>NC_068945.1:13774318-14080000 GCF_026419915.1 Harpia harpyja | reverse complement strand
CTTGCATTAAGACACATCTCTCCTTTCTTGACATGTTGGCACAACCTGCCATGCTAACAAGGTGCTGCAGCTTCTTCCCATCTTCCTAAACGTGGAGCGAGTGATGAGGAAGGCAGAGAGGTGCTGCAGCCTGGCACTCGCAGGGAGAGGAATTGCCGGCAAGCACCCAGTGAACAGAACACAGTGGGTCCTGCATTTGCATAGATTTACACAAATTTGCATACCCGTGTACAAAGAGAGCAGCTGGGAAAGAGGAACAGAAAGACTCCAGAATTTCATTGTTTTAAAAAACTGCTCCCCCTCAAGCACTTCATTATTTAACCCACCCCTTTCTCCTCCAATTTGCTGTTTGCTCCATTTGCTGAGGAATTAGGGATGGCTGGACAGCCCCACTTGGCACAACTCCTATCGGCTAACCCAAAATACAGATGTCTGGATTGTGGTCCTAAGGCATGTTCCCCGTTGGCTGTGATCCTTGCTCCTGTAATTAAGTTCAAAATGTTTTGTGTGTGGGTTTGGTTTGTTCGGTTTTTTTTCACCCCCCAAAGGCTTTCTGACTTCGTGAAATAGGAACTTCCTTTATTTTAGGACAATCCTTTACATACTTATGGATGCCAGCTTCGGAGCAGGGAAATGTCTGGATGCTTCAAAGAAATCATTGGATATTTTTTTTTCTCTAAATATGGTGTTAAAGACTAGTTTTCCTTGATGCTCTCAGGAACAGATTAACTTAATTACTGAACCCCTCCTCCTTTAAACCAGCTTGAGGCATTGTTTTTGGCAAAGTTATAAATGATTGAAAATAAGAGGTTATAATTGAGAATGTTAAGCAGACATAACTTTAGTTTTCATTATCAGCTCCATCTACAATACTTCACAGTACTTTTTGACATAAAATGTAGACTGAGGCCATGAAAAGAGCAAAGCAAAGAGGGCTTGTATTTATCACTTTGATATTATTCTCATTTAAGCATTACTTAACTAGCAGAACATCAGGCAGAGTTTGTTGCTGACTACAGCTTGCAATTCAGAACCGCTGCCTCCCAAAAGAACTGATGACCTGGTAAGTGTGCCCACATCCTTACATAACAACAATATTTATAATCAAAGGGTAAAATTATATGGCCCCAAATATGCTTGGCAGACAGAGAGCTTTGTGAATCATCTAGTGAGACTCTCCATCTAATAGAGGGTGGTAAGGATCATGTGAGTAGAGGCTAATGAAAGAATAGTAGTCACGTATGTTTCTCTTCAAGAGCCAGATGCTGGAGGCAAGTGATTCCACTCTAATTTTCTTTCTCTTGCTCTATTTTTTTTTTTCTCTTTTTAATGTATATTTGTGGTCTTCATTGCTGTGGAGGAAAGCTGGAAAACGTGACCCCAAAGTACTCTAGAGGCTCAAAATCTATTGCTTTTCTTAAAGAGAATTTCTTGATTTAGCAGACTGTTGTGTCTGACTTGTGATTTAAAAAAAAAAAAATCCCTCATAATGTTGTGTTAGGAAGGGACACGAGGCTTGGCAGCATGAGAACAGAAGCAATGTTGTACAGAAGTTAATATGTACAGCTGTAGCTAATACAGAATTGGATGCTCAGAGTTGCACAGTAATGTCCTCGATACAACATAAGATTAGATATCAAGAACATCTAAATCATTGTTCTGACACTTATGCTGAGTTGCTGCTTAGCCACAAATCACACACACTCTGCTATTCCTGGTTTTGTCTATTGGGGTGAATATTTTCCGCCTGCACTGGTGTGATGTGGTTACTTGCATTAATCTGTTCCTTTCTGCTCAGTCCTTTTGGAGGTATTATGTATATCTAATCCTCAGCATCCGTTCTAAGTATCTTACATGGATGCCTAGAAAGAATACAGGAGAAAGGCCAAATCCTTCCATCATGACTGCAAAACAGTAACTGGGCTGTTTGGCAGAAGCTAAGTCAATGGGGTGCTGTATTACCATCAACAGCTCCAGCAAACTGGCATCTCGCTGGAGGGAGTACTGTGGAAAGTGTGCCCAGCTGTAGATGCTGGGTGCACAGGAAGGTGGTGAATTTTAACAGTGCATTTCTGAAAGAGAGAAAAATTGTTTGCATTATTTGCAGCATGTGGGATCTGATTGGTTTTACAATATACCTTTATGATTAGCAAAAAAGGCTGTGTTTAGAAGGAGGCAAGGGTTTCATCACAAGATTTACTATCAGCATGGGATTAATTCTGCCTGACATCACAAGCCCAAGAGTTGGGTATCTAATTTAAATGTATTATCCAAATTTCTTTAGTCTTTGAAGAAGTGAGTAGGTGCACAGTAAGGGATGAGTATGTAGGTGCATCCCAAACTGTCTAACTCTCCCCATTGCCTACAAAGGGAGATAGATGACACTGTTAGATAGTTGCAGTTAGGTGAGATGAAACTGGGTCCAAGCATCTAGTTGCAGGTGTCTAGGAGATAAGCTTTCTGAATAGTCAGTTGAGAGGGGATGGTTTCTTCTGAGAATGAGACCATTCCAGGTAGATGACCATTCTAGGTAGATTCCCATTCTAAATCATTCACTGAAAAAGCTATCCGTACTTTTACCTGTGTACCTTTGCCTATACAGGATGTCTACATTCCTAACTGGGTGCCTAAGCTAAAACCTGAATACCCACTGACAGTGCAACTTGTAACAGGATGCCTATTCCTATAGTTCCTGAATATATGCCTACAAAAGGGAAGATTTTGTTGCAACACCAATTTCTAACCTTCTGTTGATAGAAGCTTTCATATAAGTCTCCAGCAAATAAAGGTATATATTCTGGCTTGACCATAATTTGTACTCTTAAGGAAAATGCTTGGTGATTATTGCACATGCTTTTACGTTAGTGGTTATCAACAAATAAACACTTTGGGCTCTTTCACAGTTCCTGCAGAAACTGAAACAATATATTTTGTCTTGAACTCTTGCAAGTACCTAATTTCATGAGTGCACGGAACTAAATAATCCAGGAATAAAATTGGGGCAATATCCATTCTTCCCTATCAGCTCCTCTCAGGCTGCTGCGGGGCAAAGGGCCTTTTCTGCATTAATTATGTCCAGTGTGCTGAAAGGTTTGGCTAGAGCCTTAGCCAATACAGCTTGGCGAGGTTCTGACGTGGCTAGCCAAGCCTTTCTCCCCACTGACTTGACTACCAGGGCTGACAGCTGCCAGGTCCTGTTGTCCTCAAATGGAATTTTTCAAAGGTTCCTTCTCAAACTGTTGCCACCGACTGTCACAGAGTGAGCCCCACTTTCTAGGTCAGTGGTTTTGTGTATATCACATGTATTTGCCAGCCCACCCTTGTAAATTCTGTGCCCGAAGAGACTGCTTTGAATGAAGTCACTCAATAATTCACATGTGAGCGTGCACATCATTTAGTGCCCTCCTTTCATCCCAGTTGAGTTGATTCTTCAGACTTGGACTGAAGTAAGCAGCTGATCTGTATATCCATAAGATTGGCAGGATGCTGTGTAACACAGCTCATGCAGCATATGGCCTGATGGTTTGAGAAGGTGCAAAGTTGTTAACCCTGTCACTGCCTTCCAGAGGTGCTGAATTTAGAGAATAAAAACCCATCACCACTGCAACACTATTTCAAGCAGTTTTTCTTTAGGCAAGGAATCACATCCCTCTTTCGGGATGACAGAATACGTCATGTATATCAACGACCACCACCTGTGTGTCTGGGATAGTATCTTTATTGGATAATATAACCTCCTGTGTCACTAAATGCTGAGAAAATACCTGCATCAGTAATCTTGAACCCTGGCATAAGAAGGGTGCTTTCTCTGCTAGTACCTTTCTACTTTGTGGGCTGCCAACATCAGACTGTCTTTCTCTCATCTCATTCAGAATTCTGGCTTTCATTATTAATTAGAGGTCAACTTTATACTGCCATTGATTAAGTTATTCACTAACATCTGTTTAAATTATCAGGCCAAATTTGAAACTTTAGTAGTGAATTTGCCCTGAGTTATGGCATGAGGATGAAAGTCAAAATCAAACCTTCACCTAGGCAGGAATTGTACTTGTAATAAGGCAAAGAAAATGTTGGGCACAAACATCTGGATTCTGCAGTTAAAGTCTAAGTTGATGAAAGGTTAGGAAAATGCAGGATGGGTGTCATGATGTGCAGTAGAAAAGGTGAGATGGCTGAAGATTAGATCAAACTAAGAGGAGGATAAAAATCAGCAGCAGCTGTGAGATGAGACTTGCTGTCCTGCATAAATGGGAAAGTATATGTAATGGCATGGCTCTTAATATGAGGATTCAGATGCATTTCAATATTTATCTAATTACATGAAAAGATGGTTGCAAGAGATGTTGCTTGGGAACTGAAGTCTTGGTTGATTCCCAGAACAGGAAGGGTTTTAGCCATACTGCTACATACTAACCTATTTTAAAAGATAATGTTATCCTATGTAATGGTGTACTTTTTTGTTATTCAACTTGGTCTATCACTTGTTAAGCCAAAATATCAATAGTTGTGTTGGTAAGGAAAGGATGTTGCCAGCTTCTTACGCCTTTCAGTCTGATGCAAGCCCTGGTGTCTTCTGCTCTCTTCTCTTGGTGAAAAGGGTAAAATGCTGCCCCAGGGCTGTTTGCACAGTGATTTGCTCAGAACTTGAGATGAACAGAGCCACCGGAGGGGAAAGATCTCTCTGCTTTAGTCTGTGCGTGAACAGAAATGAACTGAGCTACAGCAAGGGTCTCATTTGCATAACCTATGTAACCATAGTTATCCTGTTGGGAATCTCTGTAACTCACTCTGAAATGGTTACATGTGGGAAAGGAACTTAAAGGGGAAGGAAAAGGCTACTAACTAGTTGGAGGCTCTGCATGCCTGATAGTGAGAGCCAGACATGTAGGCTTGCATAATGACGATTTTTTTCTCCAATGAAGATTGCACATAACTTGAAAAAAATCTTATGGAAGAAGGGAAGTTGCAGAGGTGTTTGTGCAAGGAAATTACAGAGGCAGGCTGAAGCCTTTCCAGTCTTTGCCACTGCTGGCATCCAATGTCATTGTAACTTTGCTAAGTGTTGGCAAGAAGCTAAGACTAAGTAACTATTTCCTAGAACCTGGAGACAGACCTGAATAAATTCCTTGACTTCAGTGGTGCAAGTATGTGATGTTCTGTTCATTGCTTGCCATAGTGGCTGGAGAAAGGGAGGCAACATTTTAAGGGTCACTTTCACAAGGGACCCAGTTACTAAGCCGCTGCAAACATTTTTCTCTGCATAGGTGCAAGTATGGATATGAAGCACATGCTGTATTTCTCTTGATGATAGCGTGTTTCTTTCACAATTAATAAAGGTTTTCTAGTTTTATCCTCAATGAATGGTTGCAAGTATAAAGGTATTGGATGCTGACACTCAAGAAACATTTCAGTGATCCTAGGGAATTCTTGGGGGATCCTCAGATGCGTTTGTGCAGATGGTACTTTGTTTTAGAGATAATTCCTGTTTTTTAATCTGATTAGTGTGGCTTTTGACTTTTCTTGATTGTGGATTATGCTTCAGATGCAAAGCAGTGTCATTTAGATAAGACATGTTTAAAAATACTACAGAACCAATAGCTTTGTGTTTAAAGTGGTTGCTGTTTCAAAATAAGCACTAGCAAATATGCTCAACAGCAAACTTCTGAGAGAATTGTTCCTAATGAAATCAATTTTAGGGAAGGGAATTGCAGGATGTGATGTAGCAAGTGATAGGACAAACATCAGTAGGATGGCTAAAGCCTTGTTTCATTTCAGAAAATGGTGGCAAATAGCAAAAGTAGTATGAAGGGGAGGGGTTGGAAGATAAAGAAAAAGAGACAAAACAGTAAAAAGAAAAGCAAAGAAAGTGAGATAATTTATCCTTGCAGAAAGTACCTTATGTCATAATTTCACAAGAAATGCTGCCTTTTGTTGAAGAACTGTCAGGAATCGGGACACAGCAACAGACATAAGAAAAGAATCCCCCCAGCTGAGAAAAATGTTAAGCTTATTTTTCTATTAAAAAAAAAAACCAAACAACAGGCATTTCCAGGGGTTTTCTCCCCTGCCTAGTGCCCACTCTAATAATGTCCTGGTTCATGTAGTGCCCACATCTAACTACTGGGATACACAGACTTCTGCTTCTATTTGTAACAGTCAAGAAGAGCAGCAGCACTGTAGCATGTTTATGAGTGTGTATTGTTTTGCCTCATTGAGGGACACTTCTCCCTGGGGATAGGAGTTCATTTATCTTCATGTTAGCTCTAGAGGGAAATTGTCTTGAGCAGAAACAGTTAGTTGTAGTAAGCTGTGTACGTATGTGCCGTGTTTTGATGTAGTTCACTGACAACTAGTAACCGCACCTAATCTGTCAAACTCATTTCACCTAAGACTTAAAGTTTAACTCCAATTCTGATCTTTAAGGTAAACACATCACAAAGATACTTGGCTCCTAACTTTCTGTTTTTCAGTACATAAACCCTTTTCTTCTTTCTTATTTTTTTGCTTATTTCCTCTTTAGGTACACTGCTGCTTTCAGTCACTGATATTTTGGTGTTCTGCACTTCTTTCAAAAAAAAAAAAAAAGCCACCAGCAGTACTTTATAAACTGTTTATTGAGTATAACATGCAGTTATGCTGTCACTGCATTAACATATATTATGTAGCTGAACCCCTATCCTTACCTGTTACAGAGTTGTTCCTAACTGGGTATTTCTTACCAGTTTGCTACCTTAAGTTATACCTTTCAGATTAATTAGGAAACTGGAGTCACTTAGAGTTGTTAAAGATTCCTTGATAATTTTACAAGAACTGGAGTCTTGATGGTAGGAATTGTTTGTTATCTAGGTAATAGCTATTAACAAACAGGATTCTCAACTACAGGCTCCCTTTGACTACTTCTGTTTCCTCTGATGGACTGGGAAAAAGCAGGGAGAGAAATTGCTCCATGCCTCAAATTCTACCTCTGAGTTCAAGAAAGATATTTCTCACCCCTTGAAACAGATCTTGTTTGTCTAGTCTCTGTTTTCAAATTTTTAAACTGTTGCAGAGTTGGCAATGTCCTCCTTTTATTTTGAAAGCTGCTAAAAATATTCTGAGTAGAAGCTGAAAATGCAACATGACATTCTCTTGACGCTGAAAAGCTTCATGACCAAAAGCTTGTCTTCTTCCCGTACTATTTTTGTTGTTTCTGGTGGGACTATAGCACACACAGATTTGCACTAGAAAAGCGGGAGAGCAGATGACAAACATCATTCTTTATAGACTGGACCTAAAAAGACCAACAGAAGATGCTGTTTCTTATCTCTTCATCTGTCACTTCTAAAGGGAAAATAAGGCTATTATATGTCTTTATGAATATTAATAAATGGGAGTGGCTAGTGGGATGCTATGCTGGTGGCCAAGGGGCAGTGCTGTGCTTCTGGAATATCCTCTCGCTAGTGCCAAAGTTGCCTGGATGTGACAGTTTTTCAGGGTACGTTGCACTTATTTCATCTGACTGAACCAAAGATTTTCAGTTTAAGATCTTAGCCCATGCATGAGGTTTAGGAGTTATTTGGCTTCACTTTAGCCAAGGATTGTATATATATATATATATTTTTTTTAAATGATTAAGAGACATATAGATGAATACTTTAAATCTAAAAGTAAATGAGGAGTAAAGTATATTTTGTTACTTTCAGTATCAGGCCACGTAAAAGCTTTCTAAAAGTTTCTCTTCTGCTGGATGCATTATTCTTCGCATCCCTTAATAAACAGATGTACGCAACACATGTTACATTAAATTATGGCTTTATGACATACAATGATTAAAGAGTATTGAACTGGGTTTGCATTACTGTACAAGTACTGTCCCATAGGAAAACTTATCATAAAGCCCCAACAACTCATTTCTGTTAGCAACAGTTTCTTTATTATTGTGTACTGGACTGTCTTTCAGAATTGAGATTTCATGGAAGAAGTTGGAGGTACATAGCAGTTCCAGACACAAAGATTGCTATTAGCATTACATTTTAGTTCTAAGTATTGACTGTATAAAAGCAAGGGAAAAAAGGATGACTTTTGCAATTGCTTTGCCCAGGACATGACTGAATGAATCATGCTAGAGTAAAGTATATTACACCTAGGTTGATGATATGAAGTATAGCTGCTACATACCATTGTCAGAACTGTAGGGCAAAACAGAGGTGGTGTTTCACTAAATACAGCTGAGTGCATGAGTCTTGACAATGCTTTCAACCCAGAGAAAGCATAAGCATGGTGGCTTTCAGTACCATGAGCAATGCTAGCACTCCCCTGAGCTCAGGAAACACTTGTTGCAACCTTGAGATTACTCTCCTGCAGGAGAATTTCAAGAGAAAAGTGTTCTGGGTAATTCCTTGGAGAAAGTAAACCACAGTTTTCTCTCTGAAGTTGCATAGCTGTGGGGTATTTTATTGACAATCTCATATGATGCAAGATTTTTCTCCTGAAAGTCAGTTTTTATTACCAAATTGTGCTAAGTTGCTATATTTACAGTAATTACAGTGATTGATTTAACTAATATGTATATAATGGAAGTGCTAGAATTAAAGATGCCAGTGGAACCTTAATTTGGTTCTCTTTTGCATATGTACTATAATATAGTCTTTAATTATGTGAATATGTACTATTTTATTCATACAGCTGTATCTCTGCATGTATCCAGAATATTCTAACTATGTTACTTACCTGTAGGTCCTCTACTTCTCTGAAGTATTGATATCACTTCTCAGTTTAAATTCTGGTACACAGTCAGACTTTGCTTGTACTCTAGGAATTTGCATACCCAGCAAGCATGCTATTTCTGTTTTTATTTCATGCTTTATATCTGTACTATGCGCTCTTTAGCTTCCAGCTGAAGTTGTACTTATATTCTGGGTATCTTCTTTTCTGGAGATGTGAAGGCCCAGATTTAGTAGTATAGAAAGCTTGTGGGCAGTACCAAGTTGTTGGTCAAGCAGGGTCATACCCACAATGCTATGCAGTGGTGGGTTCAAACACATGCTACAGAGGTAAAAAGATGGAAACAGGACTTCTGGTGGTGCATCATCCATTCTCTACCCAGAGATTAATTGGAAGGAGTTTTGTTACAGGACATCATCCCCAAATATTGTTGTTTAAGGTGTGACGGTGCTGTGGTTATGAGGATGATGATATCAACTGTTGTATGATGCAGTGCCTGAGAGCCATGAGACTTTTGACAGACAGGAGACCTGGCTAAGACATTGCTGTGATGGAGGGGTCCCTGAAATCTCTGCTTGCCATCAGGGAAGGCTGTAGGGAATCATGACATTAACCTTAAAAGTTGTTGTCTGCATAGCTTGACTCACACCTGCTAGATATTTTCTCCTGAAAAGGGTGGATATAAACCTCATAAAATCTCATACAAGTGTTTGAACTCTTGTTCGTCTTTCCTCTAAATTTCTACCTCTCTCAACATGTTAAAATGATGAGGATGTGTTTGGGAAGATGCAAGATCTAGGCTGATGGTACTAGCATATCTCTTTTTCCCAGTATTCTCTCATTCCCTCCAATTGAGCACCATGCACTCCTCTTGATACAGGGGATCCTGAAGCAGTTGTTTGTCACTTAATCTATTTGGACATATGTTCCCCTTCAACATGATGTTGGTGCACATGCTAGCTGTACTAGATTAAAAATGAGCACTTATCACATCTGTGTTGCTTGAAAATCACAGTGTGACCATAAGATCTCACAGTTATCACATACATAGTGCCTTTTAACCAAACCAACAATTAACTTGGATTGTCTGTGCAAGTTTGTTATCAGTAAGGCTTGCTTTTTTATCAGTATAAATCTCTGAATGGTGATTTTTATCACTGCAAATGTATTTTAAAAAAAGCAATTGAAGTAATAGATAGGAAACACATTGCACAAACCTATTAACACAATTAACTTCCAATATGCTTCAAATTCATTGAAAAGCTGAATTAACAGCACAGCTAATTTTTAACATGCCTGCACAAGATCTAAAATTTTAGATATAAAATATATCTAAAATACGGGCATAATTCTAAATTTGCGGAATAAGGAAGCCCTCTCTGAAGCTCTCAAAACTGTGGCTATCCCCTTCCAACTGCTCATGAAAGTTTCACAGCCTGGCAAACCTCCTTAGCCTTTTGGCCTGACTGGCCATAGAAAGGAAAACTCTGTGGCCAGAAATGACAGTTGGCTGCTGGTTTATATTATTATTTTTTTTTTTAAATAGTCTAAGCTGAGCTGTCTCTTGCCTTTCAATTCAAGCCTTTGCTGTTTGCACAGCACATCTACTTTAAAAACATAGACGTTTGCTTAATTCTAGAATTCTTTTAATTGCTACTTTTAAGTGAGTGTCCCAATTCAGTGAAGCCTTGTCCTCCGTTTGGTTTCACAGTTCCTGACAGATCCACAGAGCATGTGTACTGCCTGCTGACAAGAAACACCATCATCCCCAGGCTGTGATGCTGACAGTGCTGAAGCAAAAGCACAAGTATCATGTATTTAGAAACTCAGGCAAGCACATAATACATATGTGTCAAGAACAGCAGAATGAAACCAGAGAGCCTCTAATGTCCCTAAAGGCAAGGTCATGTGTTGTCACTGATGTTTACTACCCTAGTGAAAATCATATCTGCCTTTCTACATAAAACTGTATGTTGGAAAAACGTTGAGATATCTTCCACCATGAACTGGCATCCTCCATTCTGTTTAACCTTAAAAAAGCCTTGCACAATATGCAAAATCAGTTCCACAGAACTAAAAAGCCCTCCTCTGGCTCATTATGTTGAGGAACCTGTGCAAGTTCTGCCACAGATGTAAGCCGCAACAGGCAGCAGAAACTGCTGTACAAGGCAAATACCCAGAGTGTGTAATATTCTTTCCTCAAAGTATATGCACAGGTCATCCTGTAGGAATTTAATTTAGATGGGGTATCCTATAGGTTGCATTGATAGAGGCTTTTAAGCTACCTCTAGCTAATGATGAGTTTATGCCCATTAGTCTAGTAGATTCTGAGCAGAAATCAGTGTGCAGTTGTAATGCAAGCTAGATTCTTTGTGGGTTTTTTGGGTTTTTTGGGGGTTGTTTTTGGTAGATCATCTGTGTGTAGATGGTGGTCATGCAGTACTGTGTCAAAATACTTTTTTCCTCTAATAAACTCCAAGATCTTCTGCAAATAACTTTGGGGGAAATGCAAGCTGTCACTGTCTTCCCAAGGAATGGCAAGACTTGCAAGACATACATAGCAATGAGCTTTAGAAGAGCAGTTTGCATCTCCACTCTATCAGTCTAACTGTTGAGATCTGCAGCTACTGGCTAGCCATGGCTGTGTATTCCTCACAGCTCCTACAGTTCTCGTGCTGATACCCTGTTGCTACAGCTCAAGACTAAGCTACACTTTCTCTGACATCAAAGGAAATACTTACATTAGGCTGAAGTTCTGCAGCTGTTCCTGGGCATAATATCTCTGCAGTACCATTCTCCAGTGCCAGCTGGTGCTTGTTTCATGATCCCAGAAATGGCTCTGTGGGGAGAGGCTGTTCCAGAAAACTGTTGCTCTTGAAGCCACAATTCACTCCATGCCTTTCACAGTCACCAAAAGGGATCTGGACATGCAAGCAGAGACAAGCAGTGGTAGTTACCATGGCTGCTTGTACAAATCATTCAATCAGGAATGCTTCTTGGTGTCATAGGAGCTGGCCTTAAAGCTGCTGCTCTTTGGTGATAGTGTATCAGATAAAACTGGCACGTTAGCAACTGCCAGCACTGCCATAAGGCAGCGTGTGGCATTCATGCTGATCTGCTGAGAGTCTGAGAATCATATCATCTACTTCGAGGAATGGCAAGGAAGTTGATGAGGATCTGGGGATGTTGATCCCTAGATGCAAAAAGCAGTCGGTTCTCCTTAACTTCTGTTATTATGTCTGTATGCCACCAACCCAGAAATGCCTTAGGCAGGCAGTAACGCAGAGCAGAGTAGGTTACCTGGTCACGTAGCTGTGCTTATACGTGAAAGAACATCGTCCTTCTCCCTTCCCCTTCTTCATGTCCTCTCATTATATGACTCTTAGTAAACACAGCTGTTAGTTTGGACAGGCCGGTTAGTACAAAGCAGTTACAGCAAAGACTTGTAGTAAATCTTCTTATATAGACAAGCGTTTGGATAAATAAATCAACCTCTTGTAACTTTTTCAGCCTGTGGTTTTCACAGTTCCTTGCAGTGACATTATTCATGGGTACGAAGGCTCTCATTCACTAGACTTAGCCCTCTGAAGTGATCATTTACATGCACTGGCTTGTTTCTGTGTATTTTGAGCTCTGCTCTGACACTCATTCTTGCTGTTTCCTTAGGCAATAGCATAGATAGGTTTCTCTGTAATTTACTTAGGACCTGAAAAACTGACACTGGCTATGTGATAGCAAATAAGATGTTTACTGTCACTGAATTTCTCCTGTATACTGGAAATTTGAAATTCTTGAAATACTGAAAAATATTTAAGCTCTTGTTCCTCTCAGTATTGACCTGATGGGGTCAACACTCCCCAGAGCTGTGTGCTGAACAGCAGAGCCACTCTCAAGCACAGACTAAGCAGACAATTTAGGGCAGCAAAATAGCCATGGTTGTCCTGTGGATTTTGGCATATTCTAGGGCACAAGGAAGCCAGGCTGCTGCATCTGCTAAACTAGTGAGGAGCCTGTAAGATGGCAGCTTTGACTGGGAGGGTTCATAGTAAAAATCTTTGTCCTTTTCTACAAGAGACCAGAGTCTCTGGAATTGTTCTACCAGCCTCCATCATTACATCTCTTCTCAACCTAGAAGAGTTGATCTGACCCACTTATCTTGTTTATGCTGCTGAGGACCCACTTGTGAACTCCGTTAGGAAGCATGAACATAATTACTGTACAAACCTTGCTTCATTTCCTCCTCCTCCTCTTTTTCTCCTTTTCTCACCCCCCACTCCTTTTGCTTCAGCCAGTTTTGCTGTCAGCTAGATGCAAGGACTGACTGAGTTTTGGCTCCTGCTCCTCATTTTCTACTTCATTCATAGTACAACATCAGGGCAGAATCTTGTCTAGTGCTTAAAGTTTATACTGTTTCTTGGATGTATAAAGGGATGCTGCGTGTGATCATTCCCTGTGCTTGAAAACCAAATGGTACTGATGAGTGGAGGGATTTAGGGAATTATAATTGGGAATCTGGTTGCCAAGTTCAGAATAAAATTGTGGGTGGAAAATTCCACTCAGATGCTATCTGGTACCTATAATAGTTTTCTTTCACATGGACTTCAACAACACAGTACATGATCACAATGATCCTTGTTGTTTAAAAAAAAAAGTATATTTCTATATGCTAAAGATCATAACTAAAATGTTGTAGAAAAAGTTATCTTGCCCCCTACTCAATACATATTTTTATATGTCAATAAATAAAATTTTAAGTGGAAAATAATCAGTAAAATGTTTTCAATTTTGTAATCAAATGAGGACAATGACATCTTATGGTTCTATGTAATAATTAGTTCCAAAGGTAGATGTCCCTTAACATAAAGCTACTTTTTCTTTTTGGGTGATATGATTTAACATGAACTGCCAGCCATAACAACAATAGTACATCTTGTGCTGCCAGCTTTAATAGAGACAGCATGGATAACTTAAGGCCAAGTCAAAAAAGTTTTTATAATAGTTAAGTTCCAAATTAATTCCTCACTCATTCTCATAACCTAACCTGAATATCAATATTGTTTTATTTTGTACTAAACTTTTTTCAGTTTTTGAGGAATGTATTTTCTTTAAAAGATGCAGGCAACCCCGTTTTTCCCCCATCTCCCCATACACAAAAATAGCATATCTGTACTTGTACCAATAAAGAATGCGCTGTAGATAAATTCATACTGTACCAATAGAGTGTAAGGATTCCATTAATGCTTTAGTGATATCATCAAGGAAGAAAAAGGCAAAATGGATCCACGGCTTTTACTCTGCTGGGTCTGTAATGAAGCAGTGTTGTAGCAGCTGCTGTCTCTCTCTTTTTTTTTTTTTTTTTCCTGTAGGCATCAGTTGGTGTATTGTGAAAGTTTAAAAAAAAAAAAAAAGATTCCTGACATTGCCTTCTTTTTCTGTCTCTTTTTTTTTTTTTTTTTTTAAGAACAGTCAGCTTCCTTTTGTTACTGCTGTGATGTACTTTTCCCTACTAACTCTAAGACGGAGCCTGAAATGCAATATGGAAATTACTAATATGACAGAGAAATATGAGCTTTATACTGTAGAAAAAGTGGCTGTAGCAATATATCAGAGAAATTATTGAATGTTATCGGTCATGGCACAATTTATTATTTTACCAGTGTGCTGTGAAAAGTTGCTCAGCCAACTCGAAGCTTTCCTACTATATTAGCGCTGTCTGGGAGTTTAACCGCTAGCACTTCGCTAAATGCAAGCACAGTAATTATTTGTACATTAGCCCTTTGGATTCCTCCCTCCCCACCCCAACCCATCATTTTAACATACTGTACGTGCAGTAATTTGATTTACTATTTTTATTTTTGACTTTGTACGGTAAGGCTTTCACAGAGGAAAGATGGCTGAAAGATATAAAGGAGGGCTGAGAATTTGGAAACTGTCTGCTCTGCACTTTGTGTATGCTCCCCGCCAAACTCACGTGTAACTCTCATTAATGCTAATGGGATTTAATACATGCTGCAAGAGGAAAATATCCTCATTTATTTTGCAATGAATCGAGTGCTAGCAAAAGTGCTGTATTGACAACACTGGAGCCCTCTATTTATCCACAGAGCAGGCAGTGTCAGAATAAGTTTTCTCTTACAACCTGGTGTCTCAGTCCTCCTCTGGAGGGACCTTTGAAGGACAGCACAGCCACTGGCACCTCTGCCACTCTTGCCTGCACAGTTCTGCCATACAGACACCTGTACAGTAGCAGCCCAGCCAGGGTTCCCCACGCTTCACTCACGACATACAACAGTTTGGAGATGCTAAGCTTAGGCTTGGTTTGAATGAGTGCTAGAAGGAGGAACAGTACAAATGAGCTATTTCAAATCACAGAAATGGCCCATCCTCACGGTTCTGTGTGTAAATTCTTCAGACCAACATACCTGTGAGCGGAAAACTTTTCCCAGGATTTACTGGCTTAGATGTAAAATGTTAGGTTGACTTTTAACTAGGGGTTTGCTTAAATAAGTCTTTTAAAATTGCTGTTGCTTCCAAGCAATATCACCAGGTGGAGGTGATGTAGTGATGAGTTTAGTGGCACATATGTGTTATACATGGACTTCATTTTTCAGTATTATTCAATAGTAATGATAACTTTGTAAGATGTCTTCTGATATATGTTCTTGTGTGTATATTGGTCAGAAAAAACCATTCTGTTGAAACTCAAACTTCTCACAGGAATATGTTAAGTTAAAAACATATTTTGGAAAAAAGTAAGGGGGAGTTTCTTTATTAGGATCAAGGCAATATTGTTTTCTTTTGATTGTGAGACAATTAGGCATAATTATATGTGATTTAACACACTGAAAGTCATATTTCAGTGAAATTTTTGGATTCTATCAGAGGGAAAAATTTGAGTTTACTTGCTTCTTTATGGAAAACTGGTTTAATTATCTGTTTATTTTCAATATTATCCTGATTCAGCTAATTTTGATTGATGAAGTTATTTCCATTAAATAGACAAGGATTCTCACCTGAACTTCCAAAAAAACCTGTCCCCCACCCAACAATTAGACAGGGTTACACTATACTGTTTGGGTTTGTTTTTTGGTTTTTTTGGTGTTTTTTTTTTTTTTTTTTTTTTTTACCCCTGCTCCCTATCAGCAGGGCTCTGGATGGAGTCTCTTTCTACCTGGCTGGCCTTAGACATCTTTCTACAGCATCTTTGGTGCTATCTATATAAAACACACTTCACCATGTGCAGCTGGACTGGCTGTCTTCCAAATGGTAGCAATGTTAATCGTTTTACAGAAACTTGCTATGCAATGGTTATAACGAAGAGTTTCAAGATTAAGTATTGCTGCTTTTTCTCCTTTGGCCTAGAAGAGAAGGCCTTTAACAGAGGGCATCTTGCTGGGGAAGGAGGAGTCAGAGCATGCATAATACCATCAAGCTTGCTGAAAGTCAAGCTTATTGCTGATGTAGCATACTTTGGCTTGACTGAGTTTTTTAAACATTGTGGACCTCAAAACTTAATTTGAGTCCTTATTGAATGTGTCTCCAGGGACACATAGCTTGTCGCACCTCTCTGTCTTCCGCAATGAAAATCTCTAGTTCCTCAGGCTTTCATAACCCTGGATGGTAGTTACCCTCCCAAGAGCAGGGTAAGGTTTGAACAAATTTCTCTTTCTTCTTTCCAAGCTTCCTCCTATTTTTCCTCCTCCATCCCCTTGGACAACAGCAGATGCCAATGTTTCTATGCAAAGAGGTGCAGAGCCCTATGAGTGCTTGCTCCTCTATTCTTTGCACTACCCCACTGTTTGCAAATCTTGCTGCTGCTTCCTCCTGAGTCCCTTGGAAATTCCCTCTCTGTTTCAATTTTCCAGACTTAAAACATTTGTTTACTGTATTGTCTTTCTTCTTGGCCCCTCTTAAACCTGCATCACCCCCTTCTAATTCATTCAAAATGCAGTGGCTAAATGCAACTTCCCAGCCTGCTAGCGATCACGGTCATTGGATCATGACTGACTTTCAAGTCACTGCACAAGCTGCTTCTCTCATGTTATAATTCACATATTATACTGCTTAGCCTCACCTTAAGGTTTTGACTATCCTGTTCTTCCTTTATCTCCTTTGTTCTTTCAGTAATGCCACCTTGTTTTCTCATTTAAATCCACCTATCATTGGATTGTATGTGATTTTTATATATATATATTTTTTTTAAACCTTACGCTGGTGCCTATCTATGGAAAAAATCTCTGAGTACTATAATCTCCTTCTAACAGATGTATGCTCTTTTCACCTTCAAGTGCTTAGTGTAAAATGGACCTTACAGAACAAAAAGCTTGAGTTATTATATTGTTCAAGCTGTCGTCTCAAAAGTGGACTGAAGTAACAAAAAATAAAAATGGAATCAGCTGGAAGTTAACACCATCCTTGGGGTCTCTGAAGGCATCTTGTAAAACCTAAACCAGATACTAAGTAAATAATGGTTTAATCAGTCTTTCTTTTGTTTTGTGTGATACCAAAGAAATGGTTGATGCTTAGGTAGTAGATAAAAAGTATTGGAAAAAGTAAACAATAATATAAAGCTAAGATGTGTTTTGAAAGTTGGATACTAGTCTTTCCTTCGTGTTTTCTTCTGTAATGTTGCAGTTACTTGTTATTTGGGTCATTAAATCAACCTGCACATGCCAGGAGGGGACCTCATTCTGAAGCTTATGTCTTTTATTTTTTTTTGAGGGCCATCTCACTTCGTAGTTGCACTGGATCTTTGCTGATACTACAGATGATTACCTGCTGAGCTCCATTTCTAATCTATAATTCAACAACAGCAACAAAAAAATTTTACACTTTTGTTTGGGAAAACATGTGGTTGGCTTTTACAGGTTTAGGCTGGTCACCATTGCCAGACCAGCTGGCTACATGCCTTCCCATAAAAAATAAACTGGTCTGCTTCTCTCTGAACAAAATTCAGACATGTAGAGTGTGAGGCTTGTTTGCTAGCCTTTTAAACTCAGCTAAACAGTTCACTTCTATTCTACAATTCGTTTAATTAATGTTCATCTCATTAGTAGGGATCTATCTTAGCCATCTACCATTATACAGTAAATTGCTTTAATGAATTCTGTGATTCTCTCAAAATTCCCAATCAGATGAGAGGTCCTGTTAATGTAATAAGTCAAGAAAGTACAGCTTTGGAGATTCATTAAATTTTATTTCTTATGAATTGTCTCTGGAAAAACTCTGAAAGAAACACAATTCTAAAAAGGGGCCATTAGTAGATCTGCTTGTTATAGATGACCAGAAAGTACAAAGTTTAGTTTGGCTTTGAACTTCATTAGCACACTGTTGGGTTTTTTGTTGTTGTTGGTTTGGGTTTTTTTAAAATTTTTATTTTATTTTATTTTAATGTCTTGTAGGAATGAGGATCTACTGCAAAGTATTATGGTCAAATTCCCTTTAAAATAGGCTGTCAGTGTCTGAATTTCTTCTTTGGCTTAACTCAAATGACAGAAGGACAAGGTGCGTTCTAAGAAAAGTCCACACAAAATGTCTCCTAAATTCAGTTGAAACGTGAGTTTACCTGCACTGTGTACTTGAAAGGTGTCATGGTTTAACCCCAGCCAGCAACTAAACACCACGCAGCCGCTCACTCGTCGTCCCCCCCCCAGTGGGATGGGGAAGAAAATCAGGAAAAGAAGCAAAACCCGTGGGTTGAGATAAGAATGGTTTAATAGAACAGAAAAGAAGAAACTAGTAATGATAATGATAACACTAATAAAATGACAACAGTAATAATGCAAGGATTGGAATGTACAAATGATGCGCAGTGCAATTGCTCACCACCCGCCGACCGACACCCAGCTAGTCCCCAAGCGGGGATTCCCCACCCCCACTTCCCCATTCCTATACTAGATGGGACGTCCCATGGTATGGAATACACCGTTGGCCAGTTTGGGTCAGGTGCCCTGGCTGTGTCCTGTGCCAAGTTCTTGTGCCCCTCCAGCTTTCTCGCTGGCTGGGCGTGAGAAGCTGAAAAATCCTTGACTTTAGTCTAAACACTACTGAGCAACAACTGAAAACATCGGTGTTACCAACATTCTTCGCATACTGAACTCAAAACATAGCACTGTACCAGCTACTAGGAAGACAGTTAACTCTATCCCAGCTGAAACCAGGACAAAAGGATTGGACAATGTGACAAAAAAAGAATGCAGGATTGATAATTTTCCACTTAATTATTTTTCCTGACCTTTTCCCTCTTCCCCTTTTAACTAACACTCCTCCAGTTGAGTTAGTATTCAACCTGATCAGAAAATCATGTGGAAAGGAATTAGAGCACTAATTAAAATAGAATAGAATATTTCAGTTGGAAGGGACCTACAATGATCATCTAGTCCAACTGCCTGACCATTTGAGGGTTGACCAAAAATTAAAGCAAATTATTAAGGGCATTGTCCAAATGCCACTGACAGGCTTGAGGCATCAACCACCTCTCTAGGAAGCCTGTTCTAGTGTTGACCACCCTCTTAGCAAAGAAATGCTTTATAATGTCAAGTCTAAACCTCCCCTGGCACAGCTTTGAACCATTCCCACATGTCCTATCAAAGGATACCAGGGAGAAGAGATCAGCACCTCCCTCTCCACATCCCCTCCTCAGGGGGATGGAAGCTGTTCTCAAGCTGTTTGAGAATAAAACCAGAATAAAGAAAATTATTAATATAATCTCTCTTTCTTCATTCTGTGTTACAGGGAATGAAAGAAATGCTTGAATTAAAGGTATCTGTTCTACTTTTTCACTTATTTTCCTTTATAGTCTTTACAGAAAAGGTAGGCTTATGCCCCTAACCTCTATCGGAGTGGAGGTTAGGGCTGATGCTGCACTACATAAGTAACAACTGTGACATAAAATGCACTATCTGATTGTCAGCCATTGCTTTAGCCACAGCCTCCACCTGGTTGAGACCTCTAAATCTTAGAGGTGTCTTCTGCTACATAGAGTGAGCTGTTACCAGTCTCTGCCCAATTTTCTGTGCCTAGAAAAGTGTCTTTTTTTTTTTTTTACATTATATAGTTTGTCCAGTTTATGCTGCCCCCCAAACTCTGCTGTCAATTAATGCTATGCTCAGATACATGCAGTTTAATTGTCAGACAACTTGAGAACACCCTTTTGTTTACAGGCTTAAGTGTCTAGATACTTCTTATTATGTCTTATTGACTAGATACTTTTGAATATGGAAATAACCTGCAGTCATATTCAACCAGTAGAAGTTTATAAGTCTTTATATTGATAGTTATAAAGATACTGAAACAAATATAGTATGCTTTACATTAATATGCACAAGATGACATGGTCCCCCTTCCCTGAGGGAAGAGTGCCCAATACAGAAAAGCTCACAAGCTTCTACAATGATTGCTACGTAGTGCCATTTGGAACTGTAGCAATTGAGTTAATTAATAAAGTATTTTTATGCTGCCAGCAAAATGGGCAGTTCTACTTTTCCTCTTCTTCCTCTTTGTCCCTATGTCCTCCTCAAAGACTGGAAGCCCACTCATTCTCTGGAAAGTGACTGTGTAAAAGTAACATCATCCAGCTCAAAATACTGGCTTTTTGTGTGTGTGCAGAGACACACAGCTGCTACACTGTACAAAACAAAGTCTTCAGTGCTTTTCTGCTCTTGTCAGGGCCGCAGAGCTAATACAGAGGCAGAGTGAAATAGGAGGGTGCTCTTGTGTGGCATCAATAAAAATATTTGGCCACAGTCTAGTTACCAGCGCACAGCTCTGGAAACTGCGAGCATTGCCCAGGTGTTGGCGTAGGCAGCCCTTGCAAATGAGGTGTGTGATGGAAAAGAAACCGCTCTTTGACTCCCAGCTCCCAGGCTGCCTTTCTAGGGCTCGGGAACATTTAGGCTGCACCTCACCAAGAAGAGAAAAGCATGGGGTCTCCTCTGTCCCTTTTTCAAAGCCAAAGTATAGTTAGTTTACCAGGAAAAAGAGGAAATGTTTTACAGACAAATTCTCCATAAGCACAGCTCTGTTTTCCTACCAGAGTCAAGGATGTATGAGTCTGCATGGATTACATGTATTTTTTTTTAGACACCACGTTTCTTGTGTAGGGAAGTACAGGGGTAAGTCAAACAATTAAACTTTTTTCCTGTCCTCTCCCTCTCTCCCTAGTAACTCTCCTTTTCTTTAAGCTCTTTGATAGTCCCCATTCATGGGGCAGTAGAATGATGTTCCAATAATTTCCCTTCAGCAGCAGGAGACACACTGCTGTATATTGTGCCCTTTAGCTAAAAGAAAAATGGATTCTGTCATGTATACATTTATACCTCATCTATTTTTTTTTTTGAAGGAAATTTTTAACTCTTCTAAAGCTGATGTAGGAAATAATAAACTACTGACATACATGACATGATTCTCCCATCTTGGGAAGACTGTCCATCTTGAGAAACAAGAAATGCAAAAGCAAAGCTAGACCATGATTGGAGGTCTAGGTAGTTTTTTTTTCTTTTTTTTTTTTTTTTTTTCCAAGCAAGCTCAGTTACATTTGTGGAGTAGGTTTTTCTTAAAAAAAAAAAAAAAATTTGGAGAACTGAATGCAACATATGTCAAGTGCTTAGAGGCTCTTACTTTCTGAATCCTGAAATTTGAAAAAAACATTTCTTCACAAACAGCCAAATTTTAATCCACATGATATTAAAAGGTCTATTATCTTGAGATAGCTGTGTGTTCCCTCTAGGAGCAGGAGAGCCTTTTGGTTAATTCACTGGGCTAATCAGGCCATCTGGCTTCTGTTCCTGGACTGTCCTGTGTGATGTTGGCCATCTCAATTAAAGTCTGTTTTCTCAGCTTTCAGTGTGAAAATAAAAAATATAAAAGACAATGCTTGGTGCACATACAGTTTGTAGCACTGAACATCCCCTAAGTTCTGTAGAAAAACAAATGCAGGCTGTATTACAGTGTTCCCATCCCAGAAAGTGGTCCAAAGACTTGTATTAAAGGCTTTCCGTATAAAAGTGCATTTCAAGTCAAAGCAACCATTATTGATGGGATGTTGGGCATTGACCAACTTCCCACATAAAAAAGGAAACAAAAGTAAATAAAATACTCAGAATGAAAAATTTCTCACTTTCTCTAGTTACATTATGAGATGTATAAAAATCAAATACTTTGAGCCAAAAAACACTGAATATTTTTTTTTGCAAATGAAACTGAATGCTTATTAGGTGTTGTGACTTTTAGCTCAGATTTAATTTGAGATAAATTTAAAAATCCATTTTTAGGAGGTAAAAAAGATGGTCTCTGATCAAGCGCCCTGTTGTATAACTTTTTTTCAAAACTGTTTTTCTCATGCTGACTTCGTCAGCATAAGAGACCTGTAGCTCTGTGTTTACAAATGTTGTTTTCCTGAGAATATTTGCTGTTCTTGAGCCCTGTTCCTGATTGAAAAACCACTGTTAAAGATTGTTACTACCAGATCAGGAATTTTGATATTCCTGTTTTTTTGTTGTTCTTAGGCGTAGATATCAATGATCCTGCTTTTTGTTATATGAAGGCAATGGGGTCATTATCAGTTCCCTCTGACTTAAAAATTTTATTTCTAAGCATTCTGCAGTTAATTCCCCAGTCATTAACTTAACTGGAAACTGAGGCAAACATATATGTTTTATTTTTTGTCTATATTTGTATTGCATGTAATGTAAAGAGCATTTGCAATCCTTTTCTGTTCTGTTAGAGAAATAAACTACTGGAGACTGAGAAAAGGAATTTGGAAACTATGAAGCAAAAGTGATGAGAATAGGGAAATTATTACTACTTAACTACTTTTCAGAAAAACTCTTTGGGTGGAAAACATAACCAAACTCAGAAAATTTGGAGTTGTGAGCATTGTCAGGGTTCAGTAATAACTTGTGAGTTGGATGTCTCATGTTCAGTTTCCTGGTAGTCTAGATGAATTGCATTTCCTGTGATTCCACACAGCCTTGTGTCATATTGAAGAAAAATCTGAAATTGTGGGAGTTCCTGCTCGTTGCCCACTATGGGAAGTTGTAGTCTGGGTAACATCCAGTCCAGTCTGTCTGAGCAATGTCAAGCAGACACACATCTTGCAAAATCAAGATTCGCTTAAGAAGGGGGGGAGAAAACACTCCCCCAAAGTCTACAAACACATTTTCATTAACTGTTTTTTCAATGGCAAATATTCATCCTCTACAGTGAGGAATAAATGGAC
The DNA here is from genome assembly GCF_026419915.1 of Harpia harpyja. NCBI lineage: Eukaryota > Metazoa > Chordata > Aves > Accipitriformes > Accipitridae > Harpia > Harpia harpyja. The sequence continues at coordinate 14,057,079 of NC_068945.1, read as the reverse complement.
AAACATGTAGGGAAAGGACTTAGAATATTTCTATACATGAATACATGGACAAACAGGTGTTTTCTTAAACTGAAACTCTTTGTTGTAACAACAGAGGATATGGTGTTACTGGGAGAGGAAGCTTACCCAATACAGAAGCAGACCTTTGTTCCAGAATGGGTTCTATCCTCTTAACTTATACCAGGCCCATGTGTGTCCCCCTGACTGAGGATCCCCACTTGTATAGTAGTCTTTTTCTTTTCTTTTTTTTTTATCGTAGCACTTCATGTTATCTATGAAGCAAAGTGAGCCAAAATTTTTTAAGAACATATGTTTGATTATTTTATTTTATCTTAGTATGTTAAACTTTAAAAAATGTTTTAAAATTAATTCATTGTGGAACCCCGGGGGTAAGAACCACATGTCACAGGTAACCAAATTAGAAGTCCATGGGTTATAAGATCACAATCCCCTAGAGAAATATTTAGCGGTATGTTTACTTAATATCAAACAGCATGTGAAGTTTATTTATTAATATGCCTGCAGGTTTCTCTCTAATCCCACTTCTCAAAGATGCTCACACATAGATAGAAAAGCCAGGAGGGGGTGAATTGCCCTGGTACTATTTCCATCTAATAGAATAATGTGTCTGTTAAAGAAAAAAGTTAGGGTACAGTACATACCCTACTGACCTTGACCAAATATCAAGTCCTGTTTTACACAGAAACCTGTTGTGTGCTGTTTACAGAGAGCAGAAAAGCGCATGCACAGCAACTTCCTCTTAGGGTTATGAATCTTTAAGTAAGAAGAAAATTTATTTTTTAACATAGTCAGAAGAGCAATTGCTTTCAGCTAAGCAATGAGAGAGAATTTCACCCCTCCTTCCTCACACCATGCTGCAGCAATTGAGCTTGGTGGAAGGAATTCTGCAGGAGGGGGATCTTCCCCCTTCCCTCCCCGTTAACAGCGGTGGACCTTCGGTCACCGCTTGTATCCCAGCCAAGGCCAGCAAACGGAGGACCTGGCTTGGCTCACCTTGTGCTGAGGGGCCAGGCACTGCTGCCGGCCCCCCTCTCCCTGCTGGAGGTCACCCACAGCCCCGATGGACTTGGAAGGTCTGTTCTGCACAGGCCTTGGGAGCTGCGCAGGTATGTCCGTCTGTATGGGACTTGGCTTTGCTGCCCGGGACTGCTAATGTGTTTTGGAGGCAGCGTTGCCAACAGGCAGAGCGCTGCTCTGCAGTTCAGGGGATCTTGGTTGTACTCCCAGACCTGCCGCTAACCCGCTGATTTTTGAACTGATTTTTATAGGTGTCTGCAGGACAGGAATACTGACATTTACCTCCTTAATGAAGCATTTTGAGATTTCCTGACAAAGTTTTATGTAAGAGCAAGAAGTATTAGGTAGTTGACAACATTGCTGAAGCACTATGAAGGTTCAGTTCTTTGTGTTTGCCAGGGTAGCTTCAGCCATCTTGATCATTTAGTGTCCTATTAACACACTAGATAAAACATCAGATCAAAGTGCTGGGAAAAAAAAAAAAAGAATCAACTCTATCCCTTCTCTCTTGTTCAATCTGTGCTGCAGATCACTACCTTAAATGTTAATAGGTAACTGCCTGGATTTCCTCTGAGTTTATTATGAGCTAGATAGTTATAAACCTGAAAATTAAAGGCAAGAGAGGTATTTTTATATTCTTGTTAAAATGTCAAAGCTTCAGAAAGTTTTAGGAAATGCTGAGCTCTTTCTGCCTTCTGTGTCAGGGGCTATTACCAGAGTAGGTGCCGAGACAATCTGGACACCTGCAATCTCCAGACAGATTCCATCAAGCTCCTATCTGTTAGAAGCTGCAGTGCTTGCATTTAGATTCAATATCTAACAATAATGTGGTATTCTATAAACATTAGTGGGCCTGATTTTGCACTGGTCAGCAGAGGTAAAAAATAGGTACTTTTGGAAAACAAATAAAAAAGGAATTGGAACTGTCTCAATAAATAGTGCAAATTGTAAATTTCCCAAAGATGCCGTCTTTTGCTCAGGCGTAAGAAAATAAAGCTGGCAATTACAATATTGAGGAATTGCACAAGCTACTTCTGCAGTTAAGGCCTAATATTTACTTGGCAATACCTTTATATTATTATATATAGCATTATGTCCTTTTAATATAGAGAGTTGTAATTTCTCCTTCTGTTGTGTCAGAAAAAAATTACCCACTATCTCTGTATATGGAGTAAACCCAAGATTTTTCTGACTCTTTATATCAGTGATGATCTTAATGCTTCTTTTTGATAGTGCTTTAAAGGAATAAGTGGAATATTCATGTTAGAAGAAGTACAGAAACTTGGTTGAAAGCTGGAAAGCGATCTTCACAAGTGTCTTTCACAAGTTTTTTGGTATGACCTTGATATGGCATGACCTTTTGGTATGACCTCCCTATTTTCCCAGAGTCTAGTTCCCCAAACCACAAAATGAGAATGAGAATTTTTTACCCACAAAATGTTGAAGTTCTGAAACATGATTTCAAGGAATACAGTAACTTGTGCCTCTGAAACACCACGTTGATGAAAAATATCATAGTCCTATTGCTAAACACCTGTTTCAGAGTGCGATTTTTGGCAAAGAAGCTCAGTGAATACTGATGTTTAACATATTCCACATTACCCCTGCTATGGAACTTGGTATCAAGCAGTATTGTTTTTCATCCAAAAATAGCTTGTAAGTGATGACAAATTTGTATTTTTTTGAGATGGATATTGAGAAACAGGCAGATATAGTCATGTTTAGGTATTTTAAGAGGTGACCTGCTCTTCAGAGGACTCAGGCACCTTATTTTCTTTGGAAGCCTGTGGCTGCTGACTGTATTTTGAATATTCAAATGCAGTAAGAGCCAATGCACCTTAATTTGAAGTACGATTTGGTCAAATGTAATTGTAGAGTAAAATGTGGTTAAATTACCAGCTATAACATAGCTATTATAGTGTAAAAAGTTGCAGACTACATGTATAAGAGAAACAGTTGTAAGGGTTTCCCTCTTGTTCACAACGTGGGCAGGTCATCTTGTCACACAAATGTGGTTTAATTTTCATGCGTTTGTTACTGCCTTTATAGTGTGCCTACCTGCTATATGGATTATAATTTTTTAAAAATGTTTATTTGTAATTTGTGGTTCTTTGAGTTTTGACAAGTTTGCAGGGGTTTGCAAATCTATCTTGCAATGATTATTGCAATGAAAGCTGACCAAGACTAATTATGGTCAGTTCACCTTGCACAGCTGTCATTACTAGGCAAAGTCTGGTTTTCAATAAAAAGAAGCATTTATGAAGTAAGGGAAAGGGCATGCAGCATCTACATAGATCTGCTTTACAAGTAAATGAAATGTCTCTCAAGTTTTCCTCTTCCTTCACTAAAACACAACCCAACTGGTTCTGACCTTTTTTGTGAATATTTTGTAAAAGGACATGAAGTTGTATACTTTACTTTCACCTAGTTCGTATCCATCCCAATGAAAAAGTGGGCTACTTGCCAGACACTTTTCCTGCTGTCTTATCAGAGGTGGAACTACAGGCAGTTTTGGGTTGAGCATATGGGCTAGGATGATGTTAAGTTAGGTGGCTTCTGAGCAGACATGTCATAAACAGACAGCAAGCACAATGCAGAAGACTGATTGACCATCGTGTTTCAATTGCTGGTGTGGCTGCGTATTTAATCTATCAGTTGCTTTAAATTTGCGCAGAAGATGGAACTAAGAGCTACACCTCAGACTGACAGCTGCATTATATCAGCATCTAAGGAGTTAGCAAGAAAACGTATTATTCACAATAAGCTAAATTTCTAATGAAGACAAAAGGCAGAGTCTTAAGCAGAAACAATTTAGAAAAATTTTTTGTGAAGAGGATAGGAAAGCTGCTTTTATCTTTTGTTTATAGATTACCTAGACCATCTTGAGCATGTCAAGTGTAATCTACGGTAGATGCTTTTCTTTCAGAAAAATACCTTAAAAATCTCAAAACTGTATTTGAGCTTGTACATGCAATCAGCCTTAGGCTGCAAATAGAATCTGTCTCAAGGAACTTTCAGCACAATTTCCATCTGTCAGGCACAAGCATTAAGGCCCCTTAGATCATCTGGAATTTCCTTTTCCATGGAAAATTTCGGCATTTCTACAATAGTACAAGAATTTTACATTTTTTACTTCTTTAGACTGGAAATTATAAAATAGATACTGATCTGGGAATGCTGGTTTGGTGGGTTTTTTGTGATGTTTTTGGTTTGTTTGGTTGGTTTTTTGACAATTTTATTAAGGCACTTAGTTATCCCCAGCATTAGAATACTTTCATTTTTTTACCCACCCAAATCCATTTACTTTGATGAAGCTCTACATTGAGTAGTACTTTTCCATTATAGTACACACTCACAAGGAGATCTGGAGTTCAGCAGTCTAATCTCCCTTTGTAAACCAGATGAATTTATTCTCCCAAAATACACCTGAATCATATAATTCCTATGACAAACCAACCGTCTCTTTCTGGCTAGGCAATCTATGTTGCACAAAGACATAGATGAAGATGGAGAGCATCAGGAAGGTCAGTCTCCAGTATTAGTTCAATAGTGGTCCACACACAGATTTCTTCTCCCTGCAATGTTTCTGTGGTACAACTTTTCTCAGACATTTTGATGATTTAGTTAGCAACAAATGGACATCAGCTCTCTCCCCTTAAATGAGTGTACGGTTTACCTTGAATGAATTGTTCTCCGGATAAAAGAATACAGTAGAGCAACTTACAAATGATAGGTTAATAAAAGTCAAGTTTTTTATTTTCTTTAATGGCTTGCAGCAACTATTATAGACTATATGCTAATACACTACTTCAGTAGTGAAAGATCTTTAATAGTCCAAAAATACCACATTGACTTCACAGTGACTGTGCGGGGAGTAGGCATTTCTTTCTGGATGAGATGTTATAGTGAATTAATATTTCTAAGCAGCAGCAATACATAGCATGATAAAAGATATTATACTCTAAACAAAGAGAGACGGAGAGTATCATCATTAGTCTGGAATGCACAAATTATCATGGCATCCCATAACTACTAGTGTATGGAATCTTTACTCATCAGGTCTTTGTTAGAGTCTGCTTTTTTTTTTAAAAAACAAAACAAAACAACACAAGCTTTGCAAGCAACAACAATATCTTTTCCTGAAACGAGTGACAAAGTTGGAGGAAATTATATTGAACTAGAAAAAATATTTTCCCAACAAATCTGTTTATAAATTGATCAATTCTTCCTACAAAGCTTATCGCAGATATGACAGCACTACTACTGTTTTAAACTGTATCACTCTAAAACATGCCCTGCCAAATGTGTTGCCAGATTCCAAATATTTGATGTTTGGTTAAAAAGAAGTCTGTTATAAGTAAAGTTATTTCCAAATGAGGGAGCTTTAGCAATGATTTATGTTACATTTCACATACTTTCAGCCTTCGTGTTACAAAAACCCCACATTGTTCTACAAAAACTACTAAGAAGTGCATGGCAAATTGCTGGGGTTTTTGAATTAGCTGGTGAATAAGCAAAATTTCAAAAGATGATATTTTGGTTTATAACAAATGCTTTGTAAGTTTATTTGCCAAGTGTAGTTAAGCTGTAATTATTTATGATAAAACGTTATGCAAGACTTAACTGAACGTTCCTCAGTGTAGTTTGCACAATTCAGAAGCGAGATAGTGGAATTACCTCTTACAGTTCTCAGTTGTAGCTGCACACATTTATTCTATGCCTGCTTTAGTCTTTAAGGTCTTAGTGACTACAGCACTCTGCTGTTAAATTGTGATATTCAAATGGAAACCGAGTCTGTTGTATTTGAAAGAAGGCAAGGTTTACAAATGTTATTGTACACAAAGTAGTTACTCTGTATGATGATAATTTTGAATAGCTGCAACATAAGAAATACATATTAGTGCATCGTGTAATTCTGGATAATTTAGCTGAAGTCAATAATCACAACTTCAGAGGTGAATTTTGTCCTGATTTGCAGCATAAATAAGGCCTGCTAGGAAGCTTTCATGTCTACCCACTTTCCAGATATTTCTGCTTGGGGAAATAAAGACGGGAGGTTTGGGTGTCTAAACGCAAATGTCTAATGGTATTTTAGGTGCTGCAGGCCATGAAGGACGCCTACATACAGATGGCATATGACCTAGCACAAACTGGAGACCTGTGTACTTCCACACTGGCAGCTGGGGGGTTTGTAAGGTAGCTTAGGGTGACTAAAATGATGCTAAAATGAGATCTAGGTAGTTGAGTCCAACCCCAAGGTTCTGACTGTGTTTATCAGACCAGGCATCTTAAAGGTGGGGTCTTGAGACCCAGACCTTTTCAATGACATATCTGCTTGCCTGCATACCAAGTGTTTGGAAAAAAGGTGCAACTTAGTTTCAGAATAGATGTATAGATGCCTGTTTTTATATGCTCATTCTAATTCTTTCAATACCTGCTATCATATTAATTTACAATTTCATCTGAAGGAGGCTGATTTATGATTTTTTAATTTTCTTTTTTTTTCACCTTTGATTAGCAACAAAGGGTTTATGCTCCTGGGTTGGACACAAACCCTTCATCCCAAGGAGGCTCTCCTTTCAGGAAGCACAGCATCCATTCTGTGCCTTGATTATCCTTGTGTTATCCCAGTAGAAAGGGAAACTTATTCAGCCCTCACCTTTGAAATGTAGTTAAGGCAAGATAAGTAATATGGCTTGCCAAAGTCTGTATGTGTAATGGATTGTAACCAAGGTCCCCTGACACTGAATTTGTGGCTTAACCACAAGACCATTGTCTTCTATTAAAGAAATGTTAACCTCAGAGAAGTGAAGGAGTCTATAAGCTTTATTATCTTTCAAAGGCTGGCTTAATGAGCTGTGGTGTCTGATTTTCAGTAAAGAGAAAGGCACCATGGAGGAGCCTGCAAAGCAGAAAGAGACATAAGTTAAACACTCCTTTCCCTTTGTTTCTTATTAGTAAGTAGAAATGGTTAGATGAGGTGCTAATTTGAGGGAGAGTATTTCGTCAAGTTTTTTCATCTCTCTCTCCACCCTGTATCCATCTTGCTGACCACTGGGCAATCAATATTCTTATAACAAGTACCAGAAGTCTAGAATACTAAAATAAAATAAAAAATCTGTAAGGATAAGGAAAATGTCCTTACGATTGGAGCTGATTGTTATCCATCACTAATATCAGCACCTTCCTTATAGGCACTGAGAGTAACTACTTATGGTCTAGGGTTTGATGACTGCTCTCTTCAGCCCTCTTAGTTTCACCAACTTGAGCAGAGTTGTTCTACTTCAGAAGCCAGAGGAGTCCATGAGGAGACACAAGTGACTGAGAGTTGGCACAGTTTACTCACTATTAAGAAAACATATTTTAAGATTCATCAAATACAGCGTTACCTAAAATGGGCTTGCCCTCTAGTGTCAGGAAACCTGAAAGATGATCTCATTTTTATTGTTTTTGTCTCTCAAGAAAGATTCTTTCCTATTTCAAGTGGTGGAGCTCCTGCTTTGCAATCTTGACTTGCCAGGTCAAACCTAAGCAGAGCCGACACTTCAGAGGGGGTGACTCCTCAGACATCGGCTAGCAAGTACCATCTCTCTGCCAGTGAAATTTCAAGGACTTACCATTTTACCAGACTGGTGTTTACTGTTATTTTCAAAAATCTCTTAAAAAAAAAAAAAAAAAAAATTCAAGTGATAAAGAACACCAGAACAGGAGTCTGTTTCATGTTTGTGTGATTAGAAGCCAGTTGGTATGAGGTTTAAATCCCCTGTGTAGGAAAGGTGCCATGCTAAGACTGGCAATAAATGAGATGGAGGACGTTAGGGGACATCGATGCATAGTAGGCATGCTATAAAAATATAAGACTATAATGATATTACAGCATTTGACTCAACAAGCTGTAAACAGGCTCCCTGTCTTCAAACCACTCCCCCTACTCTGGAAAGAGCCCAAATCCAAAACTGTCAGAGTTGATGAGAGAAGGAATCAAACCAGAAAGAACAGGTCTACTCTAACTGAAGAAACACAAGATGCTTTCCAGTTGATTTTGTGGCACAGAATGAATGAGAACCCTGGCAGATTGTACCTCCTGTGTTCTGCAGTACTGCAGAGCAGGTGGGAATAGGACAAGTAGGAGAAAGCAGGTTCTTGGCTTCATGGGCTGGAGGTAGGTGTGATCATCTGAAGGCCAGGGCCAGAAGGTCTACATGACCCTGACTGAAACCATGCAAGAGACCACAGAAAACATGGCTGAAGACCTAACCTTGTGAAAAAAGATTTGGGTCCCATCCTTGACTTCTGTGAATTTGTCTTTGTAGACTATACTTTTACTCACCATGAGTGCACCGGCTGGACTGAGCTTTGGCTCTGTGCAGACTTCTGAGCGTAGGAAAAGGTGTTGCAGCAAGTGACAGAAGAAGGTAGCCAAAAATGAGGGTCCTAAGGTGACACAATTAATGAGCTGCTGTTTTCTGCAGGCTTCCAACAAAAGGAATGAGAGAGGAGGTGTAGGAGAGCAATTCCAGTAAGGAATGGTTTGCACTTTCTATACTATCGTTGTTAGTTTGTCTCCATTGGACCTCTCTATTTCCAGCTTACCAGTTAGCTACCTCTCCTGCCCTTGCCTTTATGGTACTTTCTGCCTGTCAGGTACTGTATGTGAGGTTCTTCAGAAAGGCCGTGAGCAGTGGCTGATGATAAATTCCCAACACCTGGGTACCCATGAAACCACAAGATGGATATTAAGAGTGTTGGACAGTATATGTGTGATTAATAGTATATTTGCCAAAATGGCTGGGAACATTATTATAGGGGAGGAAATGAATGCTGCAAATCTATTTGCAAATTTGAATGGAAGCTGACAAACTGAGATGTGAAATTTGGGAGAAGAAATAGGAAGATTTGAAAACATTTCAATTCTTGTGATGCAAAGTCTCATTTCAGAAAGGATGTACTTTTTCATTTTAAGAAAGAATCTTCTCATTTCAAATTGGCACTTAAAAAGTTATCTACAAGTGAAAGACAGAAAACTTTCACAAACCAAATGAAAAAAAAAAATATTGAAACCATATAATAGCTTACAACCAAATGTTTCAGGTTGAACGAAGTGATGCAGAAGACCAGTGTTTCACGGAAGTTGCATAAATAAGGGAGATGAGTTCACATTTTGGTGTGCTTCATTCTGCTTTGATATAATGCATTGTTAGAATAATGATGATTGGTGGAGCCAGGAGGCGTTATGGTAAGGAAAGTCACAAGGAAATGATGTTTCATACTCTGTAAGGTAGACAAAGATCTGACCCAAATCCCTGGATTCCAGCTCTTCCCTTTTCATCCTTCCTTCTCCTTTTCCTCTTCCTTATCTGTCTTCCTCCTTTCTGCAAATCTCCCAATGTTTCAAGGCTTCAATATCCAGTTTTTGTTTAGTCTGTTTTAGCCATATGTTTTGAAATTTGGCAGTTAATTGAGAATGAGGAAAACCATACATTATATTCATAAGCATGGTTGGTCAGAAAAAGGATTTATGTTTGATAAGAAACTAATATATTTCAGATTTTTAACAAAGAAATATAATCAAGTCCTCTCATGAAAAAAGTTCTCAAAAATGTGAAGTTGTAGTCTGTAATTTAATTTGGATACTTTCTGGTACGTTCATTTTGCTCATGGCAAAACATTGCCATACAATGTACATGTATAAATACATATAAATACACTTGACTCATAGAATCTCATTAAATATCTGTTGTTGCATCAATGTGTTTGGCATAATGTGAAATTCTCAAATAATCAAAATTATGATATCTAAACAAAATATTTTTATCTCTCTGAAATTAATCACCTCAGTGTTGAAAGGATCAGTATGGGCTTCTCTAGTTTCAAAAAAAACCTGAACAATATCCTAACTTAGCACTTTCCTAGAATTTTTTTTTTTTAAATGAAATTACATTTTTGCCTTGGAAAATGGTTCTGTCAAAGAAATTTTTTTAGATCTGTTCTGCTTATAGGCTTATCATTGACTAGACTGAGGTCTGTGAAGGGGAAAGAACAGCAGGAGGCCTGGTTCATTTGCGTCAAGCTTGTGTTACAAGATGTCCATGATGCCTGTTTGTTTGCCTAAGATGTGAATGCTGTCCCCCGCCTCTACACAGTCAGTCTGAAACGTCTAGTCCAATAAATTAAAACAAAACAGCAAGCTGAATCTGAACCAAGTTTTTTCTACCCATATTATCCATTCTCGCCACTCCTGTAATAGTAATAAGCACTATTACCATGCAAGTTTTCTATTAAATTAAGAGATTCATTTAAAACTACTTATTTTCTCTGTGTCTACATGAACTGGCTCTAAGTGGCTTAGTATTTAATGTAGGGACATCTTCCCTCTCAAGTCATTGTCTTAGAAATGCATATTTCTAATTCTTTTTCTTTTTATTTATCATCTTGCTACATTTTTTTATCTGTCCATGTTTGTTTATTTTTTATTTGACATTCAATGAATTTGCTCTAGCTCTGTCTTTTTAGTACTGGCTGATGTTTTATAACGTATTGATTCCCAATATTTTAAACTGACCCACTGTTGATATGAGGATCACACCGGGAAGTAAGATGTTTACATCTCACTATGAATAGCAGATAAATGAAATAATAAAGGTTGTCAAAAGCTGAGAAATAAAGTACACGGGGTTCTTGTTTGGTCTCAAGGATATATGGCTGTGCAGCTCAGAGCTAGCAAACTTCAAAATTCAAGGCAAGTAGTTACGGACTCCATTTTTTCTCTTTAATTCTACTATTAATTTTTTTGGATAAAAGAAAAATAATGCCAGTCTCCAGGACTATAATTTACCCACAATGTTGCATGAAAATAGTGGCTTCACCAGCGATTTTCTTCTATAGTTTTCCAGGTAGTTCCTTTATAAATAATCGCTGTTCTAATGAGCACATAAATGGAACAAACTTAACTTTCTTTCTTTGTTGTATTTGATCCTGTTGACTAATTAGAGACTTAGAATATGCAGAGATATTGACACAGATTTTTACTGGTTTTGCTTGCAACTTTCTCCAATAAAAAAGCTTGCTTTTTTTTTTTTTTTTAAAAAAAAAAACCCTCTCCTTTTAAATTGCAACCATTTCCTGTTGAGCTTAATTCCTTCTGGTATTTGCTGCAGTAACATTAATCATGATGAATTCATTTGGTATTTAATTTTGATGCAATTTCAGTATATACTATTTCTGAATTAAAATACTTCTTTTGCAGACAGTGAAAAATTATTTACTGATTATAGCACAACTGTGTGTGTGTGTGTAGATATAGATATATTGTATACATTAACAGTGACATGTAATTTAAATCTGCACATTTTGCATTATTCAGTAGTTGGATGCCAGCTGCTTTTCTTTTGTACTTTGTGATTAATTTCATTGTCGGTAGATTTTATGTTTCTGAAGAGTCTTTCACAGAACCTACACAGTATTCAATGAAGAGAATATGAATACCCAGTTGTCAGTGGTGTTTTAGCCTGATCTACAGCACTAAAGTTCAATGGTCAGAGTTATAGGATAATGAGGGAGGAAGAAAAAAAAATGAACTGTGGCATTATTTTCAAAGAATACTTGATTGACTTTTATCACATAACTAAAAAGAATTAATCCTCCCCATCACCCTTTTAAAATTTCCACTGCAATAGTTTGCCTACTTAATGGAAACAAATGCAAGGTAGGGGAATGCTTTGTCTGAATTTGCATGTGTGTTTTTCCACGCAATGGGAGAGGCATCTTCAACTCTGAAAAGCACATAGCTGCTGTGTGCTTTTAAAGAGTTTAAATGCTGGAGTTTTCAAGCCTGTTTTATATGTTGCATTCTTGCTTGCTTGATCAGGACAGCTTGAAACAAGAGCATGTGGAAACAAAAAGCAAGAAGTAGTAAGCATGAAAAAAAATCGCATCTCTCAACCACTACCAGCAATTATGAGTTCTAAAGTTCTGTCTTTTGTGTTTGTTTTTAAAAGCAATTCAGTAAACTACAAAATTGTGGAGCACTCTAGTCAGGAAGTTGCAGGTAGAATTTATACTACATTTCTCAAAAGACGTAAATTCCCCTTTTTTGTAAAGCATTAAGTCCCTCCCTTAATTAAGCCTTCTGGGGTTTAAATGTGTTGATCTCATTTTAAACTGAGCTCAGCACAATTAGACACACTGAGAAGATAGCAGATAATCAGCACATACAAAAACATTTCAGACATAAATGCTTCATCCTGCCAGGCCCCAAATTACTATTTCAGGTTGGTTGTGGGTTGTTTTTTTTGGTGGTTTTTTTTTTTTTTTTTTTTTTTTTTTAATCTGGGGGGAGGCAGGGGCTGGGGGGGGAGAGAGAGAGAAAGAAAAAAAATTGATTATTTTCAGCTCGTCATACATCTCATTTGTAGTGGGTCAGACCTTCCCCATTCACAATTACCACTAGTTAATCTTATCAGAGGAAAATTCAATTACATTTATCAAGGTTATTCCATACACTCAAGTTATTGCCTCGGAAAAATCGGGTTTTAGTGTTAAGAATGTTGGCATTGTGTATGTGTATGGGGTTTGGCTTTTTTCCCCCCCCATCTTTAAAAAAAAAATAATTAAATCCTGCTTTTACACTGACGTTACTAATATATAGTTATAATAAAGTAATATTTGACAGCTTTGTAAAAGGGATCATTAATACATAGATTATGGAAGTTTAGGAGGGAGGCTCATAACTGTTAATAGACTTCAATTCTCAGCCTACACTGACATTTTAAAAAATCTAGTTTCAAATTTGATAACAGATTACCAGCTAGGCTGGGAGCCAGCCACCTGATTAAGGCAATTTAAATGCTTGCAAAGTGGTGAGATTAAAATCAAATAAGTGCCGATTTTTTCCCTGCTTCACTTATCTCTCCCTGGATTCGTTCCTTAACTACCAGGTGGCAGAGGACTCTGGGTAATTTTCCTCTGCGCCAATTACCCCAGGATGGTTTTTAGGGTGAAGCAGAATAATTACTGCACTATCAATCCAAAATGGGCTGCTTAATGTGTTTAAGAGAGATTTTGAGCCTTAGCAGGGAGGCTGCCTGAAGCATGCTATGCTTGTGGTGCCAAAGCCCGCTCGGCCTGCTCGGGTAGTTAACTGTTCGCGGAGAAGGCAGCACACACCCAAGGTGAAAGAAAACAAGGAAAACTCCTGGGAAGCTGTGGGAAAGTTAATGAGCTGCTTCCAACGCGTGGCAGGCTGCAGTTGCAGGTGGCTGACAAAGCTAGGCAGGTTAAGAAAATAATATTTATCATCCAGCTGCCAGGACCATCTTTATCAAAAGACTTTCTAAAACCCATACAACATGCAGGAAAAATGGGTTTGAAACAACAACAAACAGCAACAAAAAGGGTGCAGGGGCGGGGGGAGAAAACGGGGAGAAACACGCAGTCAATGAAGCAGCATATCCTTGATGGGTCATTTGCAAAGCTTTGTGGAGAAGCTGATCTGATACGAGGACACATTGATTTTAATTTATTTTTTTTTTTTTTCCCCCCTAAGTAGGAGGAAGGATGGGCTTGTGATTACAATGGGGAAGGGGAGAGCTCGGGCTGGCGTGGGCTCTGCCATGGGGCTCCAGCGTGCCTGGTTAGCACCTGCCCGCTCGTAAAGGTCTGCCGAGGGAGGGGGTGCCCAGCTGAAGCCTGGGTCCCACTCGCTTCCACGCAGCTACGTCTGCCCATCGCTTTGAATTGGTGCTGCACTGTAAAATGAGGTGCTCTCCAGATGCTCCCCTGTTGACGCTCTCTAGATGGGAGCCAGCTACCCTCCCCCTAATCCTGGGACTGTTAGCGAAAAATTTGGCAGTAATTCCCCCGCTTTACAGCTTTCTCCCTGCATAACACGGAGAAAGTAACACTTGGCTAAGCCACAGTGTAAGAAATAACTCATTAATTATTGGTTCATTAAAACGTTTGAAGATCATTGGAGGAAAGGCAATACAGAAAAGCTCAAGTGCGAGGTGAAGAAGCGTTATGTTCTGTTATCAAACTGGTATGCGGTGGGGGAGGGATGGAAGAGGGGAGCAGGGCTTAAGCTCAGCTGAGACTCTGAAATGACATTGCTAAATAGTATACTGTAACAGCCACAAATTAAGTATTATCTTCCATCTGGTGGCTATGCACTGGATTTCTTTAATTATTATTATCTGAATATGAATTGTGAGTTTTAGCCAAGAACTCTGGAAGGTTGTCCTTAGAAACAGAGAGATAATTAAAAAAAATATCATTGTATTTGTGAAGGGGTTGCTGCTGTTGCTTGCCTTTCAGTGATTTCCTTACGGTTTTCCATATCATCTCTACCTACTTGATGTACAGAGCTTTTTTATTATTTAATGAAAAATTGATCTGTGATTTTGCTTAGCAGATGGTTTGGATAATGTGAGTTAAAATGTTAAATTTTAAAGAGAAAGTCTCTATTCCGAAGTTGTTTCAAGGTGCTGAGTGACCTCAAGTGGACTTCAAATATATCTAAAAATCACCAGATATTTTATGAAGATGTTGACATCCCCCAGGAGCACAGGGTATGTGTGTGCGTTTGTGACTGGGGCTGTGTAGCTTATGGGTTCATATTCCAGTCCAATTTCCCATGCAAAACAGATTTACCTGTGCACTCACCCTCTGCTGCCTTCCTCCAGCAGAACAGTGCCCTCCCAGGAAATGGAGGAGCAGAGGGAAGGAAGATCAGCTCTGATTTAGATGCCAATTTTTAAGCTGACCCTGTTTTAAATCACAGGAGTCTCACCTGCCACTGAAAACCTGTTTGTGTCCATCTCGCCAGATGTGACAGTTTATGCGGAAGTGTATCTTGTAAGACACATGCAATCCATTTAAAGATTATCACATGAAACCATATTTACTTCAGAGGCCTGTAATAATTACACCTTCACTTGAAAAAATCCCCAGGACTTTGGCTGCTGTGCCACAGATTTATACTCAAACATTTTCATTTGATGCGCAAAGTGTGAAGTACTCTTTAGTGGCAAGACAATTATCTGATTCTACTAATAAATGAATGCACTAGTAGTCATTCTTAATTGAACAATTATAGGATATTGCACTGTCAGTTGATTATAGAAGTCATTTCATAAATGTCAAAAATCTCTTTAAACGAATTATGGAGCTCCAAAATAACTCCGGCAATCAGCCAGCAATAACACAATAATCTGTTTACCCTGTTGTCAGGCAAACTACTGCCATTTTTTTTTTCCCTTTTTGAGGGGGGACTGAATCTTAAGGATTATAGTCCCGCTCAGGCTGTGGCAGCTACTGAGGCTTTGATTAATAGAGATTGAGAGTGTTGTCAAGTGCTCTGACATGTATTAAATAGCAAGAGAAATTAAAGTTGTTTTAGAAAGACGTCAATAGCAAACAGGAGTACAGATCTCCTCTTTGAGCAAAGAAGGTGGAAGTCTGAAAGGTGTTTCTAACATGTTCCTGTTTGCAGATGCTTCCGTTTGCTTCAATTTTTATTTTGGCATTGAACGCAAATACCACTTTCTTTCTGTTGTTACGTGATAATCTATTTCCTCTCTTTTCCTCATTGTATGTACAAATGATAGACTTGGACACAAAAACAGGCCAGGTCTGCTTCTATCTATGAGCACCTGTGTTCATGAACATTAGTCACACTGTTTTTTCTGCCTACTCATACAAATGAAGACAAGAATTTGGCTCATGGGTATTATAGATATGGTATGTCCTTCCCTCGGGGATTGGTTCACTTTCTGTTCTGGAGTAGGCTAACATATAACAGTCCCAAGAGGAATTCAGGTAGGTCTGTAGGGATGGGTTCCAGCTGTATCAGAAGAACCACTCTGGCCAGGGAAAGGTGAACGGAGAGAGTCAAAATAAAAGAGGTTGGACCATTGCTGTTGAGGAGACTTGATTCATCTTTTGCTTGCTGAGAGACAAAGAGAGGGGGAGTATTTTAGACCTTTTGCTTTTTGATCAAAATAATGTGAGTGTGACTCATAGTTTTGCTAATAATAAAAGGCTTTGAAATAAAATGCAGGTGAAAGGTAATCAAAAGTAGAATTAAAATAAATGCTTCTTGAAAAGTGTTCACTTCCTGCAGATTTTGGGTGTGTGGGTGGGATGAGGGTTGTTTTCTTTCCCTGTTTTAAGTGCTCAATTCCAGATACCTTCGGTCTGAATAAATTTCACGGGATTCCACTACTTGAAACCATTTCTGGAAATCTGATGCCCAGTTCTAAAGCTGGTCATCTCAAAATGAGTGATCTTGAAATAGTGGATCATATTTTGGTGGCCGATGGTAGTACAACAGGTGTACTGCCGGTATATGACAAAATCTTTAATCTCTTTTAATCCTTAGCAATATAGGAAAGATACCTGCAGCTTTGGGTCTGCTTCTTGGCATATTCATGTTTTCAGATGTTGAAATGTGAAATCCTCTGAAATCAAGCTCAGAGTGGGGATGACAAGAATAAGGGATTTTTAGTCATATGTGGTGGTAGAAAACTTCAATCTGGAGTCTGCATGGCCTCATGCTGCATTAAGGGAGGCATCACCATAGGAGCAGAAGAACAGGGGCCCTCTGTATTGTCTGTGCCTCATGGAGTAATCCTCTGCCAGCCCTGCATGAGCTAGCACAGAGGGTAGCTTTGGGAATGGAGCCAGAAGCATTATGCAGATTCAGTGTCATAATCATCCTATGCAAGCTAGGTATGCCTGTGGCTGTGGCCATACTTCCAGCTCTGGAGCTGGCAGTAGTGATACTGGGGTATATTTTCATATTGACCTCTTATTCACATTTCCCACATGAGGTGTGCTTGTTGGAATCAGATAGGAGAAGCTAATAGAAGACCTAAGGAAACGTCTGTGCGCAGGGCTTGATTGCTAGAGTCTGCAATTCGTAAAAATGAGTACTATTGCTCAAGTGCAGAGTTTTAAGTCAGCAGCACTGCTGACATGGTTCGATATGCTGGGAGGTCCAAGTTGCCCATACCTAGCCCTTTAGGCTGACTAATCTCTAAATGATAAACCCCAATATTCTGGCCCTATTAATAGGGCAAGGTGTGTACAGAAGAGATTACATCCCTATTTGCTGTATATTTCCTGAGATTAGTCCGTCTATGTTATAAAGAGTTACTATGCTGGCACCAAAGGGTAGAATGGTCAAAAGCATTTGGTTAGGCAAACAGAAAACTGAAAAGGAATAGGAATAGTCAGAGGTTCATAAGGAAATAGCAGATAGTCAACACAAATATTTATTTCACTTTTGTGAGGCTTTTGATTTATGGTTTAGGCAATGTAAGGTGAGCTGGATGGCATTTTGCTTGGTGAAGATGTGGCCCTAAAAACTGAGGATCTGCTTCTTCCCTGACTTACACCTGTGTCACCCTGTGTATCTTTGCCAGGTCTGTGCCAAACATGGATGGTTTGGCAGCTTGCTTGCACACAATTTGTTCTGAATTTAACTGACTACACAAAGTGCAAGGCAGTCAAGAAGCAGCCTCTGACATTTTTAATTGGCATTGAATTTAAGTCATCATCAATTATTCTGCTTTAAAGGCAGCTTTATTCCTTAGAACTGCCATGCATGCTATTCAAAACTCTTGCAGGGATCCATCCTGGTATCTGTCTTGGCTAGTAGGATTAAGCCCTTATGGCTAGTAGGTGGCTGAGACCTTACCATATGCTGCTGGTAGACAGCAGCAAAGCTTTACCCTGTGATAAGCATACTAAAAGCAATCTGTTGAGCTGCTTTTTTTTTTTTTTTAATATAATACACCAGCACGTGGTTAATTGTCATTCATATTATTAAACTAACTTGTAAATAATGTGATTCTCTCAGGAATCACATCAGTTGCACTGTGGGTAAGTTTAGATTTCAAAGGTGCCACAGTGCCTCGTTCTGTGTTGACGGAATTGAACAGCATTAACCTTTTCACTTACACTAACAAAGACAAGTTAAGACAAGATGTGCTATGACTACTGCACATCTATGTTTTGTTTTTGCCCAGGGCCCTGTACAATTACCCAGCACTTCAGAGCTAATATTGGTTGGATGTTTACCTTCCGTCCCCTCCCCCTTCAATATTTCTACAAAATGACAGCCTCATTGTTTGACCAAAAAATAACCAGTTACATAATAAATATATTCTCTTCTTAAAAAAAAAAAAAAAAAAAAAAAAAAGCTAAAAAGATATTCCAGGCACTTATAAAGAGATCTAGCAATGATAAAAAATACATAGACTCTGCAGTACAGTTCAGGTAGCATTTTCTCAGTACAAACCATTCTGCTGTCATTCTAAATTCCACACTGCATACAATATGGTATTGATAGCAATGAAACACCATGCTGTGCATGTGTCCCAGAAAATAAGGGAAAAAAAAATCATCCTCAACAAATTACAGGCAACGAAACCTTTTTTATTTATTTCTTTTAACATGAAGGCTCTTTACATGTGTGTAACTAACTAGTTCAAATATTATCAGTATTACTTGATGTTAGCCTCAACTGTGGTACTGAAGAACCCAGTGCACCTAAAAAATCTTCTGAGAGTCTGGTGGCTAGTCAACTGTAGCCTGACCTGAGATATCACGGATTTTGAAATGGGTCTAAAAGTTAGAATACATATATGCAGGTGGCAGTGATTGCAGGGCTGATACTTTCAGGATATTCCTTAGCACCAAATATATGTTTTGGCTGCTATGTAATTCACTTCAGAAGCAAAAGCTTCCACAGGGCTGACTGAAGGTTTGCCTTCTCCCTCCCTCTCTGTGGTGGAGAAACAAAATGTGGCAAATGGAGCTGAAGCACAGAGAGAATTAAGTGTCTTCCTTGAAGTCACATAGCAGTTGTGGAGTGGCCAAGCCAGGAACAGAGAACTTATTTCCTGACTTTTTTCAGCAGCTTGCTATATACCGCTATAAAAC
This sequence comes from Harpia harpyja, assembly GCF_026419915.1. Lineage (NCBI taxonomy): Eukaryota > Metazoa > Chordata > Aves > Accipitriformes > Accipitridae > Harpia > Harpia harpyja. Next base: position 14,038,098 of record NC_068945.1, on the reverse strand, counting down.
TCGGCAGCTTTACAGGGCAGATATTCACATAGCTTGTTGAGACCTGACTTGTTTGGCATACGTGAGAATGGTAACTGATTCTATGCTAGCTTCCATAGGACACTGTCCCTCACAAATTCACCATAAGAAGCAGCACTCAGGATGAGCTTTCCTTCACTTAACTTTAGACATCTAGAAAGTAGGTGTCTATCTTGGAGGTACCGAAAGTTTCCTGCTGTGGGCAACAGGCAGGAACACTGGTTTGGCTCATAGTAATGGTGACACCTATGATGTCATCCAGTTATAGCATAAGAGAGTCTATTTTTCTCTCTTGACCTATGGAAATGCCAAACAACTGCCTCTGATATAAATGTCTGTATTGTAAATATATCCCACCCCTTATTTCAACACTCTTAGGAGAATAAGTTTAGAAGACTGAATATAATCTTGATCATTTGTGAATTAGCACAGTAAACCAAGAAATTATTCCTTAGATAATTATCAAAGCATCACATCACAAAATCTTTCAGGGAAGACAGCAATGCATATTCTAGGGTTGACCATTCAATGCCTTTCATAAATGCTAGTGAATCTGCCAAAATCTGGAAAGTTGTAACATACAGCTTTCATAAAAAGCACCTAGATACCACCAATTTTCCCTGTAAGATGAAGAATACAACATAGTCTTTCAACTGAGATGTGGATCAACCTGTATGAATTTCTAGTATGGACTGTAACCTATAGTTATGATATATCATGACTGTCATCTTAAAATTGGTCTAAATTTTAGTACTAATGGTAAAAGTGATGAGAAGATAGATTAGCAAAGGTGTAAGGATAGATAAATGCAAGATATAGCCTTGGTTGCCTTGGTGGGTATCCCTAAGGAACTAATTTGTTCATTTGGTACTCAGTTTTGTGTGTAAATCTTAAACATGAATGTATGCTGTTTTAATGTGCTGTGTAGATTCAGTCTTAAAATCATAGTTAGTGGAGTTTACACCTACAATATTTCTCCTTGCCATACCATAATATCTTTGCACAATTAAAAACGCTCACTGAACTGAGATTTGGGGGGTTTGTTTGTTTTTTTCATTTTTTTTTAACTATCTACAAACTTCCTACTGATTACAAATACATTTGGAAATAAATGCAATGCATTTCGCATCATAGGGAATGTGGTATAGCCTTTAGTTTTTTGTGTGGTTGCAGAAGTCCCACATCTTAGACCAGTGCTAGCTGAATGATGTACTTGGGTTTAAAATCTGACTCCAGGTTAGTTTTTGCTCTTTGTTTCATTGCTGTTGGTCTTGTAAGACTTCATTAAGTAGGACTGATTTCAGATTTACACAGATATTACAGCATTGAATCTGGCCTTTTCTGCCTAGCCAAGTCACTTTTGAAATAAGTGGAGTATGTGACAGATGTGATGCAGCAAATGTGTTGTATTCAATCCAAATGCTGGATTATCTTTAAAGATGAGCGTAGCTGGAACTCTGAAAGGTGTTGGGTATGGCCAGGTCAGCAGGCAGATATTATTGATGGCAGTAGGCCTTAGGGGCGGGAAGATGTTCAAGTGAAAAAAAGAAGGAAAGAAGTCCTTAAAAGAAATAACATCCTGTGATCTTGACTTTCCACAGCCTAAATCTCTGAGTTATCTACATCCCACTCATGTCACTGTTGATCTCTGGACAAGTGGAGTGTTACGATGAGTTGAGGCTTCCTTCCTTTGGAGGTTTCCACCATGCTTTCTACCAACATGGTAGAATGAGATGGAAGTAATTTACAGGCCAGAAACTTGCTGTTATGTGGGGGTTTTTGTGGCTGTGGTCCAGAATAAAAATGTAATAAAGCAAAAGTAGTTCTGCAATTGTTGTTTTGGGTTTTTTTTGCTTGAAGATGTCACTTTAGGACTGACATCAAACTCCATTGCTTAGGAGGTAAAGAAGAAATTTTTGAGGTCACCTACAGGCATTTTAAGATTATAGGCATTTAACTGTCATTCATCTTCCTAACTCTTTGAATTTTAAAGAGAGTTTTCCTCTAACAATTTGACATTTCTTCCACTTTCTTATGACAACCATTGTACAGCAGAACCCTCTCTAATAAAGCAGAGCAGCATACAGAGTTCTACCTGCACTGATCCTTGTGTTTCTGGATTATTTTGATCAAATTCAACTTTCTTGATTTCAGCAGGCTGTTGATAGAATAACATATTTAAATAAACACCTTATCGGTTCAGATATGGATGTAGAATTGGGTAGCATTCAGGAGACAGACTGTTTTTTGTAGTGGGTGGTGAAAAAAATTGCATCATTCAGGAAATGGTGGGAGAATAGTCAGGAGGAGGAGGAAGGACTTGGAGAGGACACTGGAAAGGAGAAGCAAGGATTTAGTGCTAACAGGGAAAATGGTCTTGAAGAACAAGAATTGGAAGCTGAGCTAGTCAGAGCAGTAGCAAGAACCAGTGAGAGAAACAGGTTAAAGGTACACCATTAAAGTCAGATTACCTTATCAAGAGACACAATTATTTAAAATAAAAGGGACTTTTCACTGTGTCAACTCCTGTACTGAATAAAAATAGGAAAGTAGAAGATAGCTGAACAGGACTTAGGGAACCCAGACATTTTAGTCTGCTGTCTCTGTGTTGTTTTCACCCTCCTAAAAAGAATCTAGTTTTGACAACTGAGAACAAGATTCAGTGCATCTAACTTTAACTGTGTTTTAAAGGATCATCTGACTTAAAGTCCTTTAGGTTCCGTTTATAATGAGTGTAGGGGCACCTGCAATGAGGTTAATCTCCCATATTCTAATTTCCCCATCCAGCTAATGATGTAATTAATTGTGTTCTTGAGTTGCCTGTTTCCTTTGACTTTAGAGAAAGTATAGACAAGTAACTTTTAATATCTAGAAGTTAAACATCTAAAGACAGGTGAGTTGAATCCTCTCTTGAAAAACTGGATTTTGGGTTAGATATGCAACTCAGTTAACCTGGGAGAGCTGTTCTTCTGTCTGTAATAGAAATATTCAGCTCACATCTTTTGTTCCTGAATGTGTGATAACTTTGATTAAACTACCAGATTAAATTCTCCTGGTTTAGATTTTAAACTTGTTTGAAACAAGGTTAGATGGCATTTAAGTTCCATATCACTGTGTCTCCAGTAATGAAAATTAGTCTAATAGGCTAAGGTACCCATTATTCAGGCTAAATTAGCTTCCTGGGAGAGATCCCTGTAAAGTAGCCATCATGATGAAGAATGTACCAATTAAACAAAGAAAACCAAGTTGATTATTGACATATTCTGAATTTCTTTTAAACCTTTTTCTTTCACATTCTCTATGCTTCTGCCTATTGCAGAAGATTGGACACTATCAAATGGCAAGAAGGATAAATAAATGTGGAAGGAAAAGGGAGGAATTGCCTCACGTCTTGTTATTGCCATTGTTTTGACTATATATTGAATCATTCTTGAAAGAATATCCCTTCTAGGTCTTCCTTTGAGATCATACAGGCCACCCCTTCCCCCACTAGCTGCCATTGGGATAATATGTCCTGACTACAGCAGCCACTCCTATGGAAAAGTAATCAAACAAAGGTGTTTCATACATTTTTTTTTTTTTTTTTTAGCTGCCTATTAATGGAATTTAATATCTGGAAGAAGAGAAAACCAAAAGCCACTTGATGAGTTAGCTTTTCACAGATAACAGAGAAATGTCGACATGTCCTGGTTTTGCTGCTAATGCAATGATTGCTGAGATTATGCTGATGATCTCAGAGGCTTGCTATTGACAGAATTTCTTCTCATTAAATGAGGAACTGGGATTTTGGAAGATCTGGATTGTATACTTGATCAAAGTTTCAGAGGATGACATCAAAAAGACACACTGGAATCAGTTTTTAGGAGCACCTGTCCCATTTTCAGAAGTCATTTGGACTTAGAGGAGCTTTTGTTACAGAGACGTAAAACATCACTGTCTGGTAACATCAGAATGAAAATTGTACAAGTGGCTTTGCTGCTCCAGATCAAAGTCCACCATCTTAGTTCTGATACATCTTCACTAGCAGTTTCAAACAGTATGCTGGGCTTTGCATTGAGGGACAGGTATATGTTTGTTTCAGCTGTGGATGTGGTATGCACCACTGAGAGGTGAGGATAACAGTAAGAATATCCATATGTTTAGGCATTACTATTTTAAGCATACCAAGGCCAAGGTGACATGTCACATAAAGGTGAATTAGTCATGACTTCCAGAAAAACAAAATTATTATTTTGAAGAATGGTCCTCAGTGACTTAGGTGGTCTTGACACATCCTGCATCTCCATTTCACATCTGTGAAATGGGAAAACAACACTTACCTACTTCAAAGAGATGTTTCACTGAATAGTTTTTGTGAAGCACAAGCCTCCTGTGGAATGAGTGCAAAGTATTACTCTATTTATTTTTATGAACTTTCTGTTTTACTGCAGTAGGAAAGCTTAAATTATCCATAGAGTTCTTGAGCACATGGGGGAAGCCAAAGATCCTGATTTTGCCCACTGTGCTGCTGGCAAAGAAAAGACCCAAGGGAGACTCCTAAATGAAAAATATAAACAAAACCCTGAAGCTACTCAGATCCTTAGAAGATTAGATTTTTGAAAATATGTTCTTTATAAGATAAGTTAAATGCATTCTTTCCCTTATTTTTTCCCCTGGTTTGGTCACAGGTTGCTCCAGGCATCCAAATGGGGGTATTCAATCCCTTGCTCTATTGATCCTGACAGGGACACATGCTAAGGTGCCCTGTCCTCCCTGAGGCCATCACTAACTGCAGATTTAACAGGTCCAGCAAGGAGAAGGAGAAGTTCCAGAGGCTGTCATTCAGCCTGGGAACCATACTTCACCCTTTCAATCTCATCCGCCTCTCAGTATATTTCATTATTGTCAAGGTGTGCAATACTTGAATTTCCAGTCATACTGCAGAGCCTTTTCAGGGCTGGTAGTCATGGGAGGTTTAGTGAACATCTTGCAAGTGGGAAAATTACCTGTGAGACCAAGCAGTGCACATTGCATCATTCACATGGAGGAGGGACAAGAGAAAGAGTGGAAGTGTATTTTTGTGTGAATTCTTCTTCCCAAGGTACTTTGGGGTTTGGTGACATAAAAGATAAAGATAGGTGGTCTAGATGTCATTTTTAGACTTTGACTGCACAGAGACATTTTAGGCATTTTTCTTTTCCTTTTGCTGATACCATTGATTTAGAATTCTGCTGTAACTCTTCAGTTTTAGATTTTTGAATAAGTGGTAAACTCATTCTCTCACATTTGGATTTATATTGACTCTTCCTTCTGCTTTTTTTAAAATTTTTATTAAGAATGTTATATACTTGTAAAAGTTAAGTACCTTGATAAAATGCTAGTGTGGATCACTGCTCTTCTGTTAACTATGACCTAGGCTCCATGAGTCAGTGTGTTACTCTGGGGTTTTGTAATTTGTTGCTTTTAGTCAGCGTACTCAAAACCAAGGTTTATTTCATCAAGGTTTTTATTTCTAAAAAGATCTCAAAGCCCTTTACAAATTAATACACAGGTTCCAGGAATGTATACACTGTCTGTATGGAGAACTGAAGTACAGTATGAACAGTGCCTATCTAATGCATAGCTCTCTTTGCCTCAGTATTTCTAATTAGCTTTTCACTGATATAGGACATAAAGCCAAAATCAGTATTGGAGATGAAAACAAAGGAGGTGGAAATTAAACTAAGACTCAACCAAATAATGTGATTTCACCTTATCTGAGAGTCTGTTACCAGCATCAGGCTCTTACTACTCCTTGTTTCTGCTGCTCCTCCAGCTCCTCCCCTGTCTTATTCCAGGTGAATGAGACAGACCAGCTCACTGAGGGTGAGAAGAGCCCTAGATTTTGGGAGGAAGGGTGGGGCTTGTTAGGAGCACATGGCTAGGAGCAGTGTAGGGATGGGAGGAATGATGCAGGTGGGTGTAAAGGGTAGGAGATCCCCTACCTGGTTTTCACAGCAGAAGTCATTGAAGTGTCTAAGTGTTGGATAAGAATGCACAAAGGAAAATGGGCTTTGATTTGGTCCCATATGCCTTTATTTCACATATCCCTGCTTCTCAGATTGTTACAGACTGGTATGCTTGGGAAATTTATCTTCCATTCTTCCCATTTACAAACAATGCCTCCTATTGCTAATGTTTTCCCACCTACCCCTGGACAACATATTTTTTTCAGCATACTTGTACTGAAGTGTCACTTCAAGTAATTGAGTGAGTACTCAACCACAAAAAAATCAGAGAATCTAAAGCAACTAAATGCAACTTGGGTGAATACCTTAAAATCAGCAGTTATGTGCTTGCTTACAGTTACGCAATGGACAATGCCAATTAACACTTTAAAGATTGTTTGAAGATCAACCTCTCCTGATTTTTTTCTAGCCTCTGCTCCTCCTCTTCAGTCTCTGCCCAGTGCATATCAGGTGAAATGTCTTGTTGCTGCTGGTACCTTGTGCCATGCACTGCAAAATGCAGAACACAGGAATAGTAGGATGGGTGCTGGCTGTATGCTCCCTGACTCTTTGAACTCAACCAACTATTAATACAGCAGTTAGTTGAAGAGGAGCGGTAGTCAAATGCTAGCTACTCTGCAACAGTAAGCAGTATTTGCAAGGAACTTGTCATTGTTTGGTAGCATCCATGGTGATTTTGCCACCCTTGTCGTGCTTCCACACTTGAACAGCAAAAACCTGTGTTACATATTTAATCTTGTACACCAAATTCCTCTGTCACCTACCAGCTGGATCACAGTGGATCACAGCTGTGGCTGCAGCTCTGAGCACCACATCACATCGCTTTTTTTTGTCCTGACCATTTTCTTATGGGCTGTGATCTTAAAGCTTTTGTTCCATGTTCTTTAATAGACATTAACGGCACTGTGGGATCTACTGCAAGATCTTGTACTTACAGGGTAGATTAACTGTATGTATTTTATGGGCATCGGCAGAATGGGACAGCTTATTGAGAGTTTATATTGTCTTCAAGATTTTATTCAGTGTTGATGTTGTCTTTGTGTTGGAGGACAGTTGATACCTAGTCCAGTGTGAAGTTGGAGAGATGAGGACAGATGATGCATAGCCTAGTATAGTGTCTATTACTATAAAATTAAGCCATTAAAACATTTTCATTACAACTGATGGGGCAGTGTGATCTTATACAAGATCAGTGTTTTGTGTTGCATCATCTCAGAGATTTTGACCTGGTACAGAGAAAACCTAAAGCTGGATGCACGATGTTGTTACACTGTGGCCTTAAAGCATATACTTCCAGTCTTCTCTGAGATCTTGGGAAGCAATCTACTCAGCACTCCTCAGGATGAGCCCCCATGTCTCCATCTGGGAATAATGCTTACCTGCTCCATGGGGATCTGTAAAAGTAAACTGATTACTCATTTAGTCTGTGTTTGTACATCACTTTGAAGATAAAAAAGCTATGCTATGATTGTAAATGCTATTTGCGACATTACATTTCCTATGTAATTATATACTTTTTTTTCCTGAGATTCTTAGATATATTTTAATCTTTCTAATTGATACTACATGCAGTAGAACATTGTTCTATCTCTAGCTAAACAGGGTGCTGTAGAAGTGTAGGGAAAGAAATTGATCTATCTGCTATGTTATCCACTCTGTGCTCTTATGATATTTTTGCGAACTGCTTTCATCAAGCTAGTAAGGATTTGTCAAGGTGTTTACCTGTTGGGAATTTCAACATGATTTCTTGAGGGTGCAATCTGGGGCTGAGTTATGTGTTCTCCTCTTCTGCTCTTCTAACTATTCGTACATCAAAGTCTCCACCATTGTAATTCTTTTTGGCCTGCTCTTTATTCAGCAGTTGCTGTACAAAACAAATGTATGTTGTGCTCAGAGAATACTGTATATCATATACATTTATCCACCCAATGAAATGAATGCATTCGGTGCACAAAAGCAGAAATGTCTTGTTGGGGAAAGTTAGTGGTAGCTTGTGCTTCATGCTGCGGAATGCAGTATAAGGAGTAGTGTATTGGTGGTGTAAGACAAAATTAAGCAATGGAAATTTTGGATGAGTATCAGGAAATATTTCTTAATACTGAGTTCAGGCAGTGGAACAGTCTCCCAAGGAACATGATGGAAAGCCCATTGCCCATGTCAATTAAAACTAGACTAGTTTTAGAACTGGGGAATATACTGTAGGGAACAATCCTGCACAAGTCTAGATGACCTAATAACTCTTTTCCATCTGTAATACTTATGCCTGAGTTTCAGAGTTATGTATTGCAATATGATTTCATCCTGACTGAGAAAGACTGAAACATTTTTCTTTCATGTAGGATTTTTTTCACACCACCCAGAATTTTCATACCCACTGAAAACTAGTAGGGGAAAAAAAAGCAGAACCAGATCTACACATGCAGTATTCTTAAACTACTGCTCAGGCAAGAAGCTCCCCCACTCTATTCACACCTGCTATCTCAGGATGGTTGCAAAAAGCAGCCCCAGACATCGTTGCCATGGATGGCAACTTGAAGCAGGCCAAGCCTCACAGAGACCCTAGGCAGGGCAGAATAATGTTTTGGAGACAGAGATCTTCTCTTTAAGAAGCAGTCCTAGGATTTGTCGTCTTATTGACCACTGTTGAGTCCTGTCTCATCTATACCTACAGTCACTGTTGGGGAGCCATGGCTGATAAGAAGGTACAAAACATGTAGTGTGCACTGATGTGCAGTTTTGGGGGGGAGTAAATTGTTTCTAGCACATTTTAGATTTCTTTCTTGCAAGAGCCCTGGCAAAGCTCTAACATGACATTATTTTGAAATACAAAGAGGCATTGAGAATAATCAGTGATGCATCACAGAAAGGCCCATTTGTTTCCATTTAACAGGGAAAAGGTTAGAGTAGTACATCATCTTGCTGCTTCCATTCTGTGCATTTAAGAAACGGTCTGTCCAGCCACTAATTGAGAAGTGAATCTGTATACAGAGAAACCAGTTTAGTAATGTCAGTAAAGGAATTGGTAATTTTTCCACTAACAAGATGCCGCATTGGTAAAATAAACCCTTATCAAAATGAGACATATTTTCTATCTGCTCCTTAAAGATTTCTTGACTTTGAAATATGAACACCTGGGTTTTCCTTGCTTCTCTCCTCCTGTTGGCTTTTTTTATGGCATCCTGAAGTTGAGGGGAAACTTGTAGTATCAATAGACCTTCTTTCCTGGATCTAACACACCATAAAGTAGTTGCTGTTCTGTAAACACCTCCTTATGCTCCTAGCAAAGTCAACAGGAGTTTGGCCATAAACTTTGGGGACAGCATGTTGAGTACCTAAGGCTTGTTTGCTTGCAGTATGGGCAGGAGGCCAGATGGACTAGAACTAAAAGTCCAAGTTTCAATGCCTGAAAGTTTGCATCCAAACTTTGTAGCCTGCAAATCTCTGCAAACAATCTTTCTGTAAAACAATCTTCTACCCAAATCTGTTACAAGTCTCACACAGGTTGCCTCTCTTTAATACTTTGTTTAAAACCTGCTTCTTCAATATTAACTTGAATCAGCTTTTTTGAACATTTTCTTACACTTATTTGGCTTTCTCTCTTTGCCTTTTCTCTTGTCCCTGATCTCATTTTTTCATCTGTATGACTCCATTTCTATTTGCATATATGCTGCTATGAAAAAGATAAACTAACTAATGGTGCCAGCCCTCCAGCAAGGACTTTGAGGGACTTTCTTGTCTCTCTGACTAATTCCTTTTGTGGCCTTGGGAAAGTCACTTATCTTGTCTTTCTCAGTTTTCCCATATGAAAAATGGAGGTAACAGCGCACACTGACATCCAAGAGATCCTGTTTCTGTTGCACTAAGTCAGCCATCTCCAAATACAGGTTTACTGTATGTGAGTGTGTGAGTTAATTAAAACCTAAGATGTTGTAATATTCTGGGTTAATTTTAGCCACTGTGGACATTGCTGACCACATCACTGAGGGGAAAAATTATCCATTAAAATGAAGAGCTGGAAAAGTATTAACTTCTTTTTTTTACTAATAATTTTGTTATTTATTATAGTTTATTTTGTAATTATTGCTTGGGAAATAAAAAGTAAAAAAAAAAATCTATCACTGCTCTGTGCCAGCTCTAACTGCAGCTGCGGATTTAGAGACGAAATTCAGGCTTCAGCCTTTCCCTGGGGCTGATGGACTTCTCCTTTCAAAGTAGGACACTTCTATCTGATGGCATTAACCATAAAATCCCCCATTTCAAGTCTATGATATCCTGAAGGACAACGGCTCATTTCATTTCTTATCAAGAAATCGGGCAGATCAGTCATATTTCCCGAATCAAATGACATTTTCAGAAAATTCATTTGAACCAAAAATGAGGTTTCCTCTCCACAGACTCCAATTAGTTTAAAAGTGGTTTTCTGATGAAAATTCTTGAAATAACTGAGCTGTATAAAGAAAAATCTATATCTATATATGTATGTATATAGATATATGTACACATGCACAGTCGCTGTGAAAGCCATAGCCAGAGTGCCCTATCAAGCAGTATAAATCTTTAATTTTGGCGATCAGCAGTAACAGTGAAATACCTTAAGATCTCTCCTTGCTTCCTCCTCATTTTTCTTCCTCTCATCCCATCACTCTGGCTATTCCAGGGGGAGTGCGCACACTCATTTGCTCCCTAAGTACACAAAATTAGCTGCTTATCTGTTGATCTTCTTACATGATCCTTTAAAAATCCTTTCTCTGTATGTGTGTCCAAGGCCGCTTTTGCCTTCAGAGGAAGCCCAGACAAGCCAATCCTCAGCCTTTCCCTTACCCGCTCACAGGGGGCCTGGGCCTAATTAAATTGCTCTCAAAGACAAGAAGGGATGAATTTCCTTCTTTCCATCTCCCTTGTCACCCATTTAACTCAGCTGAGATCCGTTCATTCCTTTTTAGTTATGTTAAAACGGAAAGGGGGGAGCTTGGATCGAGGGGGACGTGTGGGGAAGGGGGAGGAAAGTAGGGGAGGAGGAGGAGGTGTGCGGGTTGCACTGCTGAGGTGCAGCATCCCAGGCACAAACAAAGGAGCAAAACCCGAGTAAATGGGAGGTGAGCAGAAAAGAGTGAATGCCAGAACAGCAGCCGGGTTTCTCTGGCTGGGGCCTCCTCTGGTTTTGTTTACTGCCCATTTTTGTACTCAAACTGAAGAAAAATGCAACGTTAAGAAGACAAGAAATTATCTATGCACATTTCTGTATATTTATGCACCCTTTCAGAGTGACGCTTGCTCCTTCCCCCACCCCTCCCAAGAACTTTCTCCAATGAATGAGGACGCCTGGGAAATTAGGATGACCCTTGCCCGTCTGTGTGGCATCGCCCAGGAGGGGCAGAGGTGGCCGCTTTGGCTTGCCTACAGTCCGTTGCACCGGGAAGGTGATGGGGAGAGCCAGGGCAGCAGGGCTGCTGTGGTGGAAGTGCCAGTGTCTGGGGAAGGACAGCCCTGGTGCTGCCAATGTCAGTGTCCCCATGCGAGTCGAAGCCCGGCAAAGGCCTAGGAAGTACTAAGGAGTTAGCCTTTGAAGGTCATCCAAAGTTGCTGGTTTTCTCTTTTTTTTTTTTTTTCCTTTTCCCTTCCCTTCCTCTCCCCCCACTTCTCTCTTCCCAGCGCTGTATCCTCCTCCTCCATCACCCAAACCCCAAACACATCTGAGGAAGCCATTCAATTAAATCTCTCTTGGCTCCAGCTGGCTCCTGAGTGAAAGGTCAGCGGCGTCCGGGAGGGAGAGACGCGTGCGAAAAGGAGCCGGAGCTGGTGCTGCTGCCGTGCTACCGCAGCCGCCTCTGTCTTCCCCTCCCCTCCCTCCCTCCCTCCCCCCCCCTCACCTCCCCTCTTTAATGATACCCAATGGTCAATCACTCCCCAGCAGAGAGAGAGATATGCCCTGAAGCATCATTGTGGTCGGGAGCAATCGATCAGGTTTTTTTCTAAAAAAAAAAAAAAAAAAAGATGATAATGATAACCCGTGGACATAATGTCAGTGAGCTTGTGGTGCCTCTTGGAGGCCGTGCATGCTCTGTCTGCCAGCGCCAAGGAGAGGCTTGGAGGAGCCCGAGAAAGCCTCTTCCCCCCACTGAGCCCACTTAGCCCTGCCTTAAAGACAGCTAATTAGTCCAAGGGCTGCTATGTCTGCTTACACCGGTGGGGGAGAGCGGGAGCGAGGAGGGCCTTGCACCAATGGCAAGCAGGACTAGAGCAACCTTTGTTTTAAAGAGGCTTCAAGTTAACTGGAGGTAATCATACAGAGACATAGCTGTAAATAATACATACCTGTGCTACGCAACCTGGATGCAGGCCCTCATAAGAATACTGTGGTATGCAAGGGTGATCCACCGCTTGCTACCCTGCGTGCTCTTCAGGGCCTTTATTTTAAGACAGATTAGTGCTTTGTATTGCCAGGCAGATAGAGGTAATCACCGGCCCACGCCTGAAAAGGAGAGCTGGAAATCACCGGGAGGTACTTATCAACATGCGATCTGAGCACCAGTGGATGTGTACAGACCTTTTAAAATTCTATTAGTATATGTCTGAGTAGATTGCGGTAGAAATACAAACAGTTTTCTAAAGAAAGACTGTCAGTCTCCCTTCCTAAATCTCCTACCCTGCAGCCTAAGCGTGGACTTCTGTTTTTATGGATAAATGTGATTTCTCTTTTAACTGTTGAGATTACACACTCACCGGAAGGACTGCAGACCCTGCTTGGAAGAGGAAATCTTCCCTTTATCCCAGCGTGCACTTTATCAGAAAAATAATAACCAAACCTGGGGGCCCTCTGTCCCTTCCTTCCATTGAGGAGATATAGGACAAATAACTCCATAGCAATAATTTCCCATCCCAACACACAGATTTTTTTGTTGTCACGTTATTTTCTGCATCATTTGATGAACAAAACTACATTTTCCTCTGCACCTATTAAACTATTTGATGATGCCTTTTATTTTGCACTATAATTGGGAAAGCAATCATGTGATAAAATGTAAGTTTGTTGTGAAATAAAATAAGCGATGTTGAAAACATCCAAATTATATTGTCCGAGAAAGTTTCTCAGATGTTCTTTTCATTTAGAGAAACGATACTATTATTATTTTTTAGCTTTTTACACTTTTGGGAAGAAATCTTTGAGTATTAGAAGATACTTGTAACAGACATAACAGTAATGACTCGTGATTCTTCCATTACTTTTCTCTTGCAGTATTAAAAAGGTAGGTAGAGAGTGTTAAAATAGCTATGGTCTGAAATAAGATGTTATCTCATTTCTTTCTTGGGCATCTGGTTTGTACATGTGAAATTTGGATCCATTCATATGATTGAGCTAGTATAGAAAAGCTGCCAGGAGTATGTATTAACATGCACTAGAAGGACTGAAAACTTTGTGTAGGCTTTGACGAAAACATGCAGAACAACATTTGATGCCATTTGGTATTCTGCACTGAAGAATAACAAAACACCCACGTGGATTTTCTTAATAAAACACTCTTCTTTTTTAATTAAAAACAGAGGCATAATTTCAGAGAAGGTGCTGAAAATTAGTCTGACCGCTTTGAAAGCCAGCAGACAATACGCAGCAACTTTGTCCTATGTTCAGCCTCATTAGAGATGCAGGTTTCATCTAGAACAGTGGTCACAACAATTAATTGTATTTTTTGTTTCCAGGCTAATGAATCAACCTGAAACCCCACAACTTTATAACCATGCAAGTTTAGAGTGTACATAGGAATCATATATGGGACTCATTAATTCTTTAACGTGTTGAAATCAGTACTGCACTAAGCATGATGACACATCAATAGGCTGGGCTTAATTTCTGGATAGAATGTTATAATCTCATTTTTCTATAGGGACAAAAGGCTTTTTCATACCTGGGAACCAGTTAGCTGTGAATTAATGATGTTGTACATAAGGTTAATGATGACATCAGTGACAGTCTATCGTGTGAAAGTCCATTCCAGGGAGATTCCTTGGAGCGAGAAGCCCAATAAAAAGGGGGAAAATTAAGTGCTCAGGAAAGTCGAGGTAACCTGTTAAAGAACAGGATTTTTCTACTTAATGAGGTTTGTAGAACTGCAGGTGAGGTGCAAAGCATTCCTCCCTTCTCCTGTCCCCTCCCTCATTCCCCAAACCTTTGCCTGTGGAGCTGCTAAGGTGATAGTGAGCCAGGCACAGATTAAAAGGGTGAAAGTGTTCTGGTTTTCCAGTCCAGCACTGGGAGTTCAGGCTTAGTTTTTGCTTCTGAATCTCCTGCTACCTTCCTGTATTGTTTATAATGGGGACAGGTGGGAAAGTAGAGGGTAACATTAGCAGTCCTCAGATCCCTTTACTACCCTCCAGTCCATTTTTGCTGTTAATGACCTTTGAAATCTGCAGACGGTAAATTCTTGAGGCCTCATCCAAAGGCTTCTGAACAACTTCCACTGGGCTCTGCTTCAATGTACTCTTATTAATATTTTATTATCAAAAGTATATGTAGAAATGTAAGCATACTTCTGTTCCACAACCCTAGTCTTCCAGACTAATTCCATTTGCTACAGCCAAACTACTAGACCAAGGAGCAAAGAGACCACACACACGAGCAGCCACTCACTCCCCATTAAGCTTTTGAATACCTAGATTGTTGCTGCTAGATTGTTGTGCTTTAACCCACAGGCAGTTAAACGCCACATAGCAGTTTGTCACTCCCCCCCAGTGGGATGGGGGAGAGAATCAGAAAAAAGGTAAAACTCATGGGTTGAGATAAAGACAGTTTAATAGGACAGAAAAGGAAGGCAAAATAATAATGATGATAAACGAATATACAAAACAAGGGATGCACAATGCAATTGCTCACCACCCACTGACCGATGCCTAGCCAGTCCCTGAGCAGCGGGCTGCCGTCCCCTGGCCAACTCCCCCCAGCTTTCTATGCTGAGCATGACATCCTATGGTCTGGAATACCCCTTGGGTCAGTTGGGGTCAGCTGTCCCGGCTGTGTCCCATCCCAACTCCTTGTGCCCCCCCAGCCTCCTCGCTGGTGGGGTGGGGTGAGGAACACAAAAGGCGTTGGCTCGGTGTGAGCACTGCTCAGCAGTAACAAAAACATCTCTGGGTTCTCAACACTCTTTTCAGTGCAAATCCAAAACACAGCCCCATACCAGGAAGAAAACTAACTCTATCCCAGCTGAAACCAGGACATAGATACTACTGAATTATTTCATGGACTACTCATCTCCCTTTAGCAATACAAAGTAACAGGTTAGGTACTGTGATGCCACCCCATTAGAAACATCATACAGTGCTGTAACGAGAAGTATGAAGTCTTCAGGTGTATTTTTCTGTTAAAATAAACAACAACAAATGTATGAAGCCATATGTTGCAGATTAAATATTTGAGGATGAAAGGTGTTTCTTCCTGTTTTAAAGACTTTTGAAAGCTTCCTATGCAACACCATGTGTAGGATATTGCACTGTTCTTGTTGTGAAACTAGGTTACTAGCTGCTTGCAACAATAAAGAAATTCAAACAGTGGTACCTCTCATCACGGTTCCTTTGTCGATTTTTTTTTTTTTTAATTTTTTTTTTACTACTTTGTTTCTGCTGTACTGAGCTGAAAAGTGCATTTCGTAGACTAACATCTAAAGCACTTTTCTCTTTCTTGCTTTATTCATACATCCTGTTTTATCCTATGTTATCTTTAGAACCTTTAGCACTGTCCAACTCACTGTTTAGTTTCTCAGAGAAGTAAGCAGGTGTGAAGTAATGTGTGAGGACATTTTGATTCCATTTGGCTACAAAACATCCCAGGAAAAATAAATTAACCTTAGCACTGGTACAAAATTTTCTATGCATTGAATTTGCAAATTATTCACCCAAATATTGAATTGAGTACTCACTGTCTGAACAGATAACATGTTCAACCCTAAAATATAGGGCTTTTTGTCATTAAAAGTCATTTTAATACTGCATTGCTTACACAGTATAACAGAAGTGATGCACAGATGTGGCATTACTTAATGCAGAAAGAGCTTAAAAAAAGTGGTTGTAAGTGTGACCTCATAGTGTTTTATATTTATTTCGTTCAGGTGATTCTATGTCAGGTTTACTTAGATTTAAAACCAGAGCCTCTCTGCTAAATGCCAGGGCTGTAAAAAACAGCACAAAGCAAACACCACCAGTCTCCCCCCCCCGCCCAAACCCCAAACACCTGAAAAAGAAAATCCTATTGTTTCTGTCATTTACATCATTGTCAAACTTCAAAATTATGTTTGTCACTGATCTCTCTAATCGCATTTAATCTTCTAAATTTAGCAAGTAGTTTTGATTATAGTAATACATAGAGTACACAGTGTAAGTTTTTACATGGTTTTGGTAGGATTGCATATGGAGTTTGATGGTATATACTATGGACAAGAATGCCAGAATCTGAGCTATTCTGATGTGTTTGATGATATTACTCCAGTTGTCAGAAAGCAGTGATGTTTTAGAAAAAAGAGTCCCACCTCAAATCATGCTGATTGAGCTAAGCAATGTATTCATACATTTGTCTGTTTGCTTCTGTGATCACCTTCTGTGAACCTATTTGTCCTAGCAAGCTAAGTATTAGTGGATTGGGTGATAACCTGAAAAATTCCTAAAAAAAAAAAAAAAAAAAGGCAAACCAAAACATGAAACATATTTGGTATTGAGCTGCAGATGAGCATTTCTAGAAATCAGGCCCCTGCTGTAGCCCAAGGACTATGGAGTGTGGCCATTGCAACCCTGTCAATGTTGGTTTATTGCCTTGATATGGACACAGTGCCAATGGATCTTTAAGCTGTAGTAAGGGTCACTTGCAGCAATAAGCTTCAAACTGTGGGTATCCAGTTCATACTTCAGTCTGTCTGAAAAATATTAGGCTTCTATCTTTTTTAGGAGTTAAAAGTATCATCACCACTCTCTCATGGTCTCCACTGCCTAATTCAATGCTAAGTAAAGTATGTTTGTACGTTTACAGTGCCATATATAAATGATCATTGCATTAGGCATTTATAGAGAATTTTACTCTTTAAGGTTCCCAAACCACTTTAAGAATTTAAAACCAATGTAAATGATAAAAAGGGATAGATCTGGTTGAACTACTTATAATTAATAATTAATTTGACAAATCTATTTCTTTTTTTCCTATTTGCAAATTATCCAAGTGCAGACTTGGATTCTTTTGTCCGTCAGTTGAAGTTATTTGATTAATAGTTTAGGCAAAGAATTTCAGTCTACAGATTGCCTGCAAGCTGTTTCACATGGCAATTATGTCATACATTATCTATTTATAATTGATCATTTTACCTGCAAGACAATGACCTGCTGTAACTGAAGTGGTTTTATTTTTCCATATCGTTTGACTGACTTTAAGAAGTCACTTTTGGATTAACATTCATAAAGAGAACTAGAGTGTAGTGTGGGCCAGGAGAATCTTGAAAAAGCCCATGAAGGCATCCTTAGCAGGACAATAAAATGTAGTCCTTCTTGACAGCTTTCTTGATACCATACTAGGAAGAACCTGCAGGACATTTCAAGGGAATAGAAGGACAACTGACAATTTTCTGGTTTTCTAGCTCAAAGATGAAGAATTTTAAGTCAAGCCCAGGTGCGCTTCAAGTTAGCAGGATGTAGGCTGGTACTAATACCTTGTCAGGTATCATCTGACAAGCTGTTGATGATTTCTTATCAGAGGGATGGGAAACTCAGATTCTGTTCACCATCTCAGTAATGGTAACCAGTCAATGAAAAAATGCCAGAAGGGCCTTAAACTAAGTGTGGAGTTGAGTAATAATAATGGGAAACTGTGGCAAATATGTACTTGTGTGTCTGCAGCTCTGTGTGTGAATTACAAGCAGGATACCAGACATGCAATAAAACCAAGTGGTAATTACAAGCAGGATACCAGACATGCAATAAAACCAAGTGGTAAGGGACATATTTCATTGTAAAAGAATCACCGAACTAACGATCAAGCATCTTGGTAATAAGTGGGCAGAGGCAGTATTCATATACGAGAAGAAATGTCATATAGTTAATATTTCTGAAACTTGGTAAGATATCATAGTGCTGGAATCTCACTGAAAATGGTTGAATTTTTTAATCCTTTTAATAAATTAGGAAGAGGGATTGGAGATGGACTGTTGCATCAAGTACAATGTCACATGTTGAAGAGTCAAAAATAATCAAGTAACAGGAACTCAGTACTTCTGAATCAAAATATAACTCTAGATAGGATATCTGTGCACATTACAGAAAAAACCAACCTTGTAGACAGTGAGATGAGCTGCTCTTTCAACATATTTCCTTTAGTGTGGGGAGAAAAAAATCCTCTACTATCATAGTAGAGTTTAAACTGGGGAATATTTTCTGAGATTTTGTTCTGCTGGCATCAGGATTCCCTAGAGCTTCTAAAAATAACAGCAGAGTGTAGAGATTCATCTTTCGTAAAGAAGCTTAAAACCAAACATTATTCTGATGGCCAAAGAGATAAATATTGCCCACCAGTGACCGTCAAACAGGAAGAAGAGTTAAGGACTAGTGATCACAACCTGGTTATATTTGCTTTATGAATATGAGCTGTATATAACACCAAGTAGGCATACTTAGATGTTTTAGAGGGCCAATTTATCCAAGCTTGAATCAGTTAGCATAACCGAGCAGGAATGTAAATTTTAATTAGGAAGTATTAATGAATACTGGGAATTGTTCAAGGACATAAACTTGCACACAAAAATGTACAGTAGTCAAAATATCCTGATTAAAACACATAAAAGTAGTGTAAAAACATAACATAATTATGTGTCAAGAATGGAAAAAGAGAGGATAAGTTATATACTGAGACTTATGAGTAACTGATAAAAGAAATTAACAACTCAGTTAAACATCAATGGCCAATATGGTTAAAAACAACAAGAAGGCAATTTAAAAACATTTTAGCATCAGAAAGAATCTTAGGTCAGATATAGTTCCACTGAAGATGCAGATGGTGGAAATCGTAAATAATGACGCAGAAAAGGCAGAAATGTTTAATAAATATTTCTGTTCCACACTTGGAATGAAACAGGAGGATGTATCCATCCCATATGATGTTGTGGATGGAAATGAAAGTTTGCCATCTGTAACAAAGAAAGAGGTAAGGCAGCAACTGCTAAAATTGAACATATTCATATCAACAGGCTTAGATTATTTTAGACCCAAGAGTCTCAAAGGAACTAGATAAGAAGCTAAATTTAGCCAGCTTATCAAAATGTAGAAAATGGAGGTATCAATCCTGCCCTGTTGTCTTGTAGGCACCTAACTTCCCTACTTTGGGAGACTAGTGGAAATAGCTCTCCCCACCATGAGACGCAAAGCAAGTCTCACTGAACAAACATAAAACATTTTTCATCTCTGCTTCTCGTAGAGTACTCCTTAGGCTGATAAAACGTGGTGCTGTCAATGGTCTTTATTGTATATTAGGATTTCTCCAAGTTACTTTCTTTAGGAATATATACCATCTTTTTAAAAAGCAAGCAAACAAACAAGGGCCCCAAGCAATCTATATCAACTTGCAGTATACAGGATTAAAAAGTCACATTAAACAGATTAAAAACTGCCCTACTGACAGATCGTAAAGTGGAGTTGTTAATGAAGAAACATCAGTGAGTTACAACATTGCTGGTGGTGCTGACCATGGATCAAGGTTTGATCCACTACTATTCAATATTTTTGCCAACCATTTAGATAAAGGTTTGATGAACACGTCCCAGTGAGAAAGATGAGCTACTTTTATAAACTGATTTGAATTGCCTGGTTAACAGTCAAGAACCAGAAAAATATATTTAAACGCAGCCAAAAGCCAAGTAATACATTTAGGAGGAACACTTAGGGAGACTATCTCTGAAAACAGTGACTCAGAAAAGGACTTTAGTGGGTCCTCAGAAATTATTACCACAACATGAGCTCTGACTGCAGTTCATCCTTAGGTGGATAAAAGGGAAGCTTACACCAGGAACGGGGAACTAAGCCGCATTTCTACACCCCATGCTGGAAAGATCATGTCCACATTTTGGACCTGCCCTTTAGGAAGAATATGAAAATAAATACCAGTACAAAGCAGAAAGGAGGACCACTGCATTGTTCTAGATACTGGCAAATGAACCTTAGGGTGTGATGTACCTTACGGGTCTGTGTATGTATTTATGTGAAAAGATACAGAAGAGACCTGACAGACGAGGCTTTTTTTCCTTTGCAGATGTATTCAACAAATTCTACCTGCAAAAGATGTAGCTTTCTGTAACTAAATATTAGAGCAGTTTGTTGAAGGAAGTAGTGGATTCATCATAGGCTGACATCTTTAATTGAGATCAGATATCTCTCTAAAAGAGTCTTTACGGAAAATTTTTTATTACCTATGCACACAATGGTCAGACTTGATTATGACAGTCAGTGTTTTCTAGTCTGGGAGTTTATAAATCTGTGAAAAGAAACAAATAATTGTGAAAATTATTTGCGGACTAAAAATGTAGCAAAAATGTTCAGGTTTTGGTTGGGCAAATCCTTAGAGGAATTTTTTTCCATGCTATCAAAGTGGCCTGGTTTTACTGCTAAAATGCAGCAGTTCTGTGGTGGAATTCAGCAGCTGTGGACTCTGCAGCACTTGTGAAGTTGGAATCAGGAATGATAGATTTGTCTTAAACCAAAGGCAAAAGAGAGATGACAGAATGGATATGGTTGACATATGGGTAGGGCATGGGATGATTTTAGTAAAATTGCAATGAGGGCTTGAAATAATAAGTCATTGGAAAGGTTTTATCTATGTTTAGTATATCTTTTTGAGATTATACAGTGCATTGAGAGAGAAGTGACTGCTTAATTGTTTAAATGGAATAAATTTTATGGTTGAAAGGCATAAGCTTGTTTGCTAGAATGAAAGGTACTTCATGTGGATGCTTCTGTTAGCAGAAGACTCATAAAAGCTTATACAAATTACAGTATCTGATGTTACTGGAGAGTAACAGCACCATATACAAAATTTTTGAAATGTGTGTATGTGCAGCCAGTGTTCAGATGTTACGAAGAGCAAATGTTCAAAATCTGTGAGAATAGACAGATTTCAGAAGTGTCTACCTCCTGCCTAAGTGAGGGTAGGTTTTCAACAGTGCTTGTGAACTAAAAAACACTAAGCCTACCTGAATGTTACTTGAGTGACACAAATGAAAAACTGATGTTAGAGGAGAGCCAGATCTAGAATATAGTTTTGTGTTTAACAGCTGATCACTCTTTCAGCATCATCAAGAAGTCATCTATCTTTAAGACAAGCTTTCATGGCCTCCATATTCTTCTGCAGCCAAATACAAGTTCAGCCAGACCAGCAGCTGTGAGGAAAAGGGCTGCAATAGGCCCCATTCGTAAATGTTCATCAAACTGAAAACAGTGTAGCTGACTTGGTGCCATACTAATCACAGTTTCTCATTGGCTTGAATTGTAGGCAAAACTTGTTCCCATCTTCTTGTAAAAGATTACACAGCTGCACCAGCAGCAGTAGAACTTAGAGCATACAGTTACAAATGATGGGACTTGCCGACACTTCAAGTGAGTTCAAAATATTTCTCCAAAATTGTTTACTTTGTGGCCATCAGAAAATCATATTATTCTTTTATCCTTCAGAATATAGATGCCAATACAGTTATGGTAGGTTCTCCTAGACTTTTATCTCAGATCCATGTGGGTGGGTAGGGAAAGTTACCCTCAAAGACATGTTTATAGCATTGTTTTGCTGAGTCTGGATGCAAGTTAGCTGGCAAAATGAAGTTAGAGTCTTCAACAGTGCTTTTTTAGGAAGAAACTTCCAGCTCTGGAAAGCTGGCTGCCTCTTTAAAAGAATTTGGGGGGGGGGGGAATTCTGAAGAGCACCTACTTTCTTGCTGAGCAAAATGGAGACAAGTTAAGTCCAGCATGCAGCTGAACATAATGAAGAGTGTGTAGGAGCCAGTGTATGACACTGGTTATGCAGCAGCAATTGATGTTCTAGAATAATATCTTGTCTGAGTCATAGCAGCATAATCATTGCCTAGGTGTGGAGATTTACAGTAACAATTTGGCTCTTCAAATGATTCACTGTGTGGCCCTCAGCAAACTACTTAATTTTGCCTTTCAATTTCCTTGGCTATGAAATGGAGATAATTATATTTCTGGAGCTTTATAAACACTTTGGGATCTATAGCTGGAAAATACATAAATGTGCTAAGCAACAACATCAGATTTTTTTTCTCTAGTTAAGACACATGCAAGGCCAGTTTTACCTAGTTTTCATTGTGCAGATGGTCTACCTGAAGCTGATAGAGTACAAAATTAGTATGGAGCAAATTTATAGTACGACTAACTTCTTTAACATCTTTATTCTTTTGGCTGTTAGGGATTTTTCCTTTATTATTTTTCTTCTTTTGACTCATTTTCCAAAGGCTCTTATCAAGTGTCTCTACTTTTCAATAGAAGTAAATATACTGGTGCTAATGCCAGACATGTCTATCAGACTTGTAGTGGCCGTTGTTGTGCAAGATGTGTTTGGAAGAGGAGCAAGCCAACTGGAAATCATACCATTGGCATTGACAGCAGCCACAAATTTGGCTATAATTTGGGTATATACAGAGACTAGATCTTCCACCATTGTAAGGCAGCCATTTCTGTGATAAAACATTGATAGCAAATAGTGATTTTGAATTTAATCATTAAACAACATTTTGGGACAGAATATAAAGATGCTAAGAAAATTATGAGGGCAGCAAGTTAATTTTCTGAGTTATAATTTAGCTGAGACCTTAATGATAATACCTATATTTATTCCAATGCACTTCCATTATTCAAAACACATACTATACTATGTATAGTATCATTATATCATTATATGTTATGAGTTGCCAATAGCTAAGGGTTCTCCTCTACCTCCTGCCCCTTCTTGGCACTTTCCCCTCTCCCCAGGCAGAGGCTCATGCATGATGATCAACTCATAGCTTCGACGCTAGAAACATTGCTGTGCAAGGACATTTGCTGCACAGCTCTGACTCCCTCCCACCCACCCCTCTGTAGACATCACCTGCATCTCTCCCTGCCAAAGGTCTAAAATCCAGTGCTAGTGAGAAAAGAAGGATTATGTGTTAATCAAAGTCTAATGCTTTTATATTCCCAGCTCTCCTGTGCCCTGTTGTATGTTTGTTACTATTTGCTAAAAATTCTATCTTTTATCTGAAAATCAGCTGTTATCAAATAGGGTATTTCTGGTTCTAGAAAACTAGTGCTAGTGTCGTTGATTTGCTGTAGCTTCTCAAACTCTTTAAGACAGCTGTATTCAGAAAAAAATCTTGTCCTTCCCCAGAAAGGAGAGGAAAATTGAATATGTTTTGATTTAATGTGATTTTGATGATACATGTAATGTTTCTCTGGGTGATTTTGCAACTCATTCAGGTTTGTACATCGAGGGTTCAAAAGCAAAGCTGTACCTGACAGATTTACTGATAAACTATTTTTTCTTCTCTTTGTGGCGTAACTGTCACAGGATGACACAGGCAAGTAAAAAGAACTGAACTGCCTGGATAAAAGTAGGAGTCTCCTTTTTAAAAGCTGGAAGTAGTAAGAGGAAAGTGTCTGGAGACTACAGTTTGTTTTGGTCTGGGGAATCAATTTGTTTCCTATTACCTTCTGGTAATTTGTTCTGTTTCTTAAGTTGAGCCATGAGCTTGGGGTTAACAGGCAGGGATACAGACTCTCTTCTAGGCTGGAAAGTTTCCAGTAACAACTGCAGACTATTGCTGTCTTAACCTAGTGCTTTCATAGTGATGACAAAAGATACCAGTTTGTGTGCAAAATTCATCTTAGTTAAATCGAGACATGTCTGCTGATACAAATTTTGCTGCAACTTAAACTCTGTAGAAATCTGAAGTATTTCTTGATCTACATCTTACTAATCTCCTTTCTCGTCCTTTTGTTACAAGAATAAATAGTACCTGTTCTGCACTTCCTAGGAATGAAACCATGTTTCATCTTGAATCTGAAACATTGGAGAATTAGCGTTCATTTCACTTGTTCTGGCCAGTGTTTATGGGGCCTAGCAGCTAATGACAGCTGGGTCCTGAGCGTTTAAGCCTTCATTGCACTGCAGGAGTTAGGTGCATAGCAAAAATTATTCTTCCAATTTTATGGTACTAAAAAACCCCAAGAAATAGAAAGCTAGCTTCCTGTTTATAACTAGATCTCTTGGCTTCCAGTATCATTTTACTTGCAAGTCTACAGAAAGGGAAAAATCCTAACTAATAATTCAGTCATCCCTCTGATTTAGATTCCCCAGCAGCCCAACGCACTGAACTAAAAAAGGGTCCTATGCTGCCAAGCTCTAGTTAAAATCCATATGTTCACCAAAATACCATCACTTATGTCATGCAGGTTCTGAATCATTAGGTATGATGTTCACATTAATACTCACTAAACAGTTTCTTATACTGTTCAGGCCAATGCATATCAAAATTCATGAATTCTGATGGTTACAAAGAGCTTTTAATGATACCTTCAGAAGATGAAATATATAGGTTTCAAAAAGGTATGCGAAAATATGGATATTAGGCATAATAGTTAGAGGTAGGAGGAGCACACAAGATCAACAAGGCAGACAAGTTCAGAAACCTTTAGTGATTGTGTAGCGATCTGTAATGAAAATTCAAGTACCTGCTCCTTAATGATCCATTTATCTCTTCGACATGATTTTCTATCATTCTAACTGGCATGGCTCCTGTTTTCTGAGTGTTTATTGCAAATTTGTTTTGTCAAACAAATCTTTAATACCAGACAGATCAGGCTGCTTCCTTGAGATTTTCTCTGAACAATTCTCTTTTCTAAGGAAAACACAGATGAATTATTTTATGTCTGAAGTAGTAATACTGATATGATTCTTGTGGTGAAGAAGGAGGAGAATTTCAAAGTCTCTAAAATGTGGGGAATTGTTTCCATATCAGGAGGTTAACTGTATGGAGTCATCACTTTTAACCTATAGTATGTTTTACATAAATCAGGGTGGAATTCAATCAGGGAGGACAAGATATCTAAAAGGGTAGTGTTTCCTCCAGCAAAAACTGCTAGTGCATATATCCTCTAGGTACATAATGTGAGACTGGTTCTGCCACAGTGTGGAGTACCCTGTAGCATGGCAGCAATATACAGTTCTGTTGGTTATTGCTTCTTCATGAAGAGACTTGGCTGTTTAGATTTTTTGCTTCAGCTTTACATGTGGAATGAAATCACTGGGCAATTGCAGCTGCCTTCTGAGACACTGGGCTACCTTACGCTCTATTTGAAGACCCAAAGTCAAATTGAAGACTCCTTGGTTTCAGTAAGTGTTAATAGCAAAAATAACATGTTATTCAAACTCAGAGTATTGGGGAAAAAATGTTTAAAAAACCCATACTGAAACTTTTTCCTTCAGTAGAATCTTTTAAATCTAGCTGTTTCAGTTGTTTGAATCAATATTTACTTAAATTTACAGACATGTTTCTGTACATGACATCTTATTACAAATCATCATATATTGCCCTGCTACTTTCAGTGCTGATCTCACATACTTTAACTAGTGCACAAAGGGAACCCTGTGAGTAGGTAAGCTAGGGTGTAAATTCAGAATATGCAGGCACTCCACAATATCGTCCTGTGCACAGTCTTCCTGTGGGTACGTCACTCCATTTTGAAAGTGGTGCATCACTACAGAATAAGAGCTTTGTTGCAGAATAGATAATAACCTTGTAAATTCACACTCTGTAATAAAAAAACTTCCCTGAACCATTAGTAAGTCATTTTTATTGATTTCAGAATCCCATTAACCTTAAAGGTATTCCTCACACATGGTAGAATCACTCAGGAAAGCAAGAGCAAACCCTAAATTTGAGGCTTTGGGCCCTAAGGAGCATTCCTTTAACTCTATCCCTCCTCCCAACCTTGCAGATTCTGAATATTTCCATTCCCCTTACTGTTTCTTATGGCTTACTCTGTAGGTTACTGCCATAATTGCTACTAGTGGCTAGCCAGTAGCTTGACGTATCCAAAGAGACCTGGGGAGCAGAGCAAAGAGAGTCAGCTGATGACAGCAAACTGGAAAAGCAGCAGCTCTAACCTTTGTGATAGTCATATGCGGTAGAGTATGGGAACATTGGTGAAGCAATAGGATTTCCCTGTCTTTCAGCCTCAGATCCATTGTCCACATTAAAAATAAATGGGAATTCTGTGAGGGAAAAAAGTAACAGTGTATATTTTATGTGTTGTATATGCTTTTAGTAAGGCCTTGGTTCTTTAAACTGGAATCATGAGCATCCTATATCTTATGGGATATCTGAAAAATCTAACTGCTATTGAAGTCTAGATTAAGAAAGTCCTCTTTACAGTGTTTCAGATGAATTTGGGGAGTCAGTGTTGGGAAAAATTATTTTCTGTATTTATTCAACATGGACTTGTGGTAAGATTTTAGCTTCCTAAGGATATACATTGGATGTAAATGCAAATCCCCCTACTTCAGGCTTTACAAAAAAAAATACCAGAATTGGAGAAGTCTTAAAACAGGACTGATGCTGACTGCAAGAGTAATTTTGACGGGTTTTAGTTACACTACTGTTGACTTTGATGAAGTTGTACCTGAATGAAGACTGCAGCATTACTTGGGGAGAAAGTAATCTCAAATTACCTCAGATCATAACTTTTACAATAAAAAAGAATAGTAAGGAGGACAAACATTTCTTTTGTGATTGTATATTTATCCCCATAATGAGATTATAACTTTATTTCCTTCAAACCAATAATACCCTTTCTTCAATTATTTTCAAATTCCCAACATTATGTTTTTATGCACTGTGCTATAATCCTTACACATTAGCTTCTTTTTCTTTCTCTCACTCAAATTGAATAAAAAAAATAGTGAGGACAAACATATATAAAGTTACCTATACCTTTTCCCAGCAAGACGACAAATAGAATTTTATCACATTTCTCTGTTCAGGGAATAGGCAATACCCTTGTAAATTGGGAACCTAATATTGCAGATGAATTAACTGCTTTTTTTAAGATTATTCTTAGCAAATTCTGTAGTTCATATATCAATAGTGGTATATAAGGGAGGTATAAACCATGATCCAGCACTAGACCTGGATCTGTAAGTAGACACACTGAAGTCACTTGTCATTATTTCTGTATGCAGATGCTTTTTACTGCATCTAATCTCCCCCTTATTGTCTCTGAAGAAGCTTATGAATCATTTTTACAATTAATAGACTGAAGTCAGAAAGTATGGAAAAATGTAAGATGGTGCTCACTGTTTTAGCACAAGTTCAAGTGACCTAATTTATTACTTTGATGTGATGTTTATCTTATGACTCAAGTATTTTACAGATTAATCCAAAAGATGTGATTAAAACAGAAAACAGCTGCAATGTTTGATTAAGGTAAATCAGACTCAGCAAGTGTGTCTTATAACCAGAGTGCTTTTAGGTATTGCACTAAGCATTTTTTGTAACCTTCTCAACTTATTGTACCACCAGAGTGCCCGCGTAAAACAGATCCCCCAAACCCTTGCTTAACTTTAAGAGTTTAGACTTGTGCTTTAAGTTAACTGCACGTTTATGTCTCTTGATGACTTGCCTGTTTCTAATGCAGGATTTAACAGGCCTTGTACTACTGACATTTCACTAGTTATTTTGTAGACTGAATTTGAAGATCTTTTTTAATTGGGTAAAATAGAGCACTATTTTACTGTTTGCAGTTTATCGGATGTATGTTAAGCTCCACTGAGGCTTCAGGGATCAAAAAATCAAGCAAAGACAGAAAGAAGAGAAAAGTGAACCAACTGGGTTATATTAGTAAATAATTTAGCGTGCTTAAAATAACAATGTTCACACATTTTTAATTTAAAGCCTGCTAAATCCTTTTAAAATTCATTTGTATTTGCAATTACTTAAACTGTGAGCTGTGCACTGAAGGGAGTGAAACTATAGATTTTAAGTACGTAGCTGGAGGTAATATATAAATTCAATTGATCAGTCTGGCAGAGAATTGATGCCACAATTTGTACCCAGTGGCACTTTCTCTTTCTTACCCGACTGGCTTAGAACATTATCAGAAAGTCAATATGATACGCCAATATAGTGATATACTTGCAGTCATAAGTCCCTTGTTTAGATTAAACCCTAGGTGCTCACGATGTGGATTGTAATGGACAGACAGCCTGACTCCATCCTACTACGAGCTGTTCTGAAAGCACTCGACTCAACTCCAAGGTTTCATATGGTTATCAATGGCCCCAGCAGCCAGCCAAACCAGTAACAGAGGATGTCTGTCTCTGCAAAGCAATGCCGTGGGCAGGGAATAGTGCATATGCAATGCTCCAGTCTGGCTGCAGTCCCCTCTCTATCAGCTGCCTGTCTCTAACAGGCTTTGCACGCATCGCGATCAGGTTTCCTTTATAACTCTTCTTTAGTCTCATGTTTTGTTTCTCTCTCTTCCTTGTAATTTATTAATGATTTCACATCCTCTGCATTATCTTCTGAAATCCTTCCATTCTGTAAAAGGCATCTTTATGAAGCCTGAGGAGGAATGATTTCCAAAGTCTAGTTTTTGAGAATGTGCCTTTCTGTATCTACAGTAAATATAGGATTGTATTTGTGGCTGCATTGAGAACTGGATCAGGCTGCTAGCTGCTAATTTCATACAAAACACTTATTTGAGTAAAAACCCATTATGTCTGGTGTGACATATAAAACTAGAAGGTCATCCACAAATCTGCCCTGCATATATTTTACTCCCAGGGATTTCAGTTGTATATAGTATGTACAGTAACATCTGACACATCACCGCACGTGTTAATTTTTTCCTGTAGCAATGACCCTTACCTCTCCACCTACATAACATGTGATGCTTAGAATCAGAGAAATAGTGATGAGAGCTGTTGGGTCTACCGTTGTTTAACCCTCTCTGTGATAATGCAGAATTATTCTAACCAGTATACCACAAGTACTTTGTTTTGTGCAGCTTTAAGTGACACAGCTGATGAACTCTTCCACCACTTTCCCCTCCTGACATTCTACTAGACTTCATTGTTAGGAATAGTTTCCTGGTCCTTGGACTAAATTCTCCTGTGGTCTGGTTTATACCTAATATATTCCTGATCATTTGCTCTCTCCAAAACAACTCCAACTTTTAATTTTCTTTTTGAATACTTGTCTGTAATACCTATGGTTTTCATTGTAGAGTAATCTTTAGGAATGGACTGCTTTCAGAGGCATGGAACTACTGTTTGTTCCCTTGATGCAGGGTTGGTGACAAGGGCTAGGAAATTACTCTCAAGTTACAATTAGTGTATAGGTGTGAAACATTTTATGTACTGTCTCACCAATGAAAGGGAATTGTGTCTATTTTCTTAGATGAAGAGAGATAATTCTGAAACCTCACAGTACGTCTATGTCTTGTGGTATGTAGTATTATATTTTTTTATTTCCACTAATCTGATTCCATATAATATCTGGAAAATGAAAGTCTCAGTTATTTGGTGACCTGTTAAAGTCAATTGTAGGCAAGTCCACATGAGTAAAGCTCTCCCGCAAACACTCATACATGCACTTGCCTTTGTGTTCATGAGTAGTTATGTTGTTTTCATGGATAAAGGAAAGCTGACATGTAAGTGTCAAAAGGACAGGGTTTTAGACTGCAGCTACAGGGCTAGGCAGTCAAATGTTTGTGTAGCACAGAAAATGCACATAAATTTCCTGTGCCCTGCGTATGTCCATGTCAATGACTTAAGTAGAGTGTGGGACCTCTAACCTTCAGAAACAAGACGAGCTGTACTTGTGATGCTGTTTCATACTGATCTATTCAATCATCAGTGACAAAATCCTCTAACTGTAGATTTGATTCTACTCATGACAATAAACCCTTTTTGTTAGACTGAGATTAGGGTAGAACCAGTCTCTTAATCCATTTGGCTTTTCTATTTTTGTACATTGATTGCTTATCAGGAAATAAATAAATGTGAAGGTAAAGGACTTGTGCACATCAGAGCAAAAAGCAATAGCCATTAAGCCTGTAACTTACAGTATATGCCCTTTTAGCAATAAGGACACTGCTTGAAATTGTCAGTGTGACAGATTTACTCTTAATAGCTTAAGCAAATTTCACAGTTTACCCAGGTCATTTTGAAGTAAGAAACATTAATGTGTTTGGAATAAAAATTAAAGATTATAAACTTCACACACATCTGCAGAGAGTCAGCCATATGTTTCGTGTGCTTATTTAAAATATTAGGAGGTGCTTGTTGGGATAGAATATGTTTCCTCTGTGTGTATAACATGTATTTAAATGCCTTTAGGTTATTTATTTTGACATTTAAGCATATGTTTAAATGAATTTTAACGTATCGATTCAGCCCTGTTCTACCACCGCACACCCAAGACTAGAGAGCTTAGAACTTTCCCAGTATAACTGCTTGTACAATGCACAGTGCTTTATGTAGGTTCCTATTGTATCAAGTCGCGGAGGAAAACAAGGAAGGAAGGGGAGAGAAGGAAGAGAAAAAAGGACGGAGGTGTGCGTACCTGCACTGTACAGTGAAGATGTGGTTGTCTTCCCTCATGAAACTGGGCTGCTCTTGCCTTTGCTGTTTTCATTTCCTTGTGGGGTTGGAAGGGCAGCCACCATTTTGCAGCAATGTGCTATGCTTCTGGCAGCAGCTGGCTCATAAGCAAGCATAACGTACCCAGAGCATATCACTGGATTACGTACAAGTTCTGCTTTGGACATGCATTTTTTATTTCCAGTGGTTGTTGCAGTGGTCTTGAAGTTTTGCTCTAAGTGGTTTGGCTCAAAGGTGATGACTTTTTAAGCAGTACAATCATGTTATGCAAACTTGTTTAGTGAAAATCAGCACGAGTTGCTGCTAAAAGCAGGGTGCCAATAGCTTAGTTTGCTACTGATGTCATCGTTGTTGCTACAATGATAGCAGTGGGACATTTTAGAGATACAAAGGTGACATAAACAAAGCTTTAGGTCTATTCTACTGGATGCTGAGCCTCTGAACCTAATCCTGGAAAATAATTCGGGATGTGCTTAAATAGAGAGGATGGTTCACCTACTCATAGCTAACTTTTGAGGGATTGCTCAGGCATTGGCCATTAAGCATCCACCTAATCACTCTACTGGACTGGGCCAGAACACTTAGCATTCTGTAGGATTGAGCCCTGAGTGTCTAATTACCATAAAAATATACGGTGGGGAATGATTATGCACTGGTAGGGGGGATGGTAGAGTAACCCTAATAAATCTTTTTGATCTTTAATTTCTCTACTAAAGTATAAATCAGCTCTGTATTTTTCTAAAGCCTGGGTTGGTAACAGATATTAATGTAGCTAAGGCTAAAATTAAGATGGTGTGTCTGAATATTATTGGAAGGAGTGGACTGTATCACTGAGGGTGGGGTTTTGTGGGTAGACAAAGACAGTATGTTGAAACAGCACAGCCTTTACTGTGAAACAGGATGCATACTGCAGCGTGCATTTCCAGTGAAGGGACAGTCTTCCTCTAGCCCCCTTGTAAATCTATCCAAGAGAGGATGTTGATGAAAACTAGAACTTTGTTTTGTGGAGGAGAATGAGTCTGAATGTTTACGTGGTAAGACATGGACTGAGATTACTCTGGTTGCTCATCTCAACTTTAGTATTAATAGTCCTTGATGGCTGTAGATCCACATTTCCAGTTAGCATGAATTTGTCTAGCACTATACTTTTTATGTGGGTTAGACTTAAGAAGCGAATGTAGGCGACCTTAATTCTATGTTAACATTTTTGTGCGTATGGGAATATGTTTATATGCACACATACTCACAGACATACAAGTAAAATATAGCAAAGTTGCATTAATTTTACATTGATTCAAAATATTTACAGTTTCAGTTAAGATGATCGTGCTAAAGTGACAGAAAATAGTAAGTATTAACATTGCACTGTAAGTAATGACATGTGTTGTAGATCCTCTCAGAAAAAAACAATTGCCTGTGGCATCCACACAGTATTTAAATTGGTAATCTCAAAAGCAAGGATGCTTAGATTTTTCAAGCTTGTTTTTGGAAACTCTTATCTTAGCTGAGAGTTGTAAGTTTAGGGGGAGTTGACAATTTAGAGTCTGTTTTGTTTTTTCTTCTTGAGAGATAAAGGACTGATGTTAGAACTTCTTGGATAGGAGCAGTTTTCACTATCTTTTTGATATATGACTATTTAACTACAAGGTTGAAATCTCAGAAGAATCTCATGCCTAGGGGTACTGGGTTTGTGTGGTGGGGTTTTGGTAGTGGGGGAGGGGCTACAGGAGTGGCTTCTGTGAGAAGCTGCTAGAAGCTTTCCTGGCTCCAAGTTGGACCCGCTGCTGGCCAAGGCCGAGCCCATTAGTGACAGCGGTAGCACCTCTGGGAGAACAGATTTAAGAGGGGAAACCTGCAGTGGAGAGGAGTGGGATGTGAGAAGAACCCCTCTGCAGACACCGAGGTCGGTGAGGAAGGAGGGGAGGAGGAGCGGGGGAGGAGGGGCTGCCCCTGCAGCCCATGGTGAGACAAGACGGCAGGCTGTCCCCCCCCAGCCCATGGAGGGGAGCGGGGGAGCAGATGCCCACCTGCAGCCTGGGGAGGAGCCCACGCCGGAGCAAGTGGATGCCCCTAAACGTGGCCGTGACTCTATGGGAAGCCCACACTGGAGCAGTCTATTCCTGAAGGACTGCACCCTGTGGAAGGGACCCATGCTGGAGCAGTTTGTGAAGAACTGCAGCCTGTGGGAAGGACCCACGTTGGAGAAGTTCATGGAGGACTGTCTCCTGTGGGAGGGACCCCACACTGGAGCAGGGAAAGAGTGAGGAGTCCTCCCCCTGAGGAGGAAGGAGCAACACAGACAATGTGCGATGAACTGACCACAGCCCCCATTCCACGTCCCCCTGCACTGCTGGAAGGGAGGAGGTAGAGAGTTCGGGAGTGAAGTTGTGCCCAGGAAGAAGGGATGAGGGGGGCAAGGTGTTTTAAGATTTGGTTTTATTTCTCATGATCCTGTTCTGATTTGATTGGTAACAAATTAAATTGGTTTTGGTTTTTTTTCCCCAAGTTGAGTCTGTTTTGCCTGTGGCCTTAATTGGTGAGTGATCCCTCTCTGTCCTTGTCTCGACGCACAAGCCTTTCATTGTATTTTCTCTCTTCCCATCCCACCAGGGGGGAGGAGTGAGCAAGTGAGCAGCCTCCTGGTGCTTTGTTGCTGTTTGGGCTTAAACCACAACAACGGGAGAGTCTCAAAAGGTGAAGATATATTTCACCTGTATAGACCCAGTTTGTCATTATATGTTCCTTTCGTGATCTTTGCTTTTTTTAAATTTGTTTCTAATTTTTTTTATATTACATGACAATTAAGCACCTCTTGCCACACCCATGAAAGCTGCCATTCAACAGACAGGTAAAATGATGTGTCAGAAATGCTTATTCTCTGCAAGTCTAAATGGGTGAAAGGAATTTCATATGCCTTTTTTTTGAGCCTTCCCTAGGTAAGTTCATAACAAGTGGGTTCCTACTGTTCTGCTTGGCCCTGAGTTAGAGGAACAGTTCCACACACTGTAAAATCAGAGGTTTATGGTCCTCACAGTCTAGAGGACAATGGTGTCTCTCTCTAAAATCTGAGCACAGGGTATGCAGAGAAAATAAATGAGTAAAATACTTGCAGTTGTCTGGGAATATGCAAAGAGGTTTGTTAAATGTTGTACATGTGTGTGACATTGTGGGGGTTTGTTTTTTTTTTTTTCCTATTGGACTCTTCTCTGTTCTGGTAACGTCAAGTCCTGAAATACTTCAGTGCCAGGAGAACAGCTATAAACATCTAGCAGCTTTGTTTAACAATGTCTTTTGTATAGAGTAGAGACCTTTTAATATTTTCCCACTTAAGTAGTTGTTGCTCAGTCAAGGAGTCTCATTGATTATTCACTTGGGTAACAGCTGAAAGAGAACTGAGGATCCAGTCCTGTGATGTACTGAGAAACTCCTCAAAGGAATTAAGTTGCTTAGGGTAACTGAGATCACTCTGTGCTACGTGGGTTCAGTTCTTTAATTGCTAAAGTCACCCACCTAAAGAAGGTAACACATACAGAAGGCAGAGTTGGAGCTGATGAAGAAAAACACCAAGCCTACCATGCTTAGTGGTATTTACAAGTGTGTTTGACATTTCTTAGTTTCTTAAATTATATTTAAGTTGTTAATAAGGATAAAAATTTTGTCTTTGTTTTAAGGATGCCAGAATAATTATTCAAAGGAACACATCAGGTCAAGTGTTAACAATATGTGCTTTAAATAAAAAAAACAAAAGAGAGGAGGAAAGAAAACCACCACACGCAAGAATCAACCATCTGTTCCTAAAAGCTCTTACAGCAGCATCAGTCTTGGTAAGGATTTAAAAAATACAGTACAATTTCTGTGTTAAGATTTATTATAAGAATTAACAGATTTACCTCAATTAAATGATCCAGAGTAACTTCTGTACAACATATATTTACAATGAAATAATCATAGCCAGAAAGTGCAAAATGAACAGATCTTCTCATATGGCTGGTTTTGTGTGAAAATAATATTATTTAAGACAAACAGCACTTTTCAAAAGCCGTATCTTCAAAGTGTGATGTAAAGTGACTCAATTCCTTTGGTGTAGAGTCTATGAAATATTAAGAGAACTTGGATTTTCCTCCCACTGCTAAATGAACAAAGTACAATGAGTGTCAGCATAAAAGTCATTAAAGGCCAAAAAAGTCAGAACTGATTTTTTGGTTGGAAAAACCCTCAGCAATTCTATTGTCCATAGCTGGGGTTGCAAGGCTACAGCTAGTTCTTTTACTCAAGGCTTAACTTTTTTGTGTTAGCTGTAAAGTAAAACAACTCTAGGCTAGGCTCTCAGTGGCAAAGAACTTAAATCTCCTGTAGGAACTACAGTATTAGCTGCTTGACTCGGGTCTTGGGGAAGAAAGTAAGTAGTGAACATTATTTTTTCTGGTGATCCTGGTGGTGTAAAGATGCTTTTAAGGAGGAGGAGGTGAGGTGAAAAAAGGTTAGAATACAGACCACTCTGAAGGAAGCACTGGGCAAATTAAGTATGTATGACGTCTTTTCAAGGTACATTCTATAATACAGTCATTGCATTTCAAGTTACATCTTAAATGTGAATTGGGTAACATGGAACAAAGTCCTGGGAAACAATGCATTAATTCATATAATCTGTGTGCTCAGGGAAGGGCCACAGATTCAGAGGCCTTGAGAGCATAAATCTGGTGCTCAGTCAGCATGATCTCGTGTTATGACTTATATCATAGGGTGTTATTGTGGCCTCGTGCTCCCACTCATACAGCATTTGGCTTGCTGTGTGCACTCCTACTAAATAGTCACACCACATCCATCCCTTGACCTGCATACTCTCTGCTCCTCTGTTCTTTGTGAGGGTCGTCTGCTGAACTCTCTTCTGTTTTTAGTGCTCATTGGAGGTTTATGGGACTGGATATTAATTAGTTCTCCCAGCATGAAGCCCCTCAGTATATTATTACAGCAATGAAAATATCACCACTTGCATAAGTGTTTGATCTTAGTCAACATATCTGGTAGGTTTTGGTATGGAGTTGGGGTTAATCCCAGACTGAACATCTACAGATTTGAGAGGAATTCAGATCAGCAACTGTATAGGCAGTTCAGGTTTATTTGTAGCTACAAGTATGACTGGGCTTGACTCTCCTGTCTGGATTGATCCTGAAACGTGCTGATCTTTTGCTCTTTTAATGGAGCTGGAAAAAAAAAATTGGTGTGGATCTTTGCGAGAGCCACACTGAGATCTTTTATTCAGCACAATGCACTGAACATGTTGTGTGCAGTTCTCCATATTTAATGGCTCTTTTATCAAACAGAGTTGCTTTAAGCAAGGGAATAAAATGAACTGTGTGCAAGTTGTTTCCTTGGCTTCCAATAGCCCCTCTCAATCCAAATATGCTGTTCCCCTATTGCCTGCAAATCAAACTGCACATATAAAAAGGGGAATGAAAAGGTTTATCTGCTTCTATTAGCAAATACTACATCTAACAAAGAGATTCATGTAATGAATAAATAAACACATAAGAGGCACACAGATGTTTTGCCTGAGTATTTTTTTTAAAATAAGTTCTGAAAAACACAGTTGAGTCTCCTTAATTGGCACAGGGACCCAGCAGAGAGGAACATGACAATTAAGCAATCAGTCCAGTGATCAGAGGTGCCATGGAATATCTATGCACCTTTTGTGTTGGTAGACAGCATGTGTCAAATCCACAGCTCATGTAAATTGGCATAGATCTATTGAACCCTAATGTTCTGGCCTTGATTTGGGCATTTGTGTACTGGAAACACTTTAACTTCCTCTGCCAATGTCAAACCTTTGTAAGTAGAAGTAAAGAATAGCAGAAACGAACCAGGATCTGCATGCTAGTTCACTTATGCCTGCTCCAGTGTCTTTGCAGGCACTAAAGTGGCTTTCTGGATACTGTCTAAAATCTAGACATGGAAGGAAGATGATCTAGGTATAATAACTAGCTCTGTCATTGACCTTGAAGAAGTAAGCTTATCTCTTAGTAGCAGTTACCACTACATTCCAACCTGTAAAAGTAGAATTATGGTATCATACCATTCTGCTGAGGTTGTCCATGTCTGTTAAAAAAAGGGTTAGTGCACTAAGACAGATGATGTTAGAGAAGCTAAAAAGTCTATAATTTTTAATTAGGAATTAGACTCTTTCATTTATGGCTTTCGGATTCAGTTATGTGTGTGGTCATAATCTTTCATCTGGCTACTGTGACTCCTGTAAGAGGTTAATTTGTAAGGGTTAATTCTGAGAAGTTGCTATGAAAATGTGTCCTCAGGGAGGGACTGGCCAATTAGAACTTGCTCTTATGGTACAGTATTTGCAACTTCATAACCTTTACTAAGC
The DNA here is from genome assembly GCF_026419915.1 of Harpia harpyja. Taxonomy (NCBI): domain Eukaryota; kingdom Metazoa; phylum Chordata; class Aves; order Accipitriformes; family Accipitridae; genus Harpia; species Harpia harpyja. Next base: position 14,001,053 of record NC_068945.1, on the reverse strand, counting down.
CTTCAATATGGCTTGAGGAAAAAAATGAGTGTGGTTGGTTCTCAGGGAAGATCCTAAGGTGCATAAATACGAACTGCATTTTGAAACATTACTTGAACTTAGGTTCTCAAATCCATATTCAGGCACTTAAGGAAGTAGAAAGATTTTCGGAAGTGCTAGGAACTGAAATCTGAATCCAGTTTGAGTTGGTGGGTAACTCGTCTCTTCTGGAACCCAGCTTACTTATCAGATATCTAAATATGGATTTAAACTATAATTTTCAAACATTTATCTTGACCTAACTTTCCAGACCATGGAAAATCATGATTTTAAAGACTTACTTTTCATAAAGAGTATTATTGAAACCAAAGCTGTTTAATTCCCAAATACCTACATCTGCTATGTCTGAAGGTGCCGATGACTAAGTGGATTTGTCTGGACTATCTACCAACTACATCTAAGGGTATTTGCAAGAAAAGAAAAATCTTTTTTTCTCAGGTAACAGCTTTCCTGTAATATGTGAAGCTGATACCTTTGGTCCTCAGCACTGGGCAATCAGCATGAGAGAAGGATGCAAAGATGTATCCTAAACCTCACTAATTTTAATTGGAAAGAGATGGCTAAGTCAATTGCCATCATTTGAAGATGCTACCTTGAATGCTTTGTGACCTTTTCATGTCTGAGAACATTGTATGTTTGGATGGTGTTCTCATTGTGTAGAAACGCATCATCTTCTATGCGATGTGGTTCTGTGTATTTTAAAGAAAATGTTAAACTACTTTGTGTTTTTGTTTTTTCTTCTTACTACTTTTTGTTCCTTTTTAGTTTTCTTGGACTTATCCCAGTGCTCTCCTCCTTCTGCCCCAAATGGCAGTGGCTTCTAATTTAAAGCTGACCTTTGCAGGTGTCTGTGGCTTTTAAGAGTGCTTTACCCTTTGTTGAAGTGGTTTTTAACTTTACTTTATATTTTAAAAAAAGATCAGTTGGGAGATTCTAATGCTCCCAATTCAGCTTTTTTACTAACAGTGCAAGTTAAAAGTCAGCATGGCTGAGAATAAGGGATAGAGAGGGAGAACATGAGCAAAGGAAAGTGCATATTGATGCATCAGAGTAGTGCATAGAAGCCATTATCACTGAGGTTGTCTCATTGTTTCTGTTATGAGTGGAGTTCTCTAGGCAAGGATTGAATATATTTACTGCTAAATCATATCCAAAAATCTCTTGAAGATGTTGTAAGAGAGCACTGAATCCCCATGACCTGTATTAAATTTAGAAAACCTTCTGTTTTGGGTTTTTTTTTCTGAATTTTCATCTTCAGGTATATATTGAAATGGCTATAATTTTTATTGAAAAAATATTTATATATAAATCTCTCTTCTGTCTCTGATAATATCTACTATTCTCTCATCTTTACCAATCAATTCCACAACCAACATGTAGAAATTTTGTTTATAAAAATCTAAATTCACTTGAAAAAATTGGGGGAGGGACATGGGACCAGTGGTGGTGAGGAAGAGGAGAGGAGGCTGGGATTTTCTATTGAACTGAAAATTCAATTTTTATGTAAAGTAGCACTTCATATATTTCTTCAGAGCAAGTTTCTTAAGTAAGTCTTGCTCTGAAAGTTTAGGCTTGTCAAAACCCATGTCTCCCATTCCCTACATATGTATTTGTTTTGAGACTTATTAGGAAGTGGATGTGCATCTGGGGGTTTCACACATACAAACTATTTTCTTCAGATAAAAGTCTTCTGAAGGACACAAGACCTGTAAAACCTCATGGGGTCTCATACTGACTTGGATTTTATGACAACACTATGTTGAATTTTCACAAAGGTTTTAATCCCACTACCTAACATCAAAAGGAGCCTGATTCATAAAACATTGCTTCTATCACTTTTTTTCCTAGAATCTTGCTATAGATCTTTTGGAAATGGAGGTAGATATTGTGTGTTGAATTGATTTGTAGCAAAAAAAAGAAATCCAGCCCTGAAGTGTTAGTCAGTATTGGCCTGAGGGAAGCATCTTGGCAATTGGACAAATTTAATTTTTCAAAAATAAAAAAGAAGGGTAAGGATCAAAATGTGCCCATAAAATACATCAAACAGATAAATTTCTGTAGCTGAAACAATAATATATCAACACTGTCAAAAAGTCATAATTGTCTCAACACTGTAACATTATTTATTTAATATTGAGAAGCTATTATTGCACTCTAGTTTAAAAAAACCACTCTTACCTTAAAAATGCATGAAAATAATATTAAAAATTAACACCGAAACTATACAATGTGGCAGTAGGAGGCTCAGCAAATTGATAATGAAATAAGGAGACTTTCAAACGAGGTCAGAAACTACTACATGATATCTTTTTGATGACATATGAGGAATGAGACTTTAAATATGTCTGTTTTCTAGGAAAATATGAGCCCATTTGTACAACTTTGCCATCAAAAAAAGGCATAAAATACTGAAGGATGCCTATGGTACTGAGACCAAGAATGAAGTAAGGGACTTTGCAGTGTGAGCTTGGCTTTCTTCTTCTGGAGTAAGCGTTAACTAAAGCGTGGTGATGGAGCAGCATAGTGAGCATTCACAGCTCAAGTAAATGTGATAAGGATGGAAGTGTACAAGTCCAAAACAGGCAACTTTCCACTGTTACTAACTCTTCATTTAAGTTATGATTTAACTGTTCACGTTCTAGTAGGGCCTAAATGCAATCAGCAAGTTGGTCTCATTGTGCTAGACGTGTTGTGAAGTAAATACCTGTCACAAAATCCATACGCCTGTTTCAGCTCTGTATTGAAAGTGTAAATCAAGCTTTGTGTCAGCTTTATCCATAGTGAGTTTTCATCTGTGGCACTGAGTCACTGACCACAGTGGAAGTTCCAGGTTCTCAGGGCAATGGGTTGGGTTTCCTGTCACTACAAGTGTTCCAAACAGACTCTGCTCAAATAAATGTGCATTGGGCTATTTTCTTCTCCTTTGCTGGAAGTAGTACCATCATGAGAAAGCATTCATCAAATACATTTATTTGCAAGATGAGAATGGTATCTCCCTAGGTCAACCTAAAGATTCTCTCTGTCCTGTAAATTAGGACTGTGTTGCTGAGAACCTACAGAAACAGGGAATGAAAGAGTGAAAATAGTTGTTCATAAAAGTGAAGGAATCACTAATATACGACGTGTAGTTTGCAGAATAGTTGGAATGAGGCTAATGATGTTTCTGGAAAGAACAAGGTACCGCTTTCACGATAGAATGATGACAAAGTTGTAGTGACAGTAGGAAAGTAAGTAGCAGACTACTACAAACCTGCGTGTGATACATCACTTTATTGCACAATTAACCATACCATTTAACATTATAAGCCTGCCTGCTGTTCTTCCTGCACCCACTGATCCATTTTTTATGGTGTATTGTTTATTCACCCAGGTACTGTTTCAAACTAGTGTCCAGGAAGTTTCTTCAGTCAGTCACACCTTTCAAATTTCCTCAAAGAACTTTCTTGGCCAGGCACAGTCTCTTCTTGAGTACTTATATTTTCAACTCTTTCATGTTTCTCCTCTGCTCTGGATCTCCCTGGGTTCAGTTTTGAAGAAATATTTGTCTCCGAGAACTGAGACATTTCTCTCACCTAATTTTGAACTTATTTTTACATTCCTGGGTTGAGAATTCACATGAAATGATTCTGAGGTTTCACAGGACATAAAAATGCTCTAGTACTAAAGTGATGTCTCATTTTAGAAATATATAAGTTTGGTTTTGAGAAAATGGTTCTTAATGTCATGAATAAACACAGCAAGGAACAGTATGCTTGTATTGATACATGCAGAAGTAAAAAGAGAACAAAACCCCCGCCTAGTTCTTATGTGAAACATTTTTAAAGACAAAAGAAAACACAGCTGGAGGGGGAAGGATAACAAAATCTAGTAATTTCTTTCTGTTCCTTTTGTAGGGTGTGCTGCCCTGCCCTTAAGACTCTGCTCCCAGCTGCTTACAGCTGGAATTATCCACTAGGATTTCCATTATGAATATGATTTTAGTGGTACACCCAGTTTTGGGTTTGGGTTTCATGGGTTTTTGCTTCAGAATGTCTTTGTTTAAGTACCTTGTGGTAGGTATTCTTCTTAAAACATGAAAAATTATGGTTCAGAGAAAGTGCACTATTACTTTAAGTTACAACTGTAAGGAAAAATGACAGTGGTGCTTAAATGAAGCTTGACAGTCTGCATAGCAGGCACCAGCCATCTGTGCTATGGCAGCACTGTTTGTATTTTAATGTTTAAACATACAGCAAAGATAATTAAGAATAACTATAATTAAAAATGATTACAACAAATTACTTTTCCCTCAACAGTGATGTGTGCCTGTAACTTATAAGTTACTTGATGAAGTAACCCTTTGGTAAGGCAGATAGGATAGCTTTGCAATTCTTACCCCATTTCTGACAGTTCATAGATTTTTCAGGGGCTTTTTTTTTCTCTCCAAGTGATGAAAGCATTTTACGTACTGGGCTTCATACACCTATTTGATGCACAGTAATTATCACTGAAATTTCATCCTTCATATCAGTATCTTCACTCTTTTTATTTTTTTTCTTTTCCCTGAGACAAGATTAAAAGTGGCGTGTTTCTCAGGCTGTGGAAACAAAATGACAAGAAAAGAAAAAAAACCTCACATATTTATTTTCATTTTCAAAGAAAAATATTAATATTTGCTCTTGACAAAACCAAAACAAAATTTTAAACAAAAAACACCCCAACTTTTAGGATAAATTAATGCAATTTCTGTTACGACTTCTTATACCTCAGAATAATAAGCCCATTTGATTTTGCAGCCCCATTTGTATAAAGCTTTAACTCTTCCTTCTTGTGTGGAGTTCCATATGGATTCTGTCCTGTTGATGGGTTATGGTGTCTGTCCTTATGGATATGAACATGTTTAGAGTGCATGCTATGGGTCAAAGACAATTTTTTCTTAACTGGTCATGACCAGAATTTCAGTTTCTGAGTGCCTCCTTTTGAAGACATAAATAGGCTGAAAAAAAGAACAGTTTCTGCAGCTGGCTGTGGGAAGACCTTACTACTGATCTTCAATTCTACCATGTTCTTAGCAGCAAGGTGAGATCCTCCATGGAGGCTGGATGTGGCCAGATGGGTGCAGGCTCAGAAACCAGAAAGTCCTCTGAGATTCCTGTAGCATAGACATAATTACATCTTTTATGATGTTCCACTGTCATCCTTCTTAATCATTTAGTACATTTTTGGGCTTTGGTCCCAAATGCTCGATACAAAAGGCGTTAGCAACAGCTTCTGTGAGGCACAGTTGCATTTCAGAATTCAAGTTGTCCTGGTTCAGCAGGTTTTGCTTTCTTAGAGAAAATTGAATTGTTGCTTGATTGAATATATGTGAAACCATTTGTCTGTCTATCCATCACATATCAGTTTAGATGGAATAGTTTTTAGCAACTTGTTCAACACCTAAAGTTTTTAGTGATGCTGCAAATTTGCAAATTTGACTTAGTGACACTAACTACCATGTTGTTCCTTGCAAAAATTTCAGAAAGACTCCAAAACCATTTGACAGATGAATAAACAAAGGCACATCATTTGCTTATGCCTACTTAGCAATTTTGAGGCAAATCAGAATTATAAGTTAAGATATTTTGATTTCCCTAATTGGTAGAACAGGAATAAAATAAAAGAGAGAATTATTGCTCATGTTTCTGCTTATTGAAGACAACACCTTTGCATCATTGGCAGTTCTCTTAAGAGAACTATTTTGGACTGCTGTCTTGACTTACTTTCAGAAAATTGGTATTTGCCATTTTGCAGGAACTATCATTTGAAGGTTGCTCCAGAACTTACCATTGTTTTACTTGACATTAGTGATGCAGCCTGGTGAAAAGAGATTGATAGATGAATTAAAAGGCACATGTTTGTAAACCGAGATGGCCATGGTGGCATTCCTCTTGCCCTGAAGGTGAGGGAGGTGCTGTGCAATCTCAAAGGAAGCAGAACTATGTAGAACTGCATAGTTTGATCACATGCTGGTCACTTAGAGTAACAGAATGAAGAGAATGTATAAGCGGGGTATGAATAAAACATTGCAATAATGTGAGGAAGAATCCAAATACTTTTCCAAACTAATGTTTTATTTACCACTCTAAGTAGTTTAGTGCTGTTCTGGCATGTAATTTTTGATGGGCATTATGTTTTATAAAGTTTGCATTGATAAAATTATCTGTCTTTCATAGAGGGGAACCACATGGTCTTCTTGCTTGAGAATAATATTACTCCATAAGGCTGATTACAGCTATGTTTGAAATTCATTTCATATTTAAATAGTGTGGGCCAAACTGAGCCCTGGTGCAAATCTGCTTGTGCCAATGGAACTCCACCAGAGGAATGTTTGACCCTATGGGTTAATGTAATGAAAAGATAACAGCATACTGTATGATCACATAAATTAAAGATGGGAAATACCAATTAGGTCAGCTAGTCTTTACCCGGGGGACCAATTTAGAGTGTTCCCTATGCTCTACTCTTGAGTGCTTTACATTGTTTTAAGAAACTCATGCAATAAGACTCATGTCTTGGGAGACTATGCTGTAGTTCATCAGATCTCACCACTAAAAAATGCTTTCTGAAACCCAGCCCAAATTTTTTTGATTCTCAAGAATTAAGTCTCAATATCCTTGTCATAAGCTTTCTGTTTCACTGTAAGCAATAGTATTTTGATTCTGTTGGCTTTTCACAAGATATAACACACATGTTTTCAATCAACACTTATCTTGGATTCACTTACAAATATAATGTAGGAGAATTAATTTTTTTATTATTATTAATTTCAGGAGTAAGTTAAATTCCCTAGGTCAAATAAGAATTAATCAAAATGAAAAATTTTTAGCCTGATGAAAAAGCCATTAAAAAGACCAATATTTCTGGGTTGGGTTTTGGGTTTTGGTTTTTTTTTTGTTTTGATGTTTTGTGGTGGGTTTTTTTTGTTTGTTTGTTTTTTGGTTTTTTTTTTTAAAGACTGGAAATAGAAATACACAAGCAATTAGGAAAGGTTTTACTTTCATCCCAGATAAACCTAAGTAGTACTGAAGATTCCAGGCTTAGATGAGATAAAACCCAATTTCCAGATGTGTCTCGAATGTTGTACGCTTCTGGCTACAAAGCTAACACAGACATTCAAGCTGTCATGTACAAGAATGGTGTCAGCCAGTGACTCAGGCAACAAAACTTGGTGCATAAGCAGTGCCATTACAACGATGAATGCTTTCTTACAGTGTGCCTGGGTCATCACACAAATTCAGTTTAACCTGAATTTGACTTTTTGGTGAAAGCAAGACTCTACATGTGGGTCAAGTAGTCACGGTTCTCTAAATGGAACAAGTCTCCTTGCTTTTAATGTGAGAGACGGGCTTTGATCCAGTGTGTGCCAAATAGGTTCAGGAGTTGTTTAGAAATTGATTGGCTAAATTGTTTCTCATGCCACCAGTACTTTTGTCTGAGACTGAAAAAATTTGCTTTGGACTACCTGGCATCTACCAAAACATACTATACCACAACAAATAAATTAATTTGGGGGGTTTTTTTTAGATTATAACAGGTTAAATATTTCATCAGGTAGTACAGTGCTTACTAATGCCAGTGGTTAATAATTTGAGGGACATTCATACCACTTAACTTTAACACATAATTGTTAAAGTATTTGTTTTAGATTAGGAGCCTATTTTCACAAAAATCCTAGTATAGGCAATGTAACGTCAAAGACAACTTCAGAAACCAAGTTTAAAATAACCTAAGTCATCTTTTGCTATGGCTTGCCCCCAGAGGACTCTTTCTACTTTTACCAGAAGGGTCTGAGGCCCCCTGAAACAGATGCCTGTAGATATCATGAATAATTTCCTTGTTTACATGTTTTTTTGAAATGGTGGAAGAAGGTGATGAGTTATGTGTATTAAGACCTTTAATAACATTGATAACAGTAACTACAGCAAAAGTTTCTTAAAAAATATACACATCTATCTGAAAATATAATTGAAAAAAGAGAAATAATGGAGGAAAGTGAGGAAAATACAAGGTAGGTCAAAAACCAGAAAATAATAGTATCTGAAAAGAATCCAAGTGAAATCAATTACGGAAACGGGAAGAAATTATAAGCACTGGAATACTAAGATTAACAGTATTTTTTCTTCAAGGCCCACAAAAACAGAAACAAAAGCATATTAATATTACTAGTTATGTATTGCTTAGAAAGAATACAGTAAAAGTTTTCCTTGATTCATGAGCTCTTTCTGAAGGACTGTCGCTAGCCAAAAGCTCCCATGACCTTAGCCATATTGTCACTGAAAGTAATAGAAATTTTTTTTTTTTTTAAATTGAATTAATTGAAAGAAGACTTACAATTTTAGAACCACTATTAAGATGGCTGTTGGGCAAAATAACAGGCAGCCAGTCAGATTGTTGTCTGCACTGAGTTTTGCTCAGGTATGACTGGGCATAGTGCCGTTACCTACATCTCCCCAAATCCCAGGTCTGGCACCAGGAGTAACAACATAACGAGTGGATGCCACAGACTTCCGCTCCATAACCCCTCCTGCCCCAGGACCTGCCGCTGCAGCTCCTTCCTTTCGCAACAGCAGCGGGGAGGCATGGGCGGTGAGACACACAATCTCTTTTTGTAACCAGACAATTCCCAAACAGGTTTTACAGTTGCTTTACAGCCCATTTTTTTGTCACCTGAGTGTCACAGAGGATGATGTTTAGCTTGTGATTCTGGCCAAGTTAATTTATTTTACATAAGATGTATATGTTGAAAAGAGAAGTGAGAACATAGAGTTTAAAAATGACTAGCATAGCTTCAGATGGAGTGCCAACATACTTGAATTACCTGAGTTTTAGATCTACGTTCATGAGAGATAAGAGAAAATCAGAGGATGGCACTTCGCATACTACTTCACACATTCTAGTAATACACTATAGACTCTTAGATTTGCACAAGGCATCTGATGAGTTTCTCTATTAAAAAAATAATAAGAAGCATAAGATGTAATGAAACAAGGTAAAGAATAGAAATTCTGAAAATAAATCTTACTTACAGTAGACCTTTTTGAATAATTATGTTGTGTTTTACCCAGGTCACTGGCCAAGCCCAGACACACAATTAAAAATTATTTTGGGTCCACCCTAAATTAAAGATGCTCAATTTTCCTTTAACATTCTGAAAAGCTGAAATAAATTATTTCAGTTCAAATTGAAGGTGTTGTTCAGATTGAAACAAAAGGTTTTGTTTAAATTCTTGACTTTCATTGACTTTGTCAAAGCTTAGAAATACTTAAAATACAAAGAGAGTAAATTTGTAAGTAAAACCAATTCTAGTTGAAAATGGGAATGTTTCTTTCATTTAGTAGCTATCAGAACAAAATACTTCCAACTTGCTTTTCATATTTTTTTTTACTAAAAGTTGTCTGAACTTGTCACACTCTTCTTGTCCCAAACAAGCTTCTTTTGTTTTGTTTTTTTGTTCGTTTGTTTTATTTATGAATAACTTTTTTTTCAGCTGTGAAATTTAGAAAGAAAAATGGTCAGAAAGGCCAGGTACGTATTCAGTAGCCTGAATACAACACACATAGAGAGCAAGTATATAGATATCTACATATAGGTATTTATTCTGTGATTGTAAGGGCTTACTGGTTATCAGTAGGCCTTGTGAAAACTTGAAAACAAAAGGTATGTTTTTAAAGAAAATCTTCTGCCTAGCATGCATGTGAAAAGTAAATGAAGACATATAAGCTTTATTACTTATGTAAATATTGATGTTATACATCCATGGCTTTGTATCATGCCTAAATCCTTCACTTTCTATTATAATTTTTTTTTTTAAGTTTTAGTATTCTTGAAAAATGCTACAACAAATTTTCTTGTCTTCAGCCATAAACTATGCCATATGGAGTGGTACCAAGTCCTTGTAGCTCAACCAATTAGCAATTTTGTGGGGGACCATCTCTAAGGAAGACAAATTTACCAGACAGTCCCTAGTTACTGGATCTACAAAGGCAGTTGATAGATAATTGACTCTGAGCCAAATGTTTGTAAAGAGGTACTTTTCTCATATGAACTTCTCAAAAGTTTATAGTGCCTTTAACATGGGACACGTGACAGGTTTTTATGTCAGGGACTTCCAAAGTTGGTAACCCAAGGCTGACTGGTGTTAGATTCCTAGTGTGAAGGAGACTAATTTCATGAGCTGTAGAATTCTCATTCTCATTTTGCCCTATCACTTTTTCTTTGCCTTTCTCTGTAAAATGTGTTTCTTTGTGTTGGCATACTACAACTTAATGTATGAAATCTAAATATTTATTTTGCACTTATTTTCAGTAGCTTATTGTAACTTTGATCTGACCTTTGCCTTTGTTTTTCATCTTTCACTTACATATGGTGTGCTTTCTTTTTACCCTGCCTTTAATTTTTACGTTAATACATGTTTCATATTTCCTTAGGCTCTGACTGTTGATTGTTGCATAAGATCATATTACTGCTCAAGTGAAAAAAATCTGTAAGAAAGCTCAGAGCCCAGAGCTGAGGAAAAGGCTGATTTCTTGCTTTTCTTTAGTTGCTACAAACCTTGGTTATTGACAAAAACTTCCTTGTATACAAAAGCACAAGGGGGCAGCATTACATTAAAATAAATTGTTGCACTGTGTGTGTGTGTGTGTGTGTGTGTGTGTGTGTACTGAAGAATAATCAGCTAGGTAATGCTAAGGTTGCAGAAAAAAATGTTATTTGAGATTGTTCAGACTGCCTTATTAGTTTACTTGTCCTGATGGCATTGGTAGGTTAGAGGAAAAAAATTCCAAGGCCATGGGGAGTTTTACTTACTTTCTGTTCTGTGGTAGATCCTTCATACCTCTTCCTTTTCCTGCTATTCCCTGTCAATAAATATTTATTTGTTTTTTAAGGACCACCATAGTTTTTCAGAAGACTTTCTTTCATGACTAGTTGGCATGAAAAACAACTCTTTGCTCCCTCATTGATATACTACACTGAATGCACTATAGAGGATTTCTGCCAACCTTTGAAACTTTCAAAATTGATCATCAAGGACCGATTTGGAAAAGACCAGCTGAAATGGCCTGTTCTGTTGTGGCAATGTTTATGTCAATGCAGTGAACAGACAGGCAGCTGGCTTCATGCAGAGTTCTTAAAAACTCATTTTTGGATGGAAATACTTTGCTGTAGAAGCTTGACTTCAAAAAGCAGGAATGTTTGTAATGACTTTGCAAGAATCTGGTCATGTCCAGAGTGCTCTGTATTGTTTTTCTGTCATTTCTTACAAATTGTTATTTTCCCAATTTTGAGTAATTAAAATCCCCAGTGCCTTTTTGTATGAAATTAATCATCTGAGCCACTTTCTAAAACCTGAATTCTGCTACTGTAGATTTGTCACTTTCAGTTTAAATCGACTGCAAGGTCTGACATATCTTTGCTGGGTTGGGTCATTTTGATGGTATGCCCAAAGGATGTAATCTATTAATTTTTTTCCAGGAAGTGTAGTGCCAAGGGTTGCTAACAGAAGTGGCTCTATAATGATTCACAGACTCTGAAATATGAACATGTATTGCCTGTATTCTGAATTTTCCAGCTCTACTTAGTTTTAGAAAACAGCAGTTATACACTCAGTGACAGATCCTAATGCCACTTGAAAGAATAATGTCAATGACTAGGGAAGGTTGTCAGGATTTGGTTGCAAAAACCTAACTCTATCCATTATTTTGGTTTCTTCTCTGGGGATGCAAATAATTTGCATATTATTTGGCATCACCTGTTGGAAGTACTCCAGAAAGTATTGTGTGAATCCACTTGTGTGACTGACTGCTTCCACCTGTGTTAATATATTCACACTTCAATCTCACAGTCTTTCATAGAATTTACTTCTGAAAAGGAGAGTTAAAAAGGCTCTTCCAGGGCCTGAGTGTTGAGAGGCTGAGACCCCTCAACAGAGTCAAAGAGGTTGATGGGATTCACTGCTTCCTGGGGCTGTCTCAGAAGATAAACAGAAGATAATGTACAGCATAGTTATTTGCACCTAATATTTTAACTAATATTTTCCTCAGATGAAATGTAAAAAAGTGGTGCCTGGCTGTTGGCCAAATAAGTAACCAGTAATGTCATTAATCTTTGACAGTTGTCAGTCCTCCATCTAAGAAATTGACTGCTGCTTCCATTCCATGCCAGAAAGGCCTGAGTAGTTTATAAAATGTGGATGTTAGGACTGAACTACATAAAATTGAAAGGTTGGTAATAAAATTTTTAAAAAGTGATTATTTTTTTCTCTCAGTACACTCAGAACCTAAAATGATGAAAGAGGACCTTGTTTTAAGAAGGAAAATTTATAATATTAACTTCAAGATAAAAATATTTGAGAGATAATTATAGGATCTTTTGTTGCTTTTTTTTTAGTTCTTTCATTAAGTGAAACATACACATTTGTTTTAAAGTAAAAATGAACAGGTCAGGTCCCTCAGTTTGAATTCTGCCCTCATGTTTGTATTAAAAGTAAACCAAAGATGAACTTTGCGCTAAGAATTGGTTTTAATATGAAAAAACCATGTCCTTTCCTTCCGCCAAAATTGCATCTTTGTATTTCACTCTTTCAGCTGCATTTTGGCCTGTTAATATGTGAAGTTTAGTCTTATTTATATGGAGGTTTTTTCTGTGATTTTTGTGCTTGTCACCTGTGAGAGGTCTTCTCAGCTCTTTTTTCTTTTTCTCCAAACATATAAAATGCCATCTTCCCACCGTTTTGGGAATCTAGTTATACTGTTGTAGCTGTCTGTTCTTCATCCAAAAAACTGTAAGGAAGATGTTTTGGAGAATTTTCTCTTCTTTCTACAAACAAAACATAACAATTGATGGCATCTGTCCCTGATTTTTACATGAGTCAATAGGTCTTGGTGTTATTTGATTTTTTTAGTCATATCAGATCATCAGAGATATACATACAAATCATCTCTTTTGAGGAAAAAAAGGTATCTTACCAATCATATCTACTTCTGTAAGACATGGTTTGTACATATACGCTCTGGTATCTTCTATCCAGATTTGAACAGGAGATTTATTTCTGTCTCTCTGTCTCCCTTTTCCCCAAAAAGGCTTACTCTGGTATGAAGCAGTTTATCAATTTAGCGATATGAGTCAGCACACACTTTATGTCATACTGCTGCTACAGCAGACTCATCGTTCATGAAATGCCCAGGACTCGTCTCCTCTTTCCATAATAACTTCCTATTGAAATCCAGCTCTAGTTACCTGTCCCAATAACTTCATTTCACACAGCACTTCCCTTTGCTATTTAGGTACTTTAGAGATCACCTTCCTATAAGCATAATCTTTCTCTCTCTCTAAGTCTCATTTTAATGTACATCATTCATTGCAGTCCAAAAATTACCTCTAATGTCATTCGAACTTTGTGACTCCATATGCTGTTGGCAGCTATTTCCACAAAGTATGAAGAGCTGTTAAGTAACAGTTGTGGAGAGAATTATTTGTAGCAAAAGAAGGCTTCCCCTTGTATTTTAAGTCTCATTTGATTCTTAATGATTTTTTTTTATCATTCATTTTGATTGTTTTTCCACAATGTTTTCCTATGTTTGATCCAGGTAAAGTAATATTCCTTCTACTTCAGAGTACTCTCTTTCCCATTCTGACCTATTAACCGAGGTCAATAAGTAGGTTTAGGGAGTTAGCTTAAGATTTAGGACACCATGTCTATAGAATAAGACTCATATGAACTACTGAAAGTCCTTTGGCTATACTTATGGAACAAAAGCTAGACAGCTGAAAGCAAGGAGGAGTTCATTTGTTCAGTTTTGCCAAGAAAAAGAATTTTGACTTTTTCACATTAAGGACCAGATATCAACTTTTCTCTGGAGACTTTAACATACTCTAAGTTTGGGATTTTCTGAAGGGCTGGAGTGGACTACATTACTTCTACCTCTAAAAATGAACTCAACGTTGAGGTTTAATTCACAGTTTGTTTCTTTGGCTTAGCTCTTCCTTCCACACAAACAAAATATGCTTGATAACAAATTTTAAAAGATCTACAGCCAGTATCACTTGTCCACTGTTCATTGATCAATTTATATCTCTCATAGGCTGAAGGAAAAGGGGATGGCACTTCCCACTGTCCAGGCTGAAAATGCTGCAATATTAAGGTGAAGCAGCTCATAAAAATCTTTAAAACAGGGTGGCTAAAGAATGAGTCATGCAAATGTGAAAAATAATGTATCCTTCTTCATCCTGGTCATCCTGAAGGTCCTTCAGCTTCAATGTACTCTATCTTTTCTGTGTCTATCATTGCAATATAAACCCTTCGCAATAAGCATGCTCATAAATGTGAATAAACGGCAAAAAAGCCTCCTCCCTCCCAACACCCCCTGAAGTGTTAAGAACTTTCTGAAGTTATCACCATAGGAGACAGTGAGCAGGCAGAGCTTTGCTGGTTTCTGCACCTGCAATGCCAGGGGCAAAGCGCTGGCTCAGAGACGCTCCCTCCCTCTGGCCTTGGAGCTGTCATGCTCTCTGTCTCTGGAGTGGGCCGAGCAATCAGGCCAAATGCCTCACTCTGGTATACCTTTCTATTAATTTTTATTGTCAGTCTGGTCATCTGCTTTGCCCTCGTTCTCCCCCTTTGTCAATTAAGACACTGCTATCCTACTCTGTGACAAAACCTAAAATGCATGTGCTTCCTTGCTTGCAGTGGCTGGGAGAGCTACCATTGCCTTCCCTGGCACACACCCTCCCTGTAGACTGGATGCACCATGCGCAGGGCTGGAGTCAAATGCTCTTTGAGCAATTCCAGAGAAGTTATCACTACTGCTGGGAAAGCATCACTGCATGGTGTAGTAATTTATTTCTTAATACCCATGTTATACATAAACCAAACATGTTATTGATAAATTAGGAAACATATTTTTTCCTTGATTATCCTATTTCAAATGGCATGACCTAACATTCTGATGTGAGTGTCCAAAGATTATTTATTCCTTACATGTGATTTGCAGGCAGCTTTTCTAATTTTATTGTATTTTTACAGAGAAAATTTATTATCAATAGGTTTATTCTCTAAGCAAAAAAAAAAAAAAAAAGAGAGAACTATTTGGTGTTCAGTAAGGCTGGTGATGTAAAGGAAGAGTAAATAGCATTTGCCTTATGTCTATAACTGAGAAGAGAGCTTAAAGAAGTGATCTATTATTCAGAGGTGCTGCCCTTTGCAATTCTCATTGACTTTGGGCTACATATCCAGGTATTTAAGTGAGATAAATTTTTAACACGCAAATCTAGAAGTGATTTTTTTTTTTTTTTTAGGTACAGGTTCCCAATTTTTTTTCCCCAGATTTCTCCCTTTTCAAATTTTCACTTTCTTTTTTAGTTGTTTGTTTTTGCTGAACTTAACCAGATCTTAAAATCTTAATGTAATGTTTTGTTACATTTTTTTTCTTTTCAAATTAATGACTATACTGGCTAGATAAGTTCCTCAGGTTCTTTCAGCTTCTGTGAAGTAGGCGTGAGTGTTAGGACAAAATGGATAATATTGCTCTGTGTTACATTCATTTTATTCAGTCTTCTAAGTAATGGAAAAAGGCTGATGACTGTCTAATTAATGGAGAAAAGCTGATATATATAAACTTACACGTTCCTTAGGGGTTTTAAGAGGAGCAAGTGGGCTATACATCTATCTTTAAATGCACAGGCATTTTTAACTCGTGTGTATTATTCAACTGTATGAAGCAGGTTTCTGATCTAGAAAGTCATTGTGGTTCAAACACGTAGCAAATATTTCCTTAATAACCTAGGAAAGACCTTCCTCAGCTGAGGCTGAGTGAGCTGACCACCTTTGCTAGCACTCCTGACTGCAACACAGGCATGGGGTATAGGGGAATCTTCTTTTCTGACTCCAGGTCCAAAAGCGGAGACGTACTTAAGGGCTTATGAGTTCAGAATTAAGACCCCTCTTCACCGGCACATTTACAGTGTAAGCTTGAGCAAGGCACTGAGCCTCTTTGTGCTTTGTTTCCCCATGTGAAAAAATGTATTACCCTTCCTTCAGAGGATGATATCAAATGCTTCATGAAAATGAGACAGTTCTGTAAGACATTCTGATACTATAGAAATGGATGTTATCCAAGAAAATAAAAACAGTCATCTACCTGAACTGAAGAGGGAAGGAGATAAGGGAGCATGGGTAAGGAAGGCAGACATCCAATTTATCATGAGAACACAGAAAGCTCTCAATATGTACAATGGGAACAACTAAGAGAAGGAAAGATCTCTATCTTCTCCCTTCCCTGAAATCTGCATGGCCTATGCACAGGATACTAGTGTCTTTCTCTTCCTCCTTTTCGAAGTTTAAGAAGAAAACTCTGTACTTTCCTCAAAAGGAAGTATCTCCAGTTTCTCTGCATTTCCCTGTCTTTAGGCACAGACATTACTGGACTTATTCCATTAATGGAAAACATGTTTCAGGAAGTTGATATTGCTCAAGTGTGTCAGTCCTCTGCACTAGACCCTTAAAAGCAAGGAATTTCCAGATTCAGCGACACCTCTTAACCTCCCCTCACACCCACACAGCATGTCTCTGTTGACAGTGACAGATACTGCATCTTAATAGGGAACCTACTTCAGCCTCCAGCAGAGAAGGAAGCACTCTACTCATTAATCTCCCTCATAGTATAGTATGAACCTTTATTTACAGCCTCAGCAACATTAGCAAGCATTCTGTGTTGACATATGCACACAGGTTAGGCATGTCAGACAGTACGAGCTTTTGGGGGAAGCTGATGTTTTAATGAAGGGTTTGCCTCCTCCCCATCAGAGGGAGGTACTGCCTGCTCTACCACTCACCATCTGTAAAGTGGCATTCCTCATCAATCCAAACCCGCACTTCTGAAACAAAATACAAAGGTGTTTTGGTGAAAGGCTTCAATCGGCTAGACCTCAATGTTTAAAGCCATGTCTACTTGCAGAAAAAGGTCTTGTTTCTACAGTGATGGACAAGACATGAAAACCTGGATAAAGAATAGATGTCTATCCAAAGTGTCCTACATTTCTGTGGTTAGATATATGATCTATGTTTGGGCCCTTCCACTTATCTTCAATGGGAAGCATTGTTTTGCACCACTTACCAAGAAAGAAAAAAACCACACTTAAAATAATTTCGGAGGCTTGTATGAATTGGTCTGTTGTCTAATGAAAACCTGATCTGGGCAAAACCAGTGCCAAGTCTTGAATGTTCTGCAGTTGAAAGGCTAAACTTTGAAACCATTATGTGGGAGATGTACTCAGAAAATTGGATAAACAAATAGCTTTGTGTTTTTACCACCTACATTTCAGAGCATGTAGCACTCGGAAATGTCTAGGTGTTAGCTGCAAGCTAACAACCAACTTTTAAGTTAGTTGTTTGCTAAAAATGTAATACTGTCAATACTACAAAAGGGCCTGTTTGTTTTGATCTAGTTATCTATACTAAGGATTAGGAATTAGTTATTTTGGTAGGGCTTAAAGAAAATTGAGTGATGCTCTGGAAAAGAAAATTAATGTTTAATTAAAAACCAAATATTGATTACAGTATTAGAGGGATACTGTACACTTGAAATATGATGCCGGCACTCAAAATCAAAGAAACAATGTGGCTGGTGCTTGAGACTTGGACTGAGATTAGTGAGAGTTAGATTTTGTTTCTGGCATTTACTGCCAGTAACTTCCTGCCTGTCTCTAAGAATTTCTCTGCATCGCTTTCTCCCTTCTGCCTGAGCTCTACACTCCCGGGAACAGAGACTGCCTGTACATGCTTTTTGGTTCAGAGCCACTCACAAGAGAGCCTCGGCTTTGGCAGGTCTTCTACTTGCTATGATGCCTCTAGGAGTATGTCTATGCAAATGTGCCGACTTGGGGTGGATTAATACTTTCAGAGAACATCTCTAACATGGTTTTCCTGCTACAGCTTCCTAGAGCTCATCAAGACTGGTGAGTTTGGAGGGTGAGGCAAAGACTTTTGGTATATCTGAATGCCTCTGTGTAAAAGTACCTGGAGATACTCTGGCACCTGAAGAAGAACTGGATGAGGTATACTTCAGAGGGTTGTACAGGTGAGTGGTTGGCCAGACAGCAATTTTCTGTCTGTGTTCTCACATTAACTACAGAAATTACAAAGGACATCCAAGTTGCTTGATTCCTCTCTATTACGTCCTATCTTGCCAATAATACTGACTAGCTAAGTTCTTCTAGGAATAAATAGTACTAGTTTCTTTTACAGGGTGGGGACAGACCCATGTGAAATTGGGAAGTAACCTGTATGTCAGGTTTACATTTAGGGCTATGTATTCTGAACCCATGACTCTTGGCCTTGCTATGTTTTACATTTACCCATTTAATTTAATCCAGACAGGTCTCTATCTCCTTCTGTGAAATTCACTTGACCCTTCCTTGCTCACCTATATAAATTCCAGTATAGATTTTCTGAGGGATATAATCCGAAATGTTTTATTCATGGTACAAAATCATACGTTAATATCACAGTATCTGACCCTTTGAATAATGATTGCTTGAAAACATTCTTTTTATCTGATCAAATTCTTAGCAACTTCTTATTGGATATGGGTCATGGGCCATTAGCCACCAGATAAGGGACATCCCTTAAAATGTAGAAGGATGGTCACCCTAACTTCAAATTTATCTCAAATATTCTCTAATATTTCAGTAACTGCTTTAGGGTTACCTGCTGTGCTTAACAGCATTAATCTGTATTGTTCTCATAGCTTTCATGGAATAAAACCAAGAGTTAGCAATAATCTTAATTAACAAGCAGTAGCAAACTGACTCTGGGGCACACTAGTTTGCCACATTTGCTTGTCCGTCCCTGTAATTTTTCTGAAAAAACTCACTACAATGAGCCGTATGAAAGCAGATTTCAAAGAATGTGCCTAGTGAAGGTCTGGAGGAGAGGCTGGGTTTTCAGATGAGCCAAGCGCTCCTTGTGTAATGGACATAAACCACCCACGAGGTGTTGCTGCCATGGCCTCTCTTGCAGACAGAGGCTGTTCAGAATTCAGTTCCTTTGCCTTCACCACAAGCGCAGATGGTAGTGAGTGATATCAGCCACTTCACAGGGCAGGATTAATCAGATGCAAAAGTCACAGAGATTGGTATCACTGGTATTTAACAAGACTTGGATATTAGGGAGAAATATAATGCACTTCTCTTATGGGTTGCTCTTTAGCTGTAAATTTCCAAGCATTTTTTAAAAAATTGGTGATCATTTCTAGCTTCCTTTTCAGAGCGCCAAAAGAAAGTGAGATACTTACCTCTATTCTGATAACATCACAACGAGTTAAAGATCCTGAAAAGAACAGAAATCCCCAAATGGACTGTGTCACATCATTGCCAAAAAGTCTTCCTTCCAAGGACCCTGTGGCAATGAGTAAACTCTCGGGACACTGAGGAATAGGAGAGAGGAATGAAGTAGTAGAGCCACAGTGCTGTGGAGTTTGGGCAGGATGATACTCCTTGGGGCACCACAGGGAGGGATCTACAAAATGGGGCAAGTCTGCTTTGTGATTTTGAAGGCATTCAAGATGTTCAAGCTAGTTCAAAGCCATGTCAACAGCTATGCGAATAAACAGATAAATTTTTTTACTCAGCTTCTTAGATGGATTTTGCAAACTGTGCTTGAGACCTTTACTGCCTGGGCCCCTTTACCTGCAGTGCCAGACAGTACCTTATACTGTGAAACTAGCTGGTAGCTCATTTGGCTGAATATAGACAGCATTTGCAGTGTTGAGATACCCTTTCAGAGGCCTGTTGTGTTGTTGTAGTAGTAATCCCAAAGGGGTACTTCCAACCCTGAGAGCAGCCCTATCCTGTTCTTTGTGCAAAACACCATATTCTCTGCTACCCTTACCTCACGGGTCTTGTGGTCTATATCCAGGGGACTGGAGGGTGGTCGAAAGGACTTATTGAAGGTGATGCAGACCCTTGTAGCAGAGTTGGATGCAGACCCGAAGCCACTTGATATCTGGGGCTGTGCCTTCCTCAGCCGTGTTAAGTATGTTTACCTAGTCAATCTGTTTTAAAAGAAGTACTGAAAGAAAGGTAAAAGCAGTGATTACAGCGAGCTGGTCAGGTTATGAAAAATATACTCCTAAAAATCATATTTGACTGTTAAACTGTCCAGCCTTGATTAAACTGGGTTTTTTTGTCATGTTCCCCTCACACAGTTTCCTGCGACTTCTGCCCCCTAACTTGTGGTTTTTGAGAAATCATGTTGTATTAACTAGTACAATATTATGCTTCCTTTATGGGACATGAGATTTTATTTGCAGCATAATAACTACTCCATCACTGCGGTTTCTTGGCACTTCCAGGGGTAAAATATCAGCCCTTCACTGTTTTAGTTCTACAAATGCACATACACATGTTCTTTCAGACACACACAGACTCACACACAAAAGCCCATGCACTCATTTACTGGCTTACTCCAAAGGGCAATGTGTTTGTGGATTTTGGTTTCATAATTTTAATCTTCTGGTGTTGGTAGGAAATGCAAGGTTAAAGAAGCATGAACATGAGCACAGCATTTGGCATCTTCCCTAGCTCCCAGTTTGTGAGCTCCAGAAGCTGCTGTTAAACACTGCAGAAATTACAGAAAAGGGAACTGGCTCTGCCACCACAGAACCAGCACAGGATTTGTAAGACAAGCCTTAGTATCTCTGGAAAAAAATACCTAGCAGAAGTACTTGGATACTGACAGCTTGTTTCTAGTCAGCATCCCACAGCAAAGAATTATTACGTCTTATGATTATTTTTTATTTACATACACATCAAACTGACAAAATGAGGTTTATGCTTTCTCCACTTTTTAGTTTCCAGCTGACTATCATTTTCTTTTAAGATTAAATAAGTAATTTATTGAACTGTAACATCAAGTATTTATTAGGAAATTGCTGGGTAATTTTAACTGTATCTTTTTTTAAAACATAAATCTGCATCCAAGGCCTCCAGTAACTTTCACGACTCTGCACCATTAATTTCTTCCAGAGTGACATTCTGATATGAGCTGAACAGATGGAATTGCAGGATTGTTCTAGCAAATTTATCATAAAAAATGCATCCGACACCTGTGTAATTTGCCTAATCATTTTCCTAATAAGCTCCCACCATTAATTATGCACGATTTCCACAATGCAATCAAGATAAAAGTAAATCTGATGACTTAATACCCTTCAAAATAATTGGTTCACCCAACACAAGGCCTCCTTTTCTTTCCATAGCCATTCCAGTTAATTAGAAAAAGGGTGCACCCTGTAGGAGTCAGCAGAATGGAGGCTGATCGCATGGTGGGAGGCAGGCCTGCTGGTTTTTTGGGCAGGAGTCAAGGATATTAACTCATGAAAGAGAGGAAGGGCCCCCCCCCTCACCCCCCCCGCCTCTCATCGTTGCCTCTCTCCCCCCTGCCCACCCCACCCAGCAGCAAACAGATGCGATTAGTGTTCTTCAGCCATCAGAAAACTGACTGCAGGACTCCGAGGGTCTAATGAGAATCAACTTTTCGGCGGCTGCTGTCTTGCGGTGCAGCCCACCTGTCACATCATTAGGTGCAGCATGTGCCTGGAATTCACTTTGCTAAATGAGATTTACAGGCCCCAGTGAAACCCATCCTGCAGCATTCCTGCTTCAATTAGCTAAAGATTAATTGTCTGAGAAAAGGCATGAAAGTTTTACTTCAACTGACCTGAAAAAGGGGGGAGAGGGGGTGGGGGGAGGGGAAGCCGGGGAGGGGGGGCGGAAAGTATGGCTCAGGTATTCCACATAGGCCTCAGGCAGTGTGGAAAAACGTGATAATTTAAAGGTGCTGCAAATTTCCTACACCTCGTCTGGATGAGTGAAATTAACTAGCACTAAAAGCTGTCAAATTAAAGGTTGACTTCCAGATATTAGCACCTTAAATGTCACCGAATATTCTCTGTCTCTCCCCTCCCCATCCTCCCTCCTTTCTCTCTCTCGGCCTCCCCCCCCCACCTTTTTTTTGGCAAACACGCACATCAGCACACCTGCACGTGCACACAAACATTATCCTACTGCTGTTCCTGCTAACTGCTTGTGCGTGCTCAGGCCGGAGTCGCTTGGTATAAATCTCTGATGTAACCATGGCTACAGAACAACTGGCAATTACAAAATTTCCTCCATTTTTAATGTTACACTAATTATGTTTGAATGTGTTTTAATGGAGAAAGGAATCGAGGAGATGAAACAGTGTTCTGTACACAAAGAGCGGGGGGAGAGCCTGTGTCTCCCATCTTCGACAGCTTGAAATCCAAGCCCAGGAAAGGCACAGATCATCTTAAAATGAGGTGGTGTGCCTGGGGGTATAGGATATACACACGAACATGTGAAATACATGGATTGAAGTTTGGAATCCGGATGGTACCACCAAAACAAGCCCACGCCCACTCGTAAGTTGGGAAAAAAAAATCGCAGCTTCATTTGAGCTTCATTTCAAGATGAAATGATGGCTCCTTGCACTGCAGTGTTATTGCTTTGGATGTCCTGCTGGCCAAAGGTGGGGCTTCAAATCTGAAGCTGGTTTTGTGGCTTTTGTTCCACCTGTGATTTTAGTTAGAAACCATTTTTCTTCTATTCTGCATGGTGTAAAATACTGGGGGTGTGCAGGGGGTGGTTTCCAGGCTTGTTCAATGAGTAAAATGGCATGCACCGTCTGCAGAAAGATTTATGGAATCAAAAGAACCAAACCATTTTGTTACCAATCATACTCTCAGCTCCTAGCTCTGATGTGTGTACTTGTGTTTCATCGCAAGGCTCTGTGTCATCCAAATGAGTATGTTATGTCAACACATTCTGAATGAAGCTGGTAAGTCCTTGCAAGTGAGTGCCTCCTGCCCTCCTGCCCCAACTGAGGTGTGGGTGGCACCTCTCTTTTTGATTTTAATGGCATGCTGGAGGGACATGTCCTGCCACCCAGATTATTCTGGGGCTGCACATCAGCCTCAGAGCTTTTTGTCAGCAGTACATACTGGGCACCCTCACAGAGTGCAGTTACAGTGGGATCCTGTGCTGGTATTGGCAGAATGTCTTCAAGCGGGGCAATGAGACAAATAGAAGTTAGTAAAAGAGTAGTATACTCCTTCCTACATTTTGAGCTGGGGTCACAGGGATCCTGTGCAACAGGTGTAAGTATTTGAAGAGTGGTGGGGGGTTTTTTTGTTTTTTTTTTGTTTGTTTGTTTTTTTGTTTTTTGTAAGACCCTGATTTGGTCAGATTTTACGGGGGGGGAGGGGGGGAGAAAAAACCCAGCAAACATTTTGCATCATACTGCTCCATCTTCTTCCTTAACCTGGTAATTTAACATGCATGCACACCCACTGCTGAAGGTGGGGTGGGGATACTGTTACAAGTTTCCTCACAGCAGTGAGCTCTCAATCCCAGCTGTGTCTTCAGCGGCATGAGCCAGCTTGATTATGCTAAAGCACCCCTGGATCCCTTCCTCTTTTGTTTCATTCTACCCAGGGTTTTAAAGCTTAAACATTTGATATGCTTGGGTAGTTTCTTCTCTAATTTTATCCCAGCTGACTATGCAATGAGTTTAACTCAGAGCCCTTAGGTGCAAGCCACTTTCCACAATGTACATTAAACCTTATAAAACTAGCCGGTATGTCATTACCCGGAATATAATTACCTATATTGGAATTTGGCCAGGATACTGGGGCTAATATTGTTAGCCTTGCAAAAATTGGCGTGGGACTTTTTAATGACCA
Organism: Harpia harpyja; assembly: GCF_026419915.1. NCBI lineage: Eukaryota > Metazoa > Chordata > Aves > Accipitriformes > Accipitridae > Harpia > Harpia harpyja. The sequence goes on along the minus strand of NC_068945.1, from coordinate 13,977,237 downwards.
CATGTGGTCAGTGCCATATGTTTCTAACTCATCTAAAGGATGGTACCTCTCACACAGCCATGCCCCCTTGAAATCACTTCAGGGTAGGAAAGCAAAAGCTTGGAGGCCAGGCAGGACAGGCAGTTGCTCGTTCAGAGACTGATGACATCTTTGATGTGGAGCAGGAGACAGCTCAGTAGCAAACCCCAGCGTTGCATGTCCAGGAGCTCTTACTGGCCCAAGCTTTACACGTTCCCTCCCTCTCTTTTGCCAGTCCTCACGCCTTTGTGACCTAGCCTGATAAGAAGGGTCACTGCCCTTTCTGGAGATGATGTATTTTATGTAAAGCTAAATTTTTTATCGCTCGTCATGTGAGTGATTTCATCCACTGAAGATACTGATTTAGAGAAGATTGGCCTAAACCACAAATGCAATTGGAAATGTTCTATAAAGCCCTTTTATAAGTTCCATGTGTTCATGTAGTCATAACACGTCCTAACCGACGATGACTATGCTTTAAGGTTATTAAGCTAACAATATTCACATTAAAAGGAAATCCCATTTAAATATTTGGTGCAATGTTTCCATGTTTGGTCCATATGCCACTACGAAGTTTGGGATAGAAGCTTTCTCAGAGAAAACAGGTGTAGTTTACTCTGGTCAGTCGGATGAGAGTGATCTCCATCACATTCTTCAAAATGTTCTTAAACGCATAAAAAAGCATTGAGTTTTGAGCCCTTCTGGTAAAATGCCATTAGAAGGTTCAAATGAAGCTTGCACTACCCTCGGTTTTTCCTTCTTATCCTGATGAGGAGTGTTGGGTGTCCTTGTCCTTTCTCGGTTTCTTTGCGGCTCTCCTGAGTCTCTTCTCAAAGAGACCAAGTCACCGACTCTCTTGTGCTGCCTACGTGCCTGGGGTTCTCTCCCCACTCTTTTCCTTCCCACTTTCCTTTGAACCACTAAAACATATTCTCTTTAAATTGTACAATGAAACCCTCCATTTACTTTAGCCTGCCATAAAATAGATTTTCATTATAAAACATTTGATGGTACTGCACTACTTCTGGCCTATGTGGCTTGTTAAGGCACCAGTGGTGGTGGAAAAGTGATGACCTACCACCTCTGTTTTAAACCTAATTCTCTCCTGATTGTCAAAAGTTGTGAAGAGGAAATCAAATCTATTATTGGACAAGGTTATCATTAAGGAGGTTAGCAAGCCTTCATCTTTACTGCCTTCAACTTTACAACTATCCTTTGCTTGAGAGATCATCGTTTGGCTTTAACGATCTGTCCTGCCACAGGTAGTGTTTAATCTTCCCTTTTTGATTAAACTAATAGAGATGGTTTTGCCAAGTCATCTTGAAGGATCTGTTTGCTTCAGATGTCCTGGACTTTTGACTTTGCTACAGCTTTTATACCTGAATATAAAACAAGGCTGGTATTTGTGACTTTGGTTGTTGATCTCTTCCTAATAATGACTAATGTCGATCCATACAATTGTGGCTCCGTTTACATGTAGCAAAGATGTGGCAGATGAGCAAAAAGAAAGAAATAGATGTTATCAACAGTCATTATTGTCACAGAGGTTAAGAAGCTCATAATTTCAGCATCCAGTTAGACAAGCCACTGTGTTTAGATAATTAAATGGTAGCCGTGACAAGGTAAGCCTTTTCCACATATGCTCACTGAGAAGGTACACACTCCTCTTGCTTCCTGATCACAGCACAGTGACATGTTGTCTAGAGGCACCCCAGACCTGGTGTGTTTTTTGAAGCCAGGAATAAGCTCACACTTTGGGCCTCATCGCAGGTGGAGAGGCGTGGGCTGGATGTAAGCAGGTTCATCACCCGGCGTTAAGAGCATGTCTGAGCAGGAGTTTTGTGCACTCAGAGGGAGCTTGTCTGGAGAGTGCTGCGGGGCTGGAGGGGACTCTCCGGCTCCTCTGCAGGTGGCTCAGCCACCACCAAAGTGACTTGCCAGTAACAACTTCATCCACTTTTGCTGAGATCTCTGCTACTCCAGAACTAGCCCACTTTGGGACTTAGGTTTTATAACCTGCATCAGTTACCGCTAAACTTCTGCATCAAATTTCAGAGATGGATGTTAACCTTTAAAAAACTAAATGATTTAAACCCAATCTAATTTGAGGAGGGGAACAGTTTTTAGGGTTATATCCTTGTAATATTCCAACCAGGAGTATTTCGGTCAGTCTGGTAGAGGAGGACTCTGACAGAGGTAGGTTTTTGCTGCTGACTCCAGAGCTTTGAAATTCACTCCTTTGAGAGGCACAGTAAAATGAAGGCAGCAAGGGGTGGGAGGGCTAGAGACATGGTGTTTTACTGGAAAAATCTGGATCTTTTGGGGGAGAAAGGGCTGCCTGCATGCAATATAACTGGATGTATATCTAATTAATGGCAGAATGCCCAGTGCTTTTGGAAAGCACTTATGGACCCAAAGAAATAAATCATTGTACGATGGATCCCTAGCAAAGGACCTAACTATGATTTGTGCCAAGACCACTCTCCAGCTTCATTTCTCCCTGCATTTTATGTTGTGGTGCATATTTTCAGCCCTCCTGAAGCCAAGATCAATGGGTTAAAAGCCTGTTTTGTAGGACAACTGCATCCAGTTATACTTATTCCATCTTAAGTCCATAAAATTTACTTTTTTCTATTGCGTAACATTGTTTTGGGGTGTTCTAGGTCTATTTACTAGGAGCTCATGCACACCCATATCCTTGGTAAAATGAGGTTGCAGAGATGTGCAGCAAATATTATAAAGGCCCTCTATGCCAGCAAGGTGGTGTGACAGACTGGGAAATCCTATTCATTTGTTTTCCTATTTAAAAGAAAAATAAGTGCAGAATGATAAATAAGGAGGTGAAGCATAACCACTTAGCACACAAATGTATATTAAGTAGGACTTGATGGGAATGTTTTACAATTTGTTCCTAAGAGTATTGCTGACCTGTGTAATTTTAAGTGTGCAGTAAAATGAAGCCTTTCTAGATGGATCTGGTGATAGCAACTCACAGGATGCTCTGCAGAACACCTGGACAATTGCAAAGGCAACTGTAATTAATTCTAAAGGTCGCTTTTCAGGTGTGTTTTCTGGAGGTTTGAGGTTTTATTTCCACAAAGAGGACATCTTGGTATCTGAGCAAAATGTTACTTTATTGGAAGTTTGAAAACACATTTTGGTTTGTTTGGGTTTTTTTGGTTGTTTTTGGTTTTGTTCCGTGCCCCCTCCCCAAATGATGGTAGGATTTTCTCAAGGGATTTCTGAGAGCTGCTGAGCAAAAATTTGACTTCAGTGCACTTTACTGGTATAGTTATTGTCATGTAATAATCACTTTTTAAGTGCTTTTCTACTCTACCTCTGACTGGTCTTCTAAGAGTTTTCTTTTTCAGGAAGTAGGTCCCTTCTACATATTCCATTAAATCTTACTAATTTCCAATGATGTTTAAGTGTCTTCTAAGACAGAGGCAAGGGCGGCAGTGTCTTGAGAACCATGAAATGCTTACTTTAAAAGAGGACTTTCCCATACTAGTATGATGCCCCATCTTTCTTTTGTTTGTTTGTTTGTTTCTACTCTGAATTAATTATTCAGTAATGTTGGGTTTATTACTACAGCTATTATTTGCCTTTCAGATATTCAGGCTTGGAAAAGGCAATCTGAGGCCATTGGCTCCCCCACCAAGTTAAAAGCACCAGAGCTCCTGCTGGGACATCCTTGCTCCCAGCCGCAATGAGCAGCAGGAGACTATTCTCATTTTTTTTAAGCTCTCAGTATTTCTGCTGATACCTAAATAGGGATTGCTGACTTTTTGGTATATCTGAAAATATCTGTCTTGTCTTAGCATCCTCAGCAAATGGGAGCTCAGCTCTAGAGAAAATTTGGCTCCAGGTCTGTATACTTATGGCAACTTCCTCAGTGAAAAGTGAGCTCTGTTGTTAATTAATGCAAGCTGTGTTATCATTTCATCTACTGTTGTTCCTTCTGTTAGGCAAATTTTCTGTTTATTGTAACTCTCATGGTAGTGTTTATGGGCCTTAGTCAAGAACTTGGACCTCATGGTATACAGAAATAATAATTACTACTAGTTTCCTTTTTTAGTTTGCTTTCTTAAGAAAACATGGGTTATGCTGTCATGCTGTTTGTCTGGTGGCTTGCTCCAAATAACTTTGGAATCTTTTAATTAATTTCAACCAAAGTTTACTGTGGGAGTTCTACCAATTTTGTGGAAACTGGCTACCAGCAAGAGGAGAAGGTGATGCAAATTAGGATTCCTGCTGCAAGGAAGACTGTTGTGAGCTTGTGTTATTTTCTTTCTGGGAGCAGGCATGTGCCGGCTGGCCAAGCAGCATAAATATAGTTCTTGTGATGCCTCTTCCCTGTTCAGTAATTAGGAAATCCGGGAAGGAGGTGTCTGCGCTGTGTCCTCATTTTGAACAAGAATGCAAGATTGGAGGGAGGTTGTAGAGAAGGACTTGGATATATTGAGTGGGGATTTGGGAAACAGTCTTCATTAGCTCTGCTGCTCTCAGATTAACTAGATTTATTTTTTTAGTGTACTTTGGAGTGCAGATATTCACTAGGATTTTAATGGGAGTCTTCCTAAGGAGAACTGGGAAAATCCATGGGAAATCCTAGAAGTGATGATGATGTTTTTCAGGACTAGAGATGGTAATATCATTTGCATATGATGTACAAGTAGATCATTCAAATTTGTGCACATTTTACAGTTGTCATATGTTTGTCTGCACTAGAGGTGTCTAACAACCATCAGTGTCCATTTGCATTAGTTTCGGGGGAGGGTTTTTTTGCATGTTTAAATTGTCCTTATTTTTATTCTGTCATTTAATCATTTATAAAATCAGATGAAATTTTGTCAAAGCTAGATAATTTTTCCAAATCTATAATAAAAATCGTGAGTGTCGTATGTTTAACTAGGGGATTATCATGAATAAATACACTCCAGAGAACACTGCATAATGTTTTTTCCCCTTTTCTCTACCTTCAGGTCCCAGGGAAAACCCATTTTGAGTATCATAGATGCTCTGCATTGACCAGATAACAAGGTAATGTGATCAAGAAGTACGAAATTCTCTGGTTTGGAAACCATTAAGTTTTTTTTCATTTTTTTTTTTTTTTAATTTTATTTAGCATTTTAATGTTAAACTAGTGTCCTGGCTGAACTCCAGCTTCTGGACAAATTCCAGTTTAAGTAATTACATCCTCTGTAATGAATTTCCCTATCTGGCATTAATTGGAAAAGCTATTCTTCAATTCCTGTCCTAACCTGGTATATAATGTTGCTGTGTGCTAGAGGTTACTATGATCAATCCTGGAAATGGCTGCATTTTAATAGATAAATACATATGCACCGGGCAAGTTTAGGAACAAAGCAGCTAGACAGATGTGACCCACTGCCATCTTCTATGATGCATCACCTGTGAAGCATGAATGCTGCCCTCTTTCAAATAAAAATGTTCCTACTCCAGCATTAGTAATCACACTCTTCTCCAGTAGCTGTAAACCTTAAAAAAAGAGGATATAAACTTTAATTCTACTTATAGGTATTAGAAGGGTTCTTTTTAGCTGGAGTGGCAAAGATGCAGAGTTAAAGGTTCTGGATTTACTTCACAGTGTCACAGGGACCTTGTCCAGGTAAGACCCATATGTGTGCAGCTGGCCATGCCTTTGTTCATGTGGCTTTGGGGGGAAGGAGGAAACCTTACACAAAATAAATCAAATGAGAATTCTTTACTACTGTTTTTGCAAAATTAAATTAGATTTCTCTAATCTCAAGTGGTATTTTCAATATAAATTATCTATATATATTCAGCCTGTTAGCATCCAATATAATTAAAGCCAGAAAACCTGTTTCTCTTATTGTTTACTGTTTACACACCCTCATAAATTCTTGGGAGTTTTTGGCCATATTGGCTACGTATTCTGAGTTTGCCTTCCTGGAGTTGTACGATGAATTTAAATATACAGCCTTAACTATTAAGAACATTTTCTTCAAGATTCCTTTGTTTTGCAAGGCATGCTGAGACCTACATATGAAGACAAATTTGAAGAAAATTGGTTTAATAATGTTATGCGCAATTAAAACATGCAAGCTCTAGGACCATTTTCCTGATGTGTACGTATATACTTGGAAACATAGAACATAAAGTATCATTTTTTCAGCTTTCTCATCGTTAGCATTGCTGTGGGGCAGGAGGATGGTTTATAGCAACACAGCTAATTATTTTGTATATCTATGTGTTAGGTTTCACAGACTTTTTGAAAACTCACATGAGGTAATTTGATGACCATCTGATCTGTCTTGCATATCACAAGCCATCAAACCTCACTTGATATCCTGCTGTCACAGTAATGTCACTATGGGCTAGAGACCTTTGCTACAAGTCCTGATATAGAGACTATCAGTGATTGATAGGAGAATTGACTACAGTCCTACTGTCCCATACCTTATTGTTAGGCATGTGCACTCTATTTCTGAGCTGAATTGGTGTGCCTTCATATTTCAGTAATTGTGTCTTATTACACCAAGTTCTTGCTGCCTATCAAGAACATCTAGCACTAGGAATTTCTTTGGGGATGTAAAATCTGGTTAATTCCTTTTTTACCCTCCAGCCACACTGTATCTGAGGTATGGTGAGCATGTGCTTCTTGCTAAAGAACTAGAAAATAGGGGTGAAAAAGTTTCTGTGTGTTGTTCATTGAAATGGGAATTAATGATAGCTGATGGGATACTAGCACGGTTCCCATGACTATCCATGTAACATAGCTGCTAAGAAAATCTAAATTAAAACCTTATTACATGGGAAACCAAACAAAAAACACCCCCCCCTCTTTTTTTTTTTTTTTGTTCAGAAATATTTGGAAAGTTGCTGTTGAGCCTTGAGTACAGGTTGTTACAGGGTATTAAATATATAATTAAAGCAGTCTTAAAATTTTAGTAAGCTAAACAATAAGACTGACCCTCACAAAGCCTAATCATGGCTTGTTTTGCAGGCAATATGTACTCTGATTGTGATGGGTTAACACTGGCTGAACGCCAGGTGCCCACCAAAGCCGTTCTATCACTCCCCCTCCTTCTCAGCTGGACAGGGGAGAGAAAATATAACAAAGAGCTCGTGGGTCGAGATAAGGACAGGAGAGATCACTCACCAATTACCATCACGGGCAAAACAGACTCAGTTTGGGGAAAAATTAACTCAATTTATTACAAATCAACCGGAGTAGGGTAATGAGAAATGAAACCAAATCTCAGAACACCATCCCTCCACCCCTCCCTTCTTCCCAGGCACAACTTCACTCCCGGATTCTCTACCAACCCCCCAGCGGCACAGGGGGACAGGGATGGGGTTTACGGTCAGTTCATCACACGTTATTTTCTGCCGCTTCATCCTCCTCAGGGGGAGGACTCATCACACTCTTCCCCTGCTCCAGCATGGGGTCCTACCCACGGGAGACAGTCCTCCATGAACTTCTCCAACGTGGGTCCTTCCCACGGGCTGCAGTTCTTCATGAACTGCTCCAGCATGGGTCCTTTCCACGGTGTGCAGTCCTTCAGGCACAGACTGCTCCAGCGTGGGTCCCCTGCAGGGTCACAAGTCCTGCCAGAAAACCTGCTCCGTGGGCTCCTCTCTCCACAGATCCGCAAGTCCTGCCAGGAGCCTGCTCCAGCGCGGGGTTCCCACGGGGTCACAGCCTCCTTCGGGAACCCACCTGCTCCGGCGTGGGGTCCTCCCCGGGCTGCAGGTGGATATCTGCTCCACCGTGGACCTCCCTGGGCTGCAGGGGGACAGCCTGCCTCACCATGGTCTTCCCCACGGGCTGCAGGGGAATCTCTGCTCCGGCGCCTGGAGCACCTCCTCCCCCTCCTTCTTCACTGACCTTGGTGTCTGCAGGGTTGTTTCTCTTACATGTTCTCACTCCTCTCTCCGGCTGCCGAATACCGCCGTCCCAACTTTTTTTTCCTTCTTAAAAATGTTATCACAGAGGCGTTACCACTACCACTGATTGGCTCCGCCTTGGCCGGCAGCAGGTCTGTCTTAGAGCCGGCTGGTATGGGCTCTCTCGAACACAGGGGAAGCTTCCAGCAACTTCTTACAGAAGCCACCCCTGTAACCCCCCCCGCTACCAAAACCTTGCCACACAAAGCCAATACATTCCATCTCAGCCAGACCCAATACACTGATATACAGTCTGGCTGGCTGGCTGTAGATCAAAACTGGAGGTTTTTATTGATTAAAGTCTTCCTATAGTGGGGATTAAAAAAGTATGTCTTATCTCGCTATCTATTTGAAAGATATAGATTCCTGTTATTTGCTGAAGTAAGGGAATGTTGGCGGTATCAAGTTCTTTACACGAGGACTGACATGACTAGAGGCTCCTTTGAAGATTTACCTCACTATCTTGGAGGAACAGTCCAGCCACTCTGGGAACAAAACTACTGCATCTCGGCAGCCCCTTCCCCAGCTATCTGACTACCATCGAGCTGGTTCTGCACCCATGGGTAGGTTGTTTTGGGGTTATCTTTTTGGCTGGGTTGTTTGTTGGGTTTTTTTGGTTTTGTTTTTTTTTTTGGGGGGGGGTGTCCCAATTGCTGTTTTGGTTTTTGTTCATTTGCAAATAAAATTGAGTGCAAATTGGTTTTCAGTTACAGACTTCACTTAAACCACTGCCATCATCAAGACGACTTTTGGAGACGTACTTAGCCCAGAGTATGGCCCCGTATCAGTGCAGCAGCAGAACTGGGTGAAGTATAAGTATGTCCCATGTGAGAGTACTTAGGGGATGTCATGTGGAGCAGGTTCACTTAATTTTCAGACCTTATTCAACAAGGACCAACTCAGATCTAATTAACAAACAGCTACTTAGCAAAAGTAGCCCTTCATCTTTTCAAATGTGTCATGATTTTTTTTAATTAATTGTTGGCAGTGGACAAGTGTTGGACAAATAATGCATGCAAATAAATTATAGCCACTGATTTTGTGACTAGTAGCATTAGTTTCTCCTGAGAATAAACTTCAAATATTCTAAGCAAGGTACATCCAAGCCCCCTTTCAGGGTTAAAGGCTTATTAGGAGTTTCCATGAAATGGGAAGTATAGCTAGGTATGTGGAGTTACAGCATCAAATGAGTGAGTGGGGTTGAGCACCACCCCACACAGGCAGAGACCACGTGCTGGTCCCCCTCAGTCCCCTCGATCAATTCATGCAGCTAGAAATCTTGCATCAAACTTGACTGTTTATTAGGCTTCCTAAAGGTTGTGATTTCTACCTCTAGACCTGAGTGGAAAACAGCAATTCTGGTTCTGTGAGGATTTACACTTCTGATATTTTTCCTTTATGTTCAAACTGTACAAAACAAAATAACTGTTCTCTGTTCAGTGTGGCTGGGCTGGATGCTGAGAGCTTGGGACCTTTGACTTCAGGAACTGGCTAGGTTTCTGAGGAGTCAGAGAGGATTGCTGGCGGTAAACCAAGGAGTGTCTGGTTAGAAACCAACTGATAGGAAGATTTCAAAACCTAAGTCCTGTTAAAGTCCTTCAATCCTGACTGATTTTTGGCAGAATCTTATTAAACCTGTCTTTGTCCCACAGGTATGTTTTGATGTCAACAAGTAAAACTTTTTTTTTTTCTTATCTTCATATTTAGGTTTAAGTAAGTATTGGTACCATACCAAGTAGTTAGCGTCAAAACCTGACTACCAAGTTCACAGTAATGGAGTAATGCACACCTTACTGGATTTTTGGATTTTTTTAAACTATGGGATTTTATGAACTATTCATTTTGGCTTTCCTGTTTCTTATTTATGATTCTCCTCATATGAAGTCATACATATCACAGGGCATTGTTTCTGCTTGCTTGTCTATTTTTTTCCCATTTATTTGAAAATTTATCACTAACAGTCGAAGTGTGCTAATATGTGGTTTATGGAAATATACTATGAAGCCAGAATAATGTTGTGCCCGTTGTGCTTTCATCCTTTAGCTTAGGGATTAAAGTCCAAACCACAATGACATGCAGATTTGGGGTGACCACCTTCTCTGTCCACATACAGACTGAATTCCAGAAAGAAGAATTTAGCACAGGAAAAGCACAGCCACACAGAAACAGCGTTAAATTCTTCTCTCTGAATTTGAAATTTCCCACAAATAGAGATTATCTTAGTTTTTCCTGGTCCATTTTACACAAGGTCCATAAAGGGGTGTTCTGCATGATTAATAACATCCTTGTGTAGGTTATAAACAATATAGATTATAGGCCACAGATTTACCTGCATGATGCATAATCATGGCATGCTTGTTACTAATCACCCTATTTCAGAAAAGCTAGCCATCTTATTCAGTGGGATGGGCTTTGGTCCCCTGAAGAACTTGAATTAAAGACTCAGTAACTTTCTGTGTTAGTAAATTTGTGGTCTTAATTTAGCAGCAGTACTTATGCTATGTTTTTCCCCATACTGTATTCTGCTCAGTCAAGCATTGTCCAAAAGAGTTAAACCAGAAGACAAATGCAGTGTAAACATTCATTTTGAGTTTTTATGATTAATGTGATTGATTTGTGAAAGGACGAAATTATATTGTAAAGTTAATAATTAGAGAAAATAAATGCCTGAAGGATCTAAGCTTAATATATTGGGCTTTTCTTTTCACTGAGTCAATATAGATTGACAAGCCATATTTTCCATTCAAAGAAATGTTAAACGTGTTTACAGATTTCATGAAAGACTCTGAAGACAACATCACTTTAACAACATTTTCTGTCAAAGGCTACAATAATAACCTGATTTCTGCTCTCAGTCATGCTGGAGTAACTGTCAGAAATGGTAGAGCACATTGGTTAAATAGAGTAGAATTTGGCCTTGCCATCTTCTAATGCTGCAAAAAATATAATTGTTTGGGGTGTTTCTTTTTGTTGTTTTGTTTTTGGTTTTAATCCTGCAGGTAAAGATGACTGTGAAGTGGACACGTTGCTCAGAGCTGCCAGTTCTCATAGCTTGTCCGGTAGGGCACACTCTGACATGAACAAGTCCCTACCTTGAGCAGAAACATCTCAGTAAAAGGTGTTAATGTTTTTGGCACAGCATCACGTTACAGCAAATGCCATTGTGTGTCTGTGGTGTTGATGAGTGTCCTTGTGATACAATAATGTTTCCCTTTGTGCTGACATGTAGTGGATCTCTGTGGAAGCGCACAGTGCCCCTGTGAGCTCGGGGGACAGATCCTGCTCCACTCACTCCATGCCTTGCATTGTTGACTGTGTGCTTTGCACAGGTGCTGGTCCAGGTAACTCATCCTATCCCTCTTGTCCCTCAAATAATAGAAAGCTATGTGGCTCTTACCTTGTATAGCTAAAATATTCCTTTCTAAGATACCCCTGGTCCTTTTGTAGGTATTTTGCCTTTTTAAAAATAAAATTACTAAAATCTTATATATTCAAGACCTTTTTTAAATATTAGGAGAGAATTGGAGTTAGAGGTTCAAGCTTTTGGTACTCCAGAATTGTCATAGTTAATGTTTCATTAGCTGTCCATGGGAGGTAATCACTCACTTGGGACCTTATGTTTTGTTAACAAGCTAAACTTGCTTGCTTGAGGGAACCCAGTAATCTGCTGGTAGTCCACAAGTTATTTAAGACTATATCTAGACCTTGAGGACATCCTTACTTCTCTTTGACTTTGATGTGACTAAAGATTTGAAGCCTTCAGGAGTCATTATGGAATCATATACTATTTGTCAAATACAGAATGGTAATAACATACAATTTTTCTTAGCACTCTTGTGAGATATGTTGTATTTTATGACAAGCAGTGTATTATAAATTCCTTTCATGCACTTCTTCTGGATCATACAGGATCCAACACACGTAATTCTAAGACTGTCACCACATTTTATATTGCACTAATTCAGTACAGCCCGTAGTTTGAGCTTCAGTAAGCAGAATGTGAGAACTAGGAACTAGTTCCAGCTCTGGCATTAACTTTCTATGTGAACTTTGTCTCTGTTTCTTTCTTCTGCATGGAATGGCAAGACAGTGTTTCCTTTCTACTTACAAGTATGATGTAAGGATGAATTAATTATTTAGAAAGTCCTCTGAGATTACTTACTATTGAAAAATGCGAATTATTAATATTCGATTATTAAATTCTACTATTATAGTTAGTGATAATAATAGACCGTATCCTAAAGCAAACAAATGAGAGAGACTGATTTAAAAATGCATGGACAATTTTAACTTCCAATTTTCCTGACCTTATAGTATACCTGTGCTCATTTATATCATCTCAGAACTTTGATGTTTTCTGAGGTGTTACTTATTTTGAATGGGAAAAAAATTTTTGTTTGTTATGCTTACTTTTGTTTTATGTTTTGCAATTTCTAGTTTTGAGCAGAAACAGAAATACCATGTTGCAGAGAATGATAATTTTCTACACATGCATTGCTTGGGTTTTGTTGTTGTTGCATATGTAATCATTAGGAGAAAAAAAAAAAAGGAAAAAAACCCCTCAATTAAAATATCTCTGTTGAGCTTTGAGTAATTAAATGAAGTCTGTAATACTTTGGCACTAGGGATTATTGCTTGCTTTTGTGCTTCAGGGGCAAGTTTGAATATGGAGAACAAACTTTATTGGCGATAGATTCAATTTGCTTAAAAGAAGGCACTATATCTGACAAGAAGCATTTCTTCAGGCACTCTGCTTTTACTGCCAGGTAAATACAGCTGTCTGGAACAGCTCCATCTGGTGAGTCACAGCATACAGCAAAGCCCATCTCTGCACTTACTCTTGTTAGTTCTTTGACACTAATCTGGATCTGCAGAGAAGTCACCACCTTGTACTTCTGTTACGTGGAGATCTTATTCTAAAAATGTGTATTACTTGTGAAGACTGCACTGAACTGATGTAACTGTTTATGTTGCTTCAGCTTCTTTTTTCATTTATTCTTCTCCTTTCTCAATGAGGAAAAAACCAAAGCAAAACAGAGAGGTTTTCCTTATTGTATTCCCAGACCAGAACAAATCAGAAATGTCAATATCTTGAAATACATAATCTGATCTTTGAGACCCCAGAGCTTCTCTATAGGCAGCACTTCTAAGTGCTGATGCCACCCCAACCAATGAAGATGTTTATTGATTTAGATTTGTCAATGTTTAATTATGCACCATTACAGAAATATATGATGTCAATGAAAAAGAGGGATGTATGAATAAAAAATTCTTTACAGCAGAACTGCATGCAGAGCAAAGCTTTTAGCTTTGGCTTTTAAAGTTGAACAGTTATTTTTTTCATGTCAACAATTTCACCCACAAGAAGGGTATAAATTTGTTTGGGAGGAAGAAATCACACATCTAGGAGCACAGCTTCTTGCTTTGCGTGTTCAGAGGTCTGCTTGCATACAAAGACATATGTACATGTCTGCTCTGTAAATACCATTGGTTCCATGCATAAGTATGATTGAAGACCTGAAAAGGTTCTTAGACAAAGGAAAATGTATTCAGAAAGAACTGATGCAGCAGTGATGTGGCTCCCATCAGGGTGACACTGCAGTGGTGACACAGGATTCTTCTGGAAATGAACGGACCCTGAAAGTAGCCCAAAAAGTTGAGTTCTGCAGTCCTGACATTATTGTTAAAAAAAAAAAAAAAAAAATAGAAAAGAGTCATAGTTTGTTGTGTTAGTTTTCCGGCATAAACAGAATTTCTGATGACTTCACACAGATAACTGTGTATTCACGGGCATTAAAAACACATAGCCGAAAGAAGAGTGCCAAAGTCCATTTACATTTGGTTCACTTTTTCTCAAGTGTACGCAATATTGCCTTTTCATTGAATTTCCCGGCTCTCACCTCAGTGCTATAAACACCATCTTTCGAAGAATTACTTCTGCCTTTAAGACGTATGCAAAGGGTGCTAGAAGCTTCAAGAACTGCTTATAAAATGGCACTGTCAAGTCTTGCAAACAGGGTCTCATTGGGGAGACAGCTTAGGGTCCTGGGTTCTGGGGCAGCATTTGCAGGACCGGCTGCATGAGCCTGACCTGGTGGGTGCACGGGTGCTGCACAGAATTTACAAAAGGCCTGAAAACTTCCCACACTGAGGATGTGGGCTGCAGGCCTCCATTTTTCTGTGTCACTACTTTCTTTCCTGGTTTTTCAGTGCGTAGGAGTTTCTTAACATCAGAGATAAGTCCAAGGTGCAGTATCCAGATCTGAACACAAGCGTCCTTAAATTATTAATGTATAATTTATCTTTGGTTTTAATAATGGGGGAACAAGAAGGAGGATAACACTTTGAAAAGCCCTGTGAGATCTCCAGTGAATCAGTGAACACTGTTGAGTTGCTTCTTCCAAGCTGTTATGAATTCAGTGTGTGAAATCTTCGAAAATTATCTAATTGGAGAAGGTTGTCTTGCATTTGACCATTTTCTTTTTGCAAACCATTGATCTGCTGATATATTACAGTCAACCAGCTCAATGCACCATTGAGATACTTTATTGTAATACATTAACAGAGCAATGGTCATTGATTGATAACAGGGGAGCAAAGGAAGATTTCTTCTGTATGTTTTTCTTAAAATAAAGTATATAAAAAAAAATATGCTGGGCAATATTCTGTTCTCACTCCATTACAAATCCAATACCATTTCATTGACATCTGTGGGGTTTCTCCAGAGTTAAGGTGGTATGGCTGAGAACTGAATTTGTCTTGCATGCACTAACATCCAGTCAATATCCTCTTTACCAGGCGCATATTCTAATCTCAGATACTTTGTTTGTATTTAAATGGCAATCAGATATACAGTTATAATTTGGGTCTAGAATGATCTTTGCTAGTTTTCAGTTAGTTTGTATTTAAATGTGTGCACGTATGTCTCTGTGTGTGTGTGTGTATATCTTTGAATAACGAATGGGATGAATAAAGACACACTTTACCTCCTGGAAAAGAACATTTTTCTTATTCAAATGCATGTTTTAAGCCAGTTTTTGCCACTTTTCTTTTTTTAAGGATATTTTTATAAGGAATGGCTTTGTTTCACGGAGAACTGTTGCCATGCTAATTGTATCTCAGCTCTGATCTAAAGGGAGCATTTGCACCAGAAAAAAAAGCATTGTTTAGTCTTTAGGTCAATTGAATCTTTGGCCTCTCTGCCAAGTC
Source organism: Harpia harpyja (assembly GCF_026419915.1). Lineage (NCBI taxonomy): Eukaryota > Metazoa > Chordata > Aves > Accipitriformes > Accipitridae > Harpia > Harpia harpyja. The sequence goes on along the minus strand of NC_068945.1, from coordinate 13,962,075 downwards.
TGTCAGCACTGCTGCCAGTTACTGAGCGTGGTGATTTTTATGATATCAACACTTGTCTTTTGGGGATCGGGCTGCGACCTTCATGATCATTTTATACAAACCACTACAGGGTAGACTCCTTCTAATCCAAAAACCCCGGGACTGTTTTACCATTCAGATTAGCAAAAGTTCATGCTACTGCAATGCTGATGGTGTGCATTCTTGAGATGTGCAGTTCAGGTTTTTTGCATGGAAATTAAATCTTTTGGCAAAAGGCAAGTTAAAGAAGCAGTGATATTAAAGCCCGTGTAGTAAGAACAGTAATGCATGTTGTCGCGCGGAGGCTGGAGCATGAGTGACAGATTTACATTTTTCTGACCAAAGCGTTTGGGACCGTGTGTTGGAACCTGGTGTTCCATCGTACTGAATGAATTGGACACAGTGTTCAGCCTTTTTTTTTATTAGCATGAAATCAATTGGGTTTTTTAGTGGTTTAAGAATCTAAATTTAAAATGTAAAAAGGATGAGATAAATATCTTAAGTGGCACTGAAATTCTAGGTTAGGATACATAAACTGTAAATTGTAGATGGGTTACAATTTTTTTTAATTGATCCATTTAAAATAATGCTTTTGCTATAGTGCTTTGTTTAATGTAATAGCACAGAAATAATTTACCTATCCATGTTAACTTTCATTTCTGTTAAGATTTTCCAATTCTTTCATCATCTGTTATAAACATATGGATGGTTTCACATTTTCTTTTTGCACTTTTTCTTCTTTTCCTTTTTTTTCTGCTTTTAGACCTCATTATATATTAGAACCTCATGCTTGTATTTTGGTTTTGCGGGACTTAAGAAGAATGACCTGTATTAAAAATTCTTCACTGTAATTTGAAATAGGCTCAAAGGAAACATTTTTATCCACATTACCATTCTAAATTCTTCCCTGAATAATTTGCAACCTGTATTTATATTCAAAATTTCCCCCATTCATTTTTAAAAGCAAGAATGGCCTTTACTCAGTATTCCTGCAAAAAGCTATCCTTCATATGACTTCATAACCTGCATCAAATTTCTTAAAAGGAACTGGAGTGGTAGTAGTGGAACCATGATGCTGTCACCTCTGACTTTTGCAATGATCCTGTGTTTTAAATAGTTAACTATAAAAATGTGATCTGGAAACACTTGACAAATTTAGCTAGAATAATTTGGCTGCAAAATTTGGGAAACCAAAACATTTCAGCTGATAAGGATATAATCTAATTAGTTCCATATAGTCTCTAGACGAATTGTAGTTCTGATTTATCATACCTCAGTTTTTATGTATTATGTTTCTCTATGTGTTCATGGGACTACATTTTATGTGGTATATGATTATGCCTTTTCTTTGGAAGAGGGTCATTAACATTAAAGAGCTTGGAAGATACATGGAGAACAGGTTAGAGAGATGCTCAAATGTTGTCCTGTGTATAATGAATAATGACTGGCATCATATTAGAAAACAAATTTATATGTGTTTATGTGTGTATATATATGTAGTGCTTTTATTTTCTAATTTAAAACCAATTATTTTTCCATGGAATATAGTGGCTTTCTGCACAGAGAAAATTGCTTAGTTTAGAATCATATTTTGGCCTTGTCTATTCCTGAACTGCAGTTGAAATTTGTGCTTTCAGACCTTTACTTGTGACATTACATTTTATATTGCTTCAGTGTTTACAAAGAAGAGAAGGGTTTTTTGTTTTTTTTGTTTTTTTTTTTTTTTAAGCAAACTATCACTTCCTAACTTACTAGTTCGTGCTAAATTGGTTTCCATTTTAGCAGTATGGAGTTGTCTTAGTTCTTGGAAACGTGCTCCACTGAATCATTGATCACTGTCTTCACTATGATGGTGGTTTTATTTATACAGCTGTATGAAATGTTCACTGTGAAGTATTACACCACATTAAGGTCTTGTGGTTTTGTACTTTGCTTCAAACTCTGCTCTAATTTGCTGAAAAGTTACACTGTGGTTCATAAGCCTTTAAGTAAATGTAGTCTTATTTTTGAGCTAACTTAGACTGCATCAGAGAAGGCAGAACTAAATGCGTTATTAATACTTTAATTCAATGGATTTAACTCTTCTTTGTTCATAGCTTGCTTGTAAATGGCATAGGTTTTAAGACTGTCTTTCCTACTCAAGATTATGCAACAGATATTATCTATTGTCAAATTCTTGCCTCTGAACTGCCATTACACACTTAAAATATTATTTCTGAATTTACTTTTCAAACCAATAGGGTCATTTTCTTCCCATATATTTAATCCTTGATGTGATGCAATTACTTATTTCAAAATTATTATAGAATGACTGAATGAAGAAAATACTGAGACTTTTTTTTAGAAAAAGAAAGTAAGTCTCAGGTAATTTAATTAGGCTACATTAACCTTTTTTTTTTTCTCTCAGTTATCCAGCTGCTCTCATATTCTGACAATGCTCTCAAACACCAGATTTTTTAAAACTTCTTATTTCCTTCTAACTATGGGATCATGACCTAAATTGCTGAATGCTAGACTTTTTTGCTACTTACAGCAAATGTTTATATTTAATTTTCTCTTGCTACGTTGATACCACAGAATAATACATGCAATGTTATTTCTGAAGAATTCAGTGAGATCCTTGTATAGTTACTGTCTCTGTGCTGAATGTAGCTATGGCTGCATTCAGCAGTCTAAAAGTGCACTGGTGTAATGCTACCCATTTGCCCATTTCAAATTATTAAATGCGTATTAGTGGTAGGCATCTGTCCTGAGAATTTAGGGCAAGGCTATTTTTATACATATACTGTTGTATAAGGGCTATTTACCATAGTAAATAGGTCAGATGTGAATATGCATTATTGTCCATCAATTTAAGCAAGTTCCCCAAATTTCTGCCATTACTGTTCACAGGGAAATGAATAATGAAAAGAATAAGAACAGAATCCAGCTTCAAAGTTGGTGTAATCCCTTGCTATTTGCACAGCTGCAATCATGAGACATTCATATTTTTGTTGGGAATATTTGAATCTGAATATCAAAGTGAAACTTACAGAATGCCACCCTGTTGACCAACATAATAGAAAATATTAGTACAAATCTCTCAAAGCCTAATTCTTGGGCAGACATGAATAATGTCTTACTGAAAATAATTCTTGTTCAAAGCCACAATGATTTCTGAAATGTATAGAGCAATCAAATCAAGGGAGCCAAGCCTGAACACAGAGACAGAAATTTGACCCATAATGCAAAGAATTCTTTTATTAGTAATTTTAAAAACGGAAAGTAATTTCCAAACATCTTCATTGTAGTAACATGCTTAGGTCCCAGGACTGGGTATATGTGTTTTTTTCCTAATCAAACAAGGAAATATCCAAGCTTTTATTGCCATCCATTGTAAAAACAATAGTGTTGAAATAGCTGCCTTGATGTAAAATCCCCATGGAGAACAACTGTAAGTAATTTTGCAAAGCGCAAGTGTTCCAACCAGCCTAATATACTTTATCTGCAGTCTGCTTTCACTAGCTGCCTACAGTGAGGTTAAAAAAAAAGTCATCAAAAAATTCCAGAAACATTTTATCCCCTGATTTATTTTTCTAGCAGAGGAAATTTTTCTATTTGCTTGTATGACAAATTGGCACTGATTAGCGCATGATTTTCTATTTTGAAAATACAACCAGAAATACAGCAATACAAGAAAAGTCATCTTTGACTCAAAATGTTGGATAAAACCAACATTTTATTCACCAAATATTTACGGCTGTAGTGCTTCAGTGTTTCAAGTAGAGAAGAAATAGAAATAAGCCATTGACTGAAGGAAATTGAGGAGGATGACCAGCTCTATAGATTATATTTTAAAATCTTGAAAATAAAAAGGGAAAAATACAATAAAACTATAATAATTTTTACACCACCCCCCCAATTAAGATTGTCCTAAAGTTTTTTCTAATTCATTCACCACAGGTTGTATTACCAAAGAAAAAATCTATGTGTCTTCGGAATCTTGATATAAAAACCTCATAAACAAAGTGAGGAGGTAGGAGCTTAAAATGTTAAAAGGAGAATATAAGATTTTCTAATGCATGGCTAGATTCCAGAGGGCAAGAACTGTTGGTCCTCTGCCCCTATGGCACCATTCTTCATAGATCAGATCCTAAATTTGGAAGGATTGGGAAAATTTCCAGTATCTCAATATATTTTGCTAACACTATTCATCATATCTTGTAAATTTTACTTTCTTAACTGGAAGCTATGGCAATTAGAAAGATACCTGGAATAATTAGAGCAAATGATTCAAGAAACAAAACCTAAGGACGATGATATTGCCAAAGTGACTGTAAAATATAGCTAAAATAAATTAAAACTTACAAATTAATCATTGTCTCTCTGTATACCACCCAATGCTAACAGAACCACAAAGGCCATGTATTTAAACCTACATTTTATAGAAGCTCACTGGCAAAAATCAATAGAAAGCTTTAGTGGGCAGAATGTGTGTAATAGTAACAAGTAGAAAGGTTAGTGGAGAAGTTAATGGTTCTATCAAGAATAAAACAGAGTTAAAGTCTGAAGGAAAGCTCTACCACAAGTGGTTCATTAACCTTTGAGAACTCCAGCGTATCTTCAAAGTAAAGATTACAACAAACCTGACTCAGTCACTAGTAGAACTTGTTAGCTCTTGGCTTCAGAAATCAACAGCTTTTTCATTTGCATTATGAAACTATCACAAAGCTTTCATTCCACTAAGATGTTTGACCCTGTAAACTAACTAGATTAGTTAATCGAACGTCACATAAAGCAGTGGGAATGATGGTGAATACCTTACCTAAACCCAGCAGCGTGTGCTTCCAAGTAGCTGGGAATTTCATACTAAAATGATCAATAGTGAACAACATCCATAGTTAACTGGCATCACAATAACAGGGAACTAGCATTGCACCCATGGGTCTGGAGATAATTTTGATTAACTCACCTATGTACCATTGCAGACTTCCTAAAACAGCTAAGTAGTATCAGAGTTTTTCTGCCTGCAGCCTCACTGCAAGGTAGATGCTGGACAAGAGGCCCAACATCTGTCTCTATCTGCCTTTTCCTCAGCAGCAATCACTGCTGATAGCAACAGATCTTGGTCCTTTTCTTCCTACAGCTCTCCCACATCTTTTTCTAGACCTTCACTTCCCACTTAGTTTTCCTGGCACAAATATTTGTGATGCTTCACAGTTAACTGGATCACTGAAATTGTCTGGAATAAATAGAAAACTTGTACATGCAGTGTGGTTGTTCAAACCTATAATTCAGGCCTCAGTTATTTCTGTTGGTATCACATGAAAATGAACGGGAAGGTAGGAACTCTGTAAGCCACTACTGTGTCCAAACTAACAAAAAATTTGGAGAGGTTAGTAATAGGCTACCACATGTAGTAGTAGTTTCCAATTCAATAAAAAAAAACGTGTTGCCATGTTGTACATTAGATTTTAGAAAAGGCCAGCACAAATAAATGTCTTTTGAAAATGCAACCAATGGAGTCCTGTTTGAATAGTAAGTACAGAAAATTTCTTTTGGGATGCATTTTTATTTTAGTTATATATGTTTATCAATATGCATACTTATTTATACACACTGTTTTACAACTAAGATCTAATATCACTATATTATAGTAGTATGGTTGTATATTCTGCATAATTACATATATTTCAATATATCTTTCTATATGAGAAGGCCACGTTAGTACCCCAAGGATTCTTAGTTACCGTGCCTCATATTCCCTTTTCTTGCTAGATTTCAGGCTCGCATCTGGCATTCACTATGAAATAAATGACAAAATGAAATAAATATAAAGAACATATATTTTGGGAAAAAAGTCTCATGTAAGTTAAACCATAATTTCATGCGGAAAAATTCAGGCAGGAAATTTCAGTGGAAAATGCCTGAAAAATCCTGAACTAGAGTTCTCACTTTGCATAGACTCTCTTGAAAATTGTGCTGATCATTTGGGTCACATTTTTGCAGCTCAGCCTAAGCTTCTGCTGTAATTTATCTGCATTAAGAAACTCTCCAAAGTCAGTGCACTTAGTTTCAAATCTCACATCAATCTATAATAACACAGCTATGTGTAAAATCAAATTCACTTTTGGCATGGCAATCAAGAACCTTCCGACATACATAGTCAACCAGTTTCATAACTGGACTTTGGATGGACCTTTTCCAGGTAAACTATTTTTAGGATGAAGTGACAGGGAGTGCACCCTATCAAATACCTTTTTTCCCACCTCCCAGTGTAACAAAGTAACAATTCAGTTAAAGTATGACCATAGTTGCAAAACAGTAATTCAATTTGCTGTGAAAGAACTACAGGGAAAGTTGGTAACTGTCAGATGTATTATGCTATAATGACCCAAAGATAAAAATGATGGCAGCCAAAGGCACAGTTGGGACCAAGAACCATTAGCTACACATTGACAATTCAAATGCATTTGTATGGTAGCCAGTTTATTTCAGTCTCCAGTCCTTCTACTATTTTTTCCTGTTTCACTCTTCTCGTCTTCCCCTACCTACTGCTGTAACTTTTCTTCCAGCAAGTTTTAGGGTGGAAGTTTAAATGAGCATCTGCCACAGCACCAATGCCAATGCTAGCTGGCCATCAACCTGCAGGGCTACTCTTGCATGGGATGCCTGGCTCCCCTTCGGAGACTGTGCTTAACCTTTATGACATACTCAGATTCCACCAGCTTGGTGCCTCAAATCCCACATTCCTGCTTCTCTCCAAATTTTCCAGTTGGTAACGTATCCTGATGGGGACACTCAAAGTCCTGCCCTTCGTTTTCCTTAGTGTTTCTTTGCAAGTCAAAAAAAAGAGTTTTTATTTTATTTCATGTTGTTTTATTACATTTATTTTTGCATTAAAAAAGTGAAAAGGGGGGGGGGATTCAGTTCATAATTAGGGGAGGAGTCGTTTTTGGACTCAATCCCCAACATGAAATCTGTTATAAATGGATTCTGCCAAATTGCTGAACAGAGTGCAAATTTGTAATGTGCCAGTTTTTTAATAGGTTTAGTTCTTTGGGCTCTTTCTGCAAGTCCAACCCTCGTGTCATTTCACTGACACTTTGTCCTTGAAAATCTTGTTTTGCAACCTCCTTTTAAAACTAGGTGATACACATGCTTAAGCCTTCCCAGCTGTGACAGCTCAAGACAGAAAAGTCAGCCTAGGTTTTGGCACACCTAGGGTCTTCTTAAAGTAATCTCATTTGTGCTTGTCCTAGAACTGTTCTTATTAGTCAGCATCCTTATCTCACATCCACAGCCAAGGATGGCATTGTGGCTTCCCAAAGCACAGTTACTACACTGGCTAAAGGGACATCCAGATCTTAGTTACAGCAGACACCATCTTTGGAATCAACTCTGATGAAAAAATTGCCGAAGCCCTTCATCTGTTTTATTTCCCTTGCTTGAATGATGGGTTAAACAGGCATACTTAAGAGCACAATAGCTCTGGCCATTTGAAATGCTAATTTTCATCTTGGCCACAATATGTTGAGCATATCAACCCCTTTTATACCTTATTGGTTGTAAAGATAATGAGATTCTTTAAAAGAACAGCATAAAATCTAGATATTCAGTATTCAAGTTCTCCTCAAATCTTGCTCATGCATGCAAGGACTGAGAGCAAATTCAGACATAAGAAAGCATTGTTTAGATTTATAGGATATTTATAGTTAAAACATTAGCACCTCTGAGACTTACTTCTTTGCACTAGATAGAGGCAACTGGTAAACACTGAAATTTGTTCCTTTATTAGAAGGCCTGTTGAACCTTCTAAAATGTTTTTCTTGGAACTGGATCTTGCGATCCAGCTATCTATACTCTTGCTATATTTTCAGTTTATTTGAACGCATGAAGACATCGCACAAGCACCTTTGCAAAGGACCGTCAAACAATAAAAACAAACATGTTGTTCATCCAGATTGTCTGCTGTTGACCCAATCTGTGCTTTGTATTTTCCAGACTGTAGTGTAGTGTAAATGTTTCCAGGGACAGATGTTGTGAGAGAGCTCTGAAAACATCTGATGCTACTTCCAATCATTTCCAATGATACTTTTAAAAACAGAGATATATTGCATATATTTGTCTTATGCAAGTGTTTAGGTTCATACTATATTTACATGGTATACTGACTGATACTCCAAAAATCTTTCTATACAAATAAACAATTATAACACCAACACTAGAATCATAGTGAAGAGGCATGTGGCAGAAAAAATAGTCCTAGATTTTCAGATATTTGTCTGACTTTGCAAAGATGTTGGCAACTTTTAAGATTATAAAATATTTGCAATAGAAGTGAGAGAGAAGGAAAAAACATATTAGTGTAGAATACCAAATGCAAACTGATAAGCTTTATTTCCACATTTTTTTTACTTTAACCAGATACAGTGCATAATTGTAAGTGGAAGGAAAGGGCAGCTTCTGACTTAAACTGGAATTTCAGATCTCAAGTTCAGCCCAGGTAGGTGTATATCAACCATTCCAATGGATCACTTAGAGTTTTTAGATAGCAGCAAGACTTGAGAACTGTTCATGAGGATTTATCTGTGATAAGAAATGACATTAAAAATAAACAAATATTTTTAAACCTTCTTCATTTATTAAAAAAGCTTTAGATTTGTTTCTTTTGTCAAGAAGTAAAATATTTCTGAAAAAATGATACTTTTTGCAAAAAATATTTTTGTGTTTTTAAAATAAAAGTATTTTATGATTAGATAAAATCTTTAAAGAGAATTGCAGAACAGATTTTTCAAACGTGTTGTCTATCATAAAATTTTACTTATGTCAGATCTCCCAGAGGACTACAAATTGTGGACGTAAATTGTTTAAGAAAAGTCATGTCTATATTGGAAATTAATTCATAGATACAGGTGAGGTTTTTTGTAAGTTCTTCCTTAAATCTTCTCTTCCTGATTCCCTACAGTATAATGCCCTCAAAAGCTGCAAGTTTCTCCAGTTGATAATGTCAGACAACATTCCATTTGGAGCCTATAGCAGTCCAAGCAAAATGGAGAAGAAATGGCAAATTCACAAAAGAAATTATAGTCAAGTCCCAGTACCAACACAGTTAAAGGTACAAATCGATAGCTGAAGTTTTTAATTTAACCTCAAGTAGTTATCTGGTTTTAGGACTATGCTCCTGAATGAAGAGGAATCAATGAATCCAGAAAAGCATTATAGTAGTTCTCTTTGAAGGCTTCAGCTCACTGTATTTGATTGCCGGTGAGATGTTTAATGTTAGCAAGTTGAGTTAGTGATTACAATCATTTTAGCAGGCAGAGTCTCTGCTATTGATAACTCTGCTGTGGATGGAGAACTGGAGATGGAGAGCTGCCACTGGAAAGCTGTGGGACTCTCTCTTTCCTTGAGCAAGGATAATGGGCATCATGCCTTGTTACCAGGCAGTGCTTGCTGCTGAATTCCATGCCTGAAGATCAGGGATTAGGGCATCTTTAATTTGCAAGCCACCCTTTTTTATAGACACATTTTTTTTCTTTTTTTTTATTCTGTGTCCCCCCCCCCCCCCCGCCCCATGATTTTCCTGTTGTTTGCATGAAGGAGAATTTCTCCAGACTCATGGAGCACTAGCTCAGCAGAAGAGGGTGAGGCAATACAATGTGGCAAACGTGCAGTTTAGCAAGGGCCCATTCAGGTTCACTGCAGTTCATTCTTAAAAGCTTTCACCTGTGACTTAGACTTGCCCAGTCTGGCAGCGGGGGACTGCTGTAGCAAGTGTTAACAGCAAATAGAGATTTAAAATTTTGTAGCTCTCCTTGGAAAAGTGGCTTTGGAAAGGCACCTTTGATGCAACAGATCTGACTATTGCATTTAGCAAAGCTAGTTCTTCAAATCTGAGTCATGAGTAAGACTGTCTTGTTTTGGCTTTCCTAGAACTTGAAAGGAGAGGAGGAGGAGCACTGGAGGAGGTTTTATGTAGTCTCTCCAGAATTATTAAATTGTAGTAGTGGGTACAAAATGTACTTCAGACCACTTTTCAATAAGGAAACTACTATGTTTCAATGAGGAAAGGGAGTTTTTCCAACAGTATATAAACTTTAAGCAAAGATGCAGGATTTAGTAAGAACTGTGCCTCTCAAATGTCAGGAGGAGTTTCTGGACTTGACAGCTAAAGAAAAGGGGATAAAAGTCAGATTTTTTTTTTTTTTTTTCTCTCCAGTGCTATGTTCTAGGAAACCAGTAATCCAGCCCCTCACCTGCACTTCTGGGCTTCACAGAACATGCTTGTCGTCACAATGTAATGATTTTTTTAAATATTGATTGTTCTCTATTTGTATCGCTACAGGACAGAGTTCAGGTTTTTGTTTTATTTTTTAGTACATTTTTTTCCTATGGATGAGGTCTCCACAGGAAATGTTAAGAAAATTTTGCCGCGTGCTATCCTCACAGTGAGTTGAAAAAGCAACATCAAACTTAGATTTTTTTTGTGTTAATCATTTAATTATTTATGGACATATTTGAACATGTACCTTAGAAGCCTTATGTCAGTCTGGACCACTGTGAGGAAGCCAGAGAGAATTGGCCAGTTAAGCTGCATTTACAGATGCTTTGCATTGGCAGAGCAATGTAAAGCAGCTGAGTAGTGTGCCTTAGTTTTCCCTCCACCTTCTGTCCTCCAGGTTCACATTGTTGCTTGGACCTCCCTTCCCTCCCCCCGTCTACATCTAGCACAATTTCCCAGTGTTCCCTTACACTTGTGTATTTATGCATTTGCCAGGGTTTTCCTTCTTGTTCTTCTCATATTCCCCTTTTCTTACTCTGTGGTTACATGCTTAGAAGAGAAATATTTTTAGGAATTGTGATTTTGGCCATGAATTTTCAAGAGACAAGAGAAACTCTCCCCTCCTCCAAGTTCATCTCGCTCTCAGAAGGGCTGATTACTTGCACAGTTATGAGCAGGATTAAATCTGCAACTTCTGCCTTTTAAAAAAATCCCTGCGTTAACTCTTTCTTAGCATCTTGTGAAAGCAGAGTCAATAGTGATGTTAGGCAGAGGATTTCTGCAACCATAATTCAATGAGAAACAGTAGAAGATTCTTCCCAAAATGGCCACTCAAAAGTGCTAATACATAAACCAGGAGCTAATACAGTCATGAATGGTAGGAAATTAGTCATTTGTAGCAGACCTTCACATTTGTCATAAAATCTCTCTGTTTCTACCACTGACCTTTCAAAATCAGTAAGCCAGGCCACCTGAAACAAGGAAGTTTTCTTTAAAACAAAGAAAAAAAATAACATGTTTGGACCTTCTGTCTGCTGTTTTCTTCTGAAACAGTAAGTCACATTTTTAGCACTCTTCTATCAAGTCACAAGTGTTCAAAATGCATTACTCACTAAATGAAAGATGATTTTCTTCTTAATTCAGTCATCTGATTTCTGGAGATTGAGTTGTATAGAAGGAAATGCTTAAGCATATTTTTGAGGAGACATTCTTTGTCTATTCTTCCTGGCATCTGAGTTATAAAGTTGGGTCAGACTCAATATAAACTCAGTTATAGATCTAATTAGATTTTTTTTTTAAAGGATTGGAATGCTAGAGTTTTAATGGAAGGTAGGCTTTTTTTTGTTTTGTTTTGGTGGATAAAGCAGGGTGTGTGTTTCTTGCTGTTATAATGAAATCAGATGTTAAAAGTAATAAAATTAATCAAAAAAGAGTACTGGATTCCAGCTAAAGAAACTGTTGAAACTATTTCTAATCCATTTCTGTGTTTATTACATAAAGAATATTATTGACCAGTTTGAAGCATTTATTTACTGAGCATCCTACTTTGGCAATACTTCGTCCTTATTTCTTCAATATGCAAAATGTAGTTGAATAAATCTCTGTATACAAATGCTGAATATTATCTTTCTTTTTATGTATATACAAATTAATTTTGTCAATATAGTTCTTTTTATGTGTCAGTATGCATTGACCAGCTTCCCCCCCCCCCCGAAAATATAGTCAGAATCTATTTGTCTACCAAGAGCAAAGGAGAAGAACTTGATGAGAGCACTTTTGTTTTTCAGTTTCTTTCTGTCTGTCTTTAATAGATGTCCTCAAACAAGATGCCACTGCCTCTAACCTTGTAGTAGAGAGGTGAAGTCCCTTCCTCTATGCCACACTACTCTACTTCTATTGTGGCCAGAGTCCCTCTTTGCTGGGGTGGGTCAGGAGGCTTGAACCAGAGAAGGAAGTCACATCTGTCCTGGCAAGGAGAAGAAAGGTGCAGGTGCTAAGTTTCTAAGCTAAAATGGCTTTAAATTCAATTTTAACTTGTGTATTTGTAAGTTCCTTAGAAAATTAATCACATGTCCAAAGATCAAATCTGATTTTGACAGTCCCCTGTATTCTTAGGTCATATAGTGTCCAAATATCCATACTGTGCATACATATTCACTCATATTAACTAGGAATCTGTGAGTGACAGTAACAAAATATGTATAATGTATGTAATGTAATGGAAATATCACTTAGTAATGTACATACCGAATTAAAACTTTCAGAAAAATAGCTTCAGGAAGCCTGGTATTTGAAAGCACGATATATTTAACCAAGTGTCATTGAGTAATAAGGCAAAGGGACAAATTTCAAGATCTACACTAACACAAAGTCAATAAATGCATGTGCAGTCCAAAGATGTGACAGACAGATATATTGTACAAAAAGGATTTCTTGGACAGATTCTGTCAATATAAATATATTCTGTCGACATACATGTGCCTTGTCATGCTGCCTTGTCATAATTGCAGTCTCAAGAGCTTTAATTATCGCTTTAAACCATCGGTATTTACATTTGGTTTGTCTCATGGTCCTTCATTGCTAATGTGTCACAATGTTTTTTTTCCCATGTGGGGGTGACAACTGGTCACTCTTCATTAATAAAATGACAAGTCTCTTATCCATGTTGTACTCACAATAGGCTTTAGAAAGTTAAACTTCAAGAGATTAAATTCCCTCTGTGGTTATCCTAAGAACACACACTTCAACAGAAAATGCTTATACAACATTGTTTTCCTTCTGCCAAGACTAAATTCTGTTTTCCAAGACTAAGTAGAGTTTAGATGAAAATAATAATATACCTCTCAGAATTCTGTAGTGAAAGTGTGACACGTATGGTCAATCTTTATAAACTGTAATGTAATAAGGAAAAAGATATCCTGTGAACATTATCAGTGCCTTCACTAACAGGATAAGCATATAAAGAACATCTTCTAACATTATGTTTTAGAGACTCCTCATGAAATCCAGTAAATTAAGATTTGGTTCTGAAATCCAGCATTACCCCTAGACTTCACAGAATCACAGAATAGTCGAGGTTGGAAGGGACTCTGGAAGTCATCTTCTCCAATCCCCCTGCTCAGAGTCACCTACAGCAAGTTTCCCAAGACCATGTCTAGACAGCTTTTGAGTATTGCCAAGGACGGAGATTCAATTTGATCAGACTTTTGTGTTCGTATATGGAGGTCAGTGTCTTGTTCTTTCCATTAAAATTAGTGAGAGTTAAAGATATGTAGCAATTAGAAATGAGGAATTTTTACAACAGCATAAGTGAATTAAATTAAATACACTGTCAGTTTAGGGGTCCCTGATCTCTTTCTCATGGATGTGTTTCTTTTCCCTTCTTAGATGAAACCACAGAATTTGCTGTATGATGAACTGTGAACTACTGGGGCCAGTTTACCTTGAAACTGTGATTCTGGATACCTGCCTTAACATCTAATGAGAGTAACAGCAATGATGGTGCCTCTAGGTGAGTTTCAGTCTATCTAAAATTGTAAGCTGCCCTAAACAGTGGCTATAATCTTGCTGAACAAAATATCATCCAAAGCCTTTTTCCAACAGGTAGAAAGGCTGTCACTGATCTGCAAGTCCCAATCTGTTGATTTAATCAGGAATCACAGAATTGTCGTTTCAGCAGGTGACATTTTCAAAGTGTGGAAATGCAGACCCTGGTTCCTGGGCATGCCTGGAACATGAGAGCACTTAAGTCCAAGTGACATTGTCAAACAAGAGACAAAACAGGCATTTCGTGGACCAAGGTGAGAGAAGGCAGTGTATGTGTAGCTGTGGCACACGCAGCATTTCCCTTGGAAGCCAACTGGTGTCATATGCAGATGGCATTAGCTGTGAACTTGGCACCTGCACAGGTTATGCACCTACTTTCCAAAGTTCTACTTTGGTACCCTCGGCATGCTTAGCTTCATTTCAGCAAACAGAATAATAGATAAAGTGAAGATGCAACACTGGAGAGTCAACCAGCCCTGCCAGGAACCCTGAGCACCTGGATCACGGAGTTTTCTCTGAATATATGATTATGGGACTAGACAAATACTAACCAAGAAGTTGGGAGTTCCTGCATTTTGGTGAGATCAGAAGGAGAATATTTAGGCATATGGCTTTCAAGCTGCTACATTGCTCATCTGGTGTAAAACTTGGGATACTACTGTCCTAGAATAAGACTGGTTTCAGTGTGTCACGCCTCTGACTGCCATGGACACACAGGCTTAGGATGTGATTTTTTTGTAGAGGTTATATAGCTGTTCTGTCTTCTTCCAGGGGCTGTCTTAGGAAGAGCTGCAGCATCGCATGGCTTGACCACTGCAGGGCAGACTGGCCGGCAGGTAGGGGACACAACCTGGCACTGAAGCTGTGGCACTTTGGCTATGCAGTTACCAGGGTACGAGCTAGTTATTTACAGTGCCAGTTTGAGTTTGCCTACAGTAGATTACAGTGACTTCAAAGTAAGCATTGCCCAAGGCAATGAAGCACTCCTGCAAATTTTATTCTTCTTAAATGGCTCTCATCAGAAAGGGGGTGTTTAGCCCTAAAAAGAGAATATGTATGGAAGAAAACCACCACCTCTGTCCAATGGGACCACTTAGAATGAAGATTAGTCATAAAACTTAACAAATGCTGGAGACATTTACAACTCTCTTCTAACGTAATGGCACCTATACCAAATACTTATATTAAATCGCAAATTTTATGTTCCATAATGCTATGCACAATAAATTAGCAAAGCCTGTATCAATCTCACTATGAATGTGAAGACAAACCAGAAAAATCATGTTTATTGTTAAGGATAAATAAAGTAAACCACTTTATTGCTCAGTGACAAAAGATTATAAAATACCTTACAAAAATAGAACACATGCTACAGTCCATCAGAACAAAAGGATCGTCTGATTATGGAAAAGACCTAAAATTCAGGAGGGAAGGAAAAGACGAGGTTTAATGGTATTATTTGGTATTAAAACTTAACTTACTCCAGTGAGAATGAAATAAAAAACTTTAAGGAAATTGATTCCTAGATTTAAAAAAAAGTTTTTGAAGGTTAGTTCTGCTATAGTGAAAGTCAGTGGTTTACATTGTAGCAAAATGTAGTATTTAGGTTTCTGTATGTATTCAAGTTTGTTTTCACAAATGGTGAGACAACAAATGCTACTTTCTGTTTACAGCTTTGACTTAAGTCATGACTAGAAATCAATCTTTACTATTGGAAGAAATGAAATAAGAAAAAAATTACTTTACAATTGGATCTAATTTTTCATCCTGATTGATCAAAAAGCATTTTGCAAAATGTAGGAAAAAATAATTTGGATTTGGCTGTGCTGCCTTCAGGCAGTGTGGCAATGCAAAAGAGTATGTATAGTGAATTTGGTTGTACAAAAGCATGGTAGGTATACCTTTCTGGCACTTACCATATCTAATACTGATTTGGCCTTGGGCAAGCATTTTGTTGCTCAGGCTTTCATCTCTAAACTGAGATACGACAAAGCCAAATACATAAGCTTAAGAAAGAACCTCACCAGAGAATACTGTAGCTCTTACTATGTTTTACGATACTTCTTCAGGAACAAGGAAGCCTCAGTCTCATTTATAGTTTCTAGGCACTTCTGTAGCAAAAAGTAATGGGAAATTTTCTTTTTGCATTTTGAACTTGATTACATGGTTGTGGCCTACAGATGTAATTCAAAGATATCTGTATCTGTCTATATGTATTTTTTTTTAACTACAGGGGAAAAAAGTCAGATTTTAAATCCCTAAAACTGAATGTTAAGTTTCTACAACACAAATAGAAGACATCTGGATATCTTTTTTTTTATTATTTTTTTAGCAGTTTCTAATGCCACAGATGTGAGTAAATAGGGGTATAATTAATTTTCATAACCTTTTAAACATGTAGTAATTTTCTATAAAAAAAAGGAAACGGGGAAATTGTGCTTTAGAAACTTACATAATTCAATATTGTAAAGATTAACCAACCCTGAAATAGTATAATAAATGGGAGACGAGAGATGCTCAGGATACAAATGCATGACCTTTGGAAATAAATAAATAAACAAAGCAAGCACAGGATTGTCATTTGTAGTTGACTGTGGTTAGATTTTCATTGGAGGTAGCAGAACATTGATTCAATAAAACATCATTGAGCAAACTGTCCCTTTTCAGCAAGGCGCATAAATATTTGCCTAACTTGTTTAAATCTCATAGAGTTTAATTCTATGCTGAATCAGGTAATGGGGAAAATTATGCTTAAAAGCAAGGTACAAATTTCAGCCTTCTGATCTTCTTATTAGTTCCTTGCTTCCTCTCTCAGCTTTTGCTACTTTCTTAAATCCCTCCCCAATTCGTAGCTGTTATCAACTGAATGCCATTCTTTTTTTATATAAAAGGAGTATTACAACCTGAAACAACAGGTATAGCAGTATTTGGTGAGGTACCTACCTGCACACTTGGATCCCCTGCTGGGTTGGAATTCCTTTGTGCACCCCAGAGGGGATGAAAGGGAAAAGCCAATTGAAACAGTGAAATCACATTGTTTAATATTGATTACCCATAGTTGCTTCTCTCATATCTGTTTTGTTGCATTAACTGAGGTTTTTTTTCTTTTTTGACCATGTGAATGATAATGGCTATTTTTTTTATACTCATGAAAGTGTACAGAAGTACAGCTAGAGTGAAGACTTGCCTTTGTTCCCAAACAGTTGGTTTCACTATCTGACCAAAGCTAAAGGTCAGCAGAAGAGGATGACAACTCCTTTTGGATGACTAGAAATTTTGCTATAAGGAGCATTAATTTGCTCTGGCTTCCCCTTTGGTAAGTCTTTGATCTATGGGCATAGTGCCATGGGGACTGGAACTAATGTCATTGCTTCAGAGGAGACTTCAGAGTAAACCCTAGCTGGAGTAGCTGGACTTTGTCTTCAGAGGTAGTCCACTCTGGTGATTGGCTATCTTCTGGAAACTGCACAGTTTGTACAAAGCACTTGAGAAACCTTCAAAATTTTCTAAAAAGGAAAAGCGCTAGAAATTAATGACTGTTTCTCCTTACAGAGAAGGATAAAAAGACAAAGGGAGGAAAGTGATGAAGATGCAAAGTTAAAACAGTTTTGTTAAGAAAATTAAGGTTTCCTGTAAAAATGGAAATTTATTCTTAATGGAGATAGTATATAAATACTGATAACTACTGTATTTCAAAATAGTGATCCAGAAAACTACTGCTGCTTACCAGTCAAAACACTAGAAACTGTTTCAGTGTGTACAAAAAAGCTCCTCATGACAGTGTCTTTTATCAAAAGACAACACAAGCTTTCATGGGTAAGGAAGGAAATACATCTTGTAGATTAACAATTGACCAAAAAAAAAAGGAACAAAAAAAAAAGGATTAGTGAGTCCTTCAGGTCCTACCATAACAAAATTGAAGGAAGAAAAAGGTTTTGAAACTTGATCTGAAGACATCCCAATAACAGGAGCTTATGAATTGGCAGCAACCACTCTAACCAGACCAGTAATAAAGCTTCTGACATATTAATGACATTTGCTGCAAGTCCTCTTTAAGTAAAAGCAGAATCGCCACAGCACAGGGTTTTATGGTAATGGAGGCTTAATAATGAGAAAATGGAGAGTTGTCATCTGATCATGAAGATCCCTCCCCTTTGAACATAAAAAGCATAAAATATCTGAAATATTAATATAATTGTACAAGGTCCTGAAAAATCACAATGAAAATATTTTATGAGTATCCTTAGTGTGCCTGTGACCTATAGAGTTCATTAATTTGAAAACTAATAGCCTACCTGATACCGTACAACTTCCACAACCTGATTTGACAGAATTGTATTATATGTATAATATTGTTAATAATGTAAACTGTCATAGAATGCCACATGGTATTATAAAAAACAGAAGTAGATAATTATCAGTATTACAATATGCCAGTAAGAGATCAAAGAATATAAGTAAGTGTTATATGGACAAATGAAACTCTGGTGATCCAGTAATTTCCTTTTCAAGGAAAGATTACACCACTAGAAAAAATGGACACAATTCCCATAGCTTTTGTCTTTAATAAAAAAAAAAAGAGAAAAAAAAGAAAGTGTGTAGAAAATTAGAGACTCAGTGCAGTAGATTTTTCTCACTTAAAAATATAATTTAAATGATTAGAAAGCCCTGTAATTTTTTTCAGATCAAGGATACTTGATTGTCCTTATCATCTGTACTTTTTCTGCATCCCTGCTTGATATACCTCCTTATCACTTAACTAGCTAATCAATCACTAGACTTTTCCCTACATTTTAAGCACTGCAGAAGAGTGTCTTTCTAGAGTAAGAAAGGTGGCAATGTGTTGCCCTTACTCTGAGTCACCTCTGTTCACTTTATCATCTACATCCCAAAGCTTAAAATAAAGTGATTATATATTAAAATTCAACAGGGCCTTTAAGAATTGCACGAGTAATATTTATTAAATGTTCACTTTATTAGTATTAAGATTGCCTGTAGTTGTAGAAATCTTCTGGAGGGAAAAAAAAAGTAATTAAAAAGAATGAACTGAAAATGATATATTATAGTGGTCTGCACAGGCAAGGCATGCCTCTAGTGGATCAGGGCTTTGCTTACACTGCACGAAGTACAAGTGCAGAGAAGAAAATGGAAATCCTTACCTGACTCACTTCTGAGAAACCAAGCATGCCCAGCTTAGCCTGCCAGTACATTATTACACTGCTGAATGAGACACAGTGCTGTGACATCAAATATCTCAAAAGGTACAAATGACTCCTAATTTTTCAACATCCTCACCCACTTACTTTTCTTTTTTCTGTTCAGTGGATCAGAAGCACATTATTAAGCACAACGGGCCAAATGGTGTGCTGCCTTCCCTCCTGCTGCCCCCTCAAGTTGAGGAAGCCTGTGGCTTGCATATCTGAGAGGAAAAGGTGATAGTATAGGAAGAACAAACATAGGGTGAGTCCATCAGGACTTTTTGTTCTTCTTTTTCTACCAAAAGATCCTGTTTTAAAACAAAATGCTGCATACGGCAGGTTTTCATTGGGAAAAATATTGCTGCTTTCTTTAGATTTCTATTGACGTGCAAGGAAACTGGCAAGTTTGCTTTAGATTCAGCAACATAAAAAAAAGAAAAGTGTAACTTTGCATTTTCAGAATGGATTTTTATGACTAAATGGATGCCTCAGTACTACCACAGTGATATTTGAATATAGAGGAGCTCATTTGCTGGTGCTGAAAGGGCACTGCTGAAAATTTTGCATGAGCAAAATGAGGGGTCCCAGTTATAGACTCAAGGTTGGCTAAAGGATGAAAGTTGATCAAAGCATTTGGTCTGAAAATCCACATGTTATTTCAGAAAGGTAAGAAGTATAAAGTATTTGGCATATTTCTTAAGAACTTGCATGTCTTTCCTTTCTCACTACATACTTGTAATGAGGAAGTTATAAAAACCCTATCAGAAGAAAGTAAAAAATATCCCCACTCTGTTCTGCTTCTACCCTCCACTTCATAGGCCTTAGAGTCTGCTAGTGTAGTTTATGTGATTCTGACCTTTGTAAAATGCTCTGTGAAATTACCTGAGGTAAATCTCTGTGAAAGACTACACGCCCCTTAAGAAAACTTTTCACCTCTCATTTTTGTGGCTACTGCTGCTTACAAACAAGAGTATCTGAAAGAATAGAAAATTTTGCATGACTTTGGGATAATAGAAAGAAGCTGTATTTTTGATATTGAACTATAAAACATGTTTGTGTTCACATTCACACACATTCTCAAGGAGCAAAGCATTTGATGTCACACAACAAACAGTCCCCCAAACATGAACGATGAAACTACTTTATTTGGTATAACAGGTTTTTGAAGAGTAAAGTTAGTAGGCACAGACTTTCTTTTTCTTCTGTGTAGGCACAATGCTTGGCTAGTAGAGCCCTTGCTTCTCTTTCTATGACAATAATATGAATAAATAAATACTGTTGATGTTACAGCAACACCCGTAGGCCCAAGTGAAAAGGATGAGGCATTTTGTTATGCACGATACAAATACCAGGTGACAGATAGTCCTGGCTTGGAAGGCCTTAGAATTTAAACAAACAGAGCAGACCAGGTGGGAAAGAGGAGATAGAAACAGGGCCAGAGAGATGTAAAGTGTCTTGCCTAAAGTCACAAACAAAATCACTGGTGGAAAATAGATCCCTATTCACTGAACTACGTTGCCTCCCCCAGCGGAGCTTGAGTAAAGGTACACTGACTTTTCCTGCAGTGCATGTGGATATTCACATCTGACTCAAATAAGAATTAGTAGTGGAAATGTGTGCTTAGCCCTCTCTGTAAAAGGCTGAGCTGGCTTTCAGGCTTCAGGGAACTGCAACGGTTATCAAAGCAAGCATCTCTTTGGCCATTAGTAACAGAAAGACCAACATGAGAACAGAAATAACAAATGTGTTTCTCTTGCACCTGCTGTTTTGGAAAGTGATTTCTGTACCTGTTAATCTATGCTAGCTGATAGGGAAAAGTTATTTGTGGTTCCACGTGATTGGTATTTCATCAGACACATAATTTGATATGCTTTAGAGTCTGATTTAGTTTCCCTCTAGGTCTGTGCCCCAAGGCTGAGATGACTAGTTCTCATATCCATTTCTAGCTGTTATCCTGATTTTTAAAGCTAGAAATGGTGAAAGTATTTCCCTCTTTTCTTGACACAGTTTCTTCATGTTAGCCGAGTGATTTTCAGAATAAGGTTCCTTTTCTAGACTCATTACCCGATTATTTCTAAATTGATCTGTCTTAAATATTTTTGCTATATATATCTCTCTCTATCTTGGAAAAGTACACCTTCTCAGGTGTGCTCTCCGCTGTGAAGATACAGAGCTGTGAACTTTTTAGAGGACATATGAGAAAGGTTCTCTGTAGAGGATTTATCTCTATAAGAAATAAAGCTCTATATGCAGTTTCAACAAGATCAGTTCCCCACCATCAAAATAGAAGAGAGTATCTTGGCTGCTCTTTGGTAAGTGCTAATTAAGAAAGGATTCTGCTCCCTCAGACAGATCAGTGCTGAGCTACTCCAATGACATTGATTGTGCATCTGTAATCAAGACTCAAAGGCTACCATAGGATTAGGTACAAAATCAAAAAGTGTTATTGAAAAAGAAAATCTGTTGAATCTAGCAACTATAAAGTACTCTAATCTATGACATATAAATTTAATGAAGACTTAAATGACAACAGAATAGGAGAGAAGTCAGGGGAACTTTAACAGCTCCAAAGAGGTGCGTATGTCCATATTTAGACCATACACAAGTTTTCATAAGGTCATATGCTGGATATGTAAGCTATTATGACAAGTTATAATTTCTGATTTTGCAAATTTAATCTACCAATAATCTACACATTCGAATACCATTCTTAATCATAACATTTTATCTACAGAAATTAATATTAGGAGGTCATAATTTGCCAACTATTTTCTTTCATGCTATCAGCAGCTAAATAGAAAACACTGTATTTGATGTTCCAACATTTTCTATTTTCAATTCAGATTCAGCCTTTCACTAATACTGATCTCCGTATAGAAAAATATGCATGTACCTTCATGGTATTTTGAAATTCTGCTAGTTGTTCTTTACATCCAATTATATCACAGTGATGACAAAAATTACCTAATGTTGAGACAGAACGCAAAATAGAGACAGATTAAAATTTCTCATTTCTGTAAAACCTTGTCTTGGCAAACCAACTAATTTTAAGATCTGTGCAGCCAACAGCTTGTCTGTTTTATTTTTTTTTCTTTCTCTAATTACTTAATATTTTATGTTTCAATCCTGCAAATTAACATATTAATGGTTAGGTTTAATCAGTGGGATTCCCTTCATTCTTAGCTTTAAACACATGTAAGGATTTCCTGGAAGAAGGCTTTAAATTGTTGTCTTTTAATTGCATTTTCAAGAGTATTACCTCCTCCTTTATGCTTCTCATAAGCATTGCAAGGAACTATTATTTACTGAAATTTTCACATAAGATGTGTATAAAAAACATTACACTCCTTCCTCTAGCATTGACCTCATATGATTTCAGGTGCTGCTATTTCCATTTAATTCAAGAAAAATAATAGTTGCTAAACAAACCTTGTCATCCCCATACTGTAAACACACAAGCGAACATATTCTATAATAATATCTAGTTTTACAGTCTCAAACTGGAAGCTTAAATAATTATGCGTGCAAGATTCCATCAATAATATTAATGGAAATAATTTAGTTCATATATCCTTTTAAATAAGTACAGATCTATCTGTCTGAATGATGCGATGCACATATACAAGTTGTCAAAAATGCAGCACCATGCCCACAGAAATGGGGTCACTGATTATGACTGAACTGAAAATGTCCTTTATGGGGTAATTTCTGTGCTCACTAACATCATACATTGCATTTTGCATATACTTGCGTGATTCGATCCAAGGGTAGAATTTTCCTCCAAATTTCCTTTCTTACAACACTTGCAGTATTTGTGCCCACAGCCACCTCACACCAGCTACAGACTGGACCTCTTGACTTGTAGAAGTTAGAGATGGAAAAGATCTATTATGTCCTTTACTCCATTCCTCTGCTCATGTGAAATTGTTCTGTGCAATCTTTTTGAGAAGATACTGCAAAGTATAATCCTGCCTAGGTAGGGGGATGGACAGATGACCTAACAGGTCCTTCCCATCTAAAATATCTCTCATGTTATGACTAACTTCACTGTCCTTGTTATCTCCCACTTACTTACAAAATTAAGGGACCAGACATCTTCATGGGAACTGCTCATGACATAGGCTCTTGCCGCTGCAGTTGTCACTCTCTCTTTCAAGCATCCTCCCCGCTGTAAGCTGTCACGCGTGAATTTCTGTCTTCCACAATATGTTGAAGCTTCTATCTGTTGTAGGTACATGGTGAAGTGTGACTTGTATTGCTGGGCTGATATATTTTGTTAGTTATAGCTATTTCTATTTGGTAAAGACTTCCTTTTTGCTTCTGCTATCATATACTGTAAGAGCTGTAGCAAAGCACTGCATGATAACTTTCATCCTGAAACATACAGATAACATCAATGAAAGGATGTTAAGTCATCTACATAATTAAATAGCAATTGGCCTTAGCCATTACTCATTATAGTGTAGCTTTTTGTCATTCTGTTTGATGCTAAAGGATGTTCAGCTGCTTGTAATTGATAGAGAGGTTTAATCTGCTGTAGTTTCACTGTAATGAGCCAAGCATGAAACTATTTTTTATTTTTAAAAGGCTAAAAGACCCTTGTTTGGATGTAGGCATGGGGACAATGCTTGGGGTTCCTCAAATTCCCCAGGTATAGAAATAAGCTTTTCTTCTATATTAGTTGATTTTCATAAAGTGTTAGTTGAGGAAAGATTGCTTTTGCTTCAGATGTAAAAATGCAGACCTATTCACAACAATTAAATCAAACCAAAGCTATTGGAATAATGTGTTTCTAATCTAGGGACTGAGAATAGCAGAGGGGTAGAAAGAAGCACTGAGCATTTTACCAGAAACTAATCAGGAATGAGTTTACCTTACTTCTAATGATCCTAAAATCTCTAATTGGGCTTCTAAAATTTGTAAAAGAAAGTGGATGCATTTTAATAACAATAATTGTATCATATCGTGCAACTGTTTTTTGTGAAATTCTAAGCAATATTCATAGATATCAGCTTTGAGGAGAAGTCAACAAGAGATGGCTCTTTATTTTTTTTTTTTTAATTTTATAACAGTATCTCTAGCGTTTTAATGGCCATGGCTGGAAATAGTGTTATAATTCACATTACCTTAGCTAAGTCAGCAGAAGAAGAAATGTCCAGCTAACTGTACTGAAGGGTTCTGATCCATTGTCTTTGAATAAATGTTTGCAGTGGTTCAATATACTACCCAGCTGTTTATCATAGCTCTCTTACTGACAACTTTTGCCTCCACCACTGGAGCAGCAGAAATAGGTGATATTTACTTACAACTCGGATGTTCCACTTCACCATCCAGAGTGGAAGTGTGAATTCACCTTTATCTGTGGTTTAATCTAATACTCTGAGTTGCTGTAGCTGAGGCATAGGCAAACCTTTTGTTTTGCCAGCTCCAGAACTGGGGCAGAGGAGTAGATATGACAGCTGGGGCATAACTATAGCAGCAAGAGCTAGTCAATGAGCCCTAAACCAGATGAAAGACAGAACTTTTAGTGCAATGTTAATGACCATCAGCTATCCAGTAGGCAGAATGTCAATAAAAAACCTAAAGGCACTCCTTTTTCTTCTTTCCAAATTAACCCTGTACCAAAGGTGAAGAATTCCTCTGAGAGAAATATGTCAAGGCATTGCGAGACTCAGAAAGTGTAAGAAATACTAGGAGAGCAAAACCTGAGAGAAAAACAACAAAAAACAAACTACAAAACAAACCAAAGAAAAAACCACACACAAAAAACCCAAGGCTGCTTGTTCCTGAGCAATGAGATTGATCAGGAAAACATCCCACAGAAACTGTCACAAAACATTTAGCTAAAATCACAGACTATTTTAGTTGGAAGGGACCTCTGGAGGTCACCTAGTCTAACTCAGTGCTCAAAGCAGGTGTTGTCAGATCAAGTTGCTGAGGGTTATATCTAGTTGAATCTTGAACACATCCCAGAACAGAGGTGGCACAAACTCTCTGGCAACCTGCTCTTGTCTTTGGCTGCCCTTGTTGCCATGTAGTTTGGAAGATAATGGAGAGAGAGGAGAAAACCAGTCAAGAAAATGAGACTATAAATTCCATATAAAACCCATGCTTTGCTCTGTATAAAGGTAGGACATGGGGGAAATCATATCCTTTGTGCCTTTGAAAAAACTTTGTGTCAACAGAATTTGACTGAAATATAAAGGATGCATTCTTAAGTACAGGAGTTGTGTTTGATGGCTGAGAAGTGAGTTGCCTAGTGACTAGGGAGAAATATACTTTTGGGATTAACATGGTTATTTTGTTTTCTGCATCAAATCAGTATGAATCTGCCTTGCTTGTGGTGGTTAAAAATTTTGAATTGCCCTCCAAGAGATGATGATTGAGACTTTTCATATTGAAGAGAATTTGCTATAGAAAGAGATTTTTAGAAGTTCTAGGGCAGTGTAGACCTTCACATGGCTCTAAAAGTAAGAAACAAATATATAGATCCAGGGAAAAATACAGCAAGATTTACTGTTTTTTAGTTTGGTGTAGTTTTTTTCTTAGAGAAAAGATCAAAAGAGCAATGCATTCATATTAAAATGGAAAGAGCAACACTGCTTCTTCATCAACACAAAGAGGAAAATATTATTGTTGTTTTATACATTACCTCAAAGTGTGCTTTAATCTGATTTTCAGGTAGCACTTTGGTCCTAAGATAATCACAATCACAAAAAAGGCAACACAATCATTGTCAAATAGACCTTTATTCTTTTTGAAGTAACAGTGTAATTAAAAGTGACTGAATCTCTATTCCCTGAGAAGATTCTGATATTTCAAAGTTTGATTTAGTTTCCTATCAAGATGCAGTATTTACATTTTAATTTTTTGTCAACAGAAATATTTCAACTTTCTCCAAAAATTATTTTTTCACTTCTCTAGTATGCTACCAAATGATAAAAGGATATATTTGAAACAAAATATTTCAGTAATATCCAGCATAAATTTTTAATTAAATTGATATGTTCCAGAGAAATACATTGATATCATAAAATCATCATTAAATAATACACCCCAATGAGTTCGAATAATCAACTGAATTTTTGTTAATAACAAAGGTAATCCCTGATCCTAGAAATCATGCAAATCTCTGCTTCTAATCAGTAACTACTTTTAGCATGGGATTCTGTTGAACCAGTGGGAACTGTAGCCAGCTTCTAGAAACATTCCTGCATAGTCTTTCTTTTGCTTTGCAAGATTTCCTTTTTTTTTTTTTAGTATGCGCTTCCTTTTGTATGAATCAATAATATAAGTAAATACGAAATGCTGGCATGTAAATGAGTTATGTATCTCAGTTTTAGCAATTAATATGGTATAGGTATAAGCTTTTACTTTGCAAACAGTGATTCATGGCTGGTACTCCACTTAGGGCTGGGTGACCATGCATCATGATTTTCCAATAACTTCTAATTTGTGACTTAAAAAAATCAAATGAAAACAACTTGTGATACTTTTCCAGTATTTCTTCAGAATTTCCATCAGCTATTCTGTGATCACCTGAGAAAAATAACAAGAGCAGTGTCCCCTCTACCAGGTTGTTCGTGTTCTTCACAGTGAAAAAGCTTTTAACTCCCATTTAAGGCAAAATCAAAGAGAATTTTGGGATGATATCAGATAGATATGACACATTAGATGGCCAAGTCCATGCTCCTGCCAGTTCAAGTTAGTCCTACTAATCAGGTATTAAACCGTTATTATAAATGACCTTAGGAGATAGCTTAGCCTGTAAAATTTCTTTTAGAAGGTCATGAAGAGCTTCTGGAGATTCAGTGAATCCAGGGACCTCACAAATTGTCTGCATTCTACTTTTTTTGCCTCTCTTGCGCAAAGCTCTGTCTGTTGAGTTGGACCTCCATGTAGCAATCCTGGTCAACAGCAATGCTTAATCACTATAGTCCTTAAAAGGTGCAGAACATGGACATACATCCACGTGACTAAAACCTCACAACTAAGAAGAAAGGTCTGCCTGTTGCCCCTAACAGTGGAAGTAGAGGGAAGAGGGGAATAATATAAGCAGTGGAAATAAATTGACATACCGATTCATATAGTATATAAGGCAAGCTCTCTGAGGATCACATACCAGTTATGCTTTGGAAGACATATCTGAATAACATGGTAAGCACTGCAGTGGCATGGAGTCTCTCCAGCAAACTGTATTACTTCAAGTGCAGGAGTAAAAATAAAGGTAGGTATTTTACTTGATTTTGAAGTTGTTCTTTGGGAAAAAAAAAGCGCACACATCAAGCCTCTTTCTGCAGCTTTACTGCTTTTCATACAGATCTTCATACTATAAAGGGAAATAAGGCACAAGTTGGCAATTCTTAAAAATAACCAGTCTGAAAAAGGAATTGGAAGAAAAGAAATTGTAACTAAAGATCAAGCGACTGCAACTTGCCCACAGTCTACAGGAGAGACAACTCTCTAGGTTTTAAGCAAAAGAGAGATGTAGTTCAAAATACAGTCCCAGAGTTATCTCCTTTTTTTTTTTATTTATTTCACATGTAATTCCTTTTTCGAGAAAGCACTAACGTGATTATTTCTTAAAAAATTTTTATCTGCAACTCCCTATTTTAATTTACAAAAATGCACTAAAGATACAAAAGTGAGATGTAAGAGAAGTGTCAAAGAGAGATTGCTCTAATAAGACATTCATGGGTGATTTGATTTCCCCTGCTGTTGCAGTAAGTCAGTAAATAAAATCATATTTTAGAGTCTCCTAAAATTTTAGAACTGTTCATGAGGAGTATTGATGACATTGCTACTGTAGTTAAGTACGTCCTTTAATTTTTCAGTGAAGAAAAACTGTTGTTACTGTTTCCACTAGAATACTAAAAAAGACATGTATGTTAATAGAAGGAATTTAATTTAAGTACCATCCAACAGAACATTAATGTTGTTAGTCAGGCAGCTACAATTGCAAATGAGCAGTGATTTTTCCAAACTGAAGCTTCAGTTCTTAATGCTTCTTTACTATTAGGTTTCTGCAACTGGGATCTGCTTTTAGACCCAACTAATCTCAAAACTCACTCTTTAAACTGTCATATATGTCAGGTATGCAACGAAATAAGCCAAATACTATTTTTCACATATACTCTTTGACAATTGTTTCAATTTTTTTATCAAATAATTTATGTGATGAGTAGTATTTTGCTGCATTTGACTAGCTTCTGCAGCTTTGTTTGATAAATTATTTAGCAAATAAGAGAAACGTTCATCAAATAATGTAATCATCTGCAGTATTGGATTCTTTTGGTATTTGACTGGCTTAGATAAAAACATATCAGCAAAATGGAAGCTATGAAAATATAGTGATAAGACTATAGCAGCTGCCCCAGAAGGTTTCACAAACTAAAGTGGAAATAAAAAAACCCCACTGCTCATTGCTCATGTTCTCTTCCTTCTTACTTTCTTATTTATTTTTGTACCATAAGCATTAATTAATTGCTTAATTGGAACTGTAAAGAAATTGTGTTGTTGGGCACGTGACACCAGTAATTCAGAAGGTGTACAGCTGGCTACTGAAAAGTAAAAAATCAGAAGACAAGAAAAGAAAGATTTAATGAACTGTTTTTCAGCTGTTCAGTGTGTGAAACAGATGTGTTAATAACGTATAGTTAAAGACATGTTTATATACTTAGTGGAGGTCAAAATATAGACTATATATTGCCATCATGTGCTCTAAGGAAAAAAAAAAGGCAGATGTCTAAAGTGGCTGTACCTTTACCAAGGTGGTCAAATCTCTGAATATACATGGATGTTGTTTTCTTACACTTAGCGGAAGCTGTACCGTGATCTTTGGAATAACACAAGTGAGCTCAGAGGAATCACACTGAGAGTTCATGGTAACAATTGCAGAGATATGATGAGTTTGGAAGGGTGCTCAGTAACATGCAGAGAGACATTGCAGGTGAATTTGACAGTGGACAGCCTAGCAGGGTACCTGTTTCCATGGGTGTGATGTGGTCCTATCAGTCTGCCTACATCAGCCTGAAAAAGTTGTGCGGGTCCTTACCTGTGCAGAACAAGAGCTATGAACACAGCCCATGTGTACCAGGGAACGCTGCTCTTCCCCATGAAAAGGAGAAGACAGAAAGAGCTCCAGAAATTTTTAGCTTTACAATCTTGATCCAAACCCCATTTGAAGTCTTTCTGTTGATTTCAAGCTAGCTTTGGTCTGGTAACAAGCGAAAAAGAGATTGAATCATCAAGGCAGCTGGGGGTGATCTTGTTTAGAGTGCCTTTGTAAAAAGCTGGTGGCAGACAACAGCTAATAGCATAAAGACATACTTCATCAAATTATATGTCCACTTCTGGTATTAAAAACTAATGCATTTGTCACATGCAATTGGTCCTAAAGCAGGCAAAAGTACTTCACAGCATGTCCTCTGAGAGCTGTCATAAATAGAAATCAGAAGAAATGCCAAATTCCTTAAAGCTTGACAGCAAATGATGTTTTAATTTAGTGGACATACAAAACTCTCTTTGACATCTAAATGGATGTGTGCCATTAGAAATCTCTTCCCCTTCCCTCAAATATTTGTGACAAAAGGAGACATGTACAGAAAACTAATTGTTTATTTAAATTTAAAAAGCAAAATTTGCATAGTACAGAAAAGGTTGCCTTCAGAAGAATTGAGCCCATATTCCAGAGATGGAGATGTTAGCAAACTAAGAAAAATTTTAGCTCAAAGTGGAAATAGGAATCTTGAAAAGTGGATCCCTATTCTACAGTAACCTCAACACAGGCTGGAGTACACTGGCATTCATAACACAAAGAACAAATTTTATGATCCCAATCCTTTACCTCAGGATTAGCCTAGTGACTGTAATTACAATGAAGCAGAAGGTCAAACTCTTGGAAAGGGAATCTTATTGCTTTTGCAGCTGCTACCTGTGTCAAAATGTTTCTGTTGAATCCCCTAAAAACCTAACTACCAAGTTATTTGCACTTCTAAACCCAGAACTATTAAACAAGAAGGACAAAACTAAAATGATGTAAAGCATCCATCAGATCTAGTAGTTGCATTTGGGATCCTTTCTGACCCCAAACCTAGAAAGTTACATTGAAATGAGCAGAGCCTGTTTACTACTGAAAGGTGCTGACCTTTCAGCAAGGTTGCTGGTTCATTTATATGCCTCCTGAACCACTCTTCACCTTCATTTATGATTAATCAACTCCAGTCATCCTGTTTGCATTGGATCACAGGTTCTTTGTTAACTTTTCTTTTTCATATACTTTGGTATAAATGCAGAGCGCAAGGTTTGTGGAAATATCTTGGACTTTGCTGTGAAAGAAGTTGTAGCTACATATGCAGAAATTAATCATGTAGGGCTTTACAACCATGATCACAGCATCTCAAAATTTGTGGTGAACTCTGCAGGCAGTATCTAGATTATAGTAGTGCTGACTGAAGTTTTGGTATTTTCATAGCTGGGTATGCTTATTCTCATGTATGATTCTATTTATTTATTTATTTAATTTTTCTTATAGACTGCTCTGGTCTGCTATGTAGCTGTCATTCAAACAAGCACAATTTCAATGGAGGACAGCAGGATTCAGGGAACAGTGCACAGTTCTGTCACTTCCTCAGGGACTGGAACTGAGTGCAAAAAAGTATTCCTTCATAAACTTGTTGCTCAAGGCTCTAAGCTTCTTTGGCAGTTTGACATATATCTAAGAAGTGAGAGGCACAATTCCTATCTGTCATCTTTTCTCCTGAAGGCCCTGTACATTTTGGAAGGGCAGGACACCTTAGCACAAAACACAGTGATGTTTTTCTTAGTCTTTTGACAACATCTGGTCTGAATTATGTCTGCAGAGTAGACAGAGGACTCCAAGTCTTCCTGCATCCTATTTATTTTCCTACAAAGACATACTGTTATCTGCGTATGAATAATGTCTTGAAAAGCTACAAAAAGGCTAAAGGAAATTTTTATTTTGCAGAAAAGGTAAACAGATCTGTCTTTTATATGAACTGCTTTAGAAATAACTTTTAATTAATAGATAATATAATTACAGTCTCCAAAATCCTCTAGCAAGTTTAATAACTTGCGATGTTCCTATGTATGTTATTTCTGTGGGACGGCAAAAGACCTCTAGAGCATTTCAGGTTCAGTCCCCTTCCATGACACTTGCCAATTCATAAATTCCATTTCATAAATGAATCTATTTTTAAGAAAACAGATTTTTTTGCCTCGTTGCTTGTATTACAAGACCTCACTGGGTCCACAGCATTCTAGAAGGTCTTCTTTAAAGGCCTCCTGATTATGTCAAATGTACTTACTAACTCACCTCAATAATCTTTTTCTGCTGGTTATCTGCTAACGTTGTTAACTGTATAAAGGAAATAATAAAGGTTATTTTGGTTTGTATAGTTTCTATTACTGCCAAAAACACTTCAGCTGGCAGTTGTCTTTGCATATTAGGGGGAAAGATGGATGGTCTTGGGGATGAATTTCTTGTCTTGAATCACAGACAGACAGTTAATTTCCTGGTTTGTGGAAGAGAATTGTTCCACAGACCCAAAGACATTGGAGGTAGGACTCAATTAGTTTAATTTTAGCTAGCTAAAATGTTGGTCCTTAATCTAAGGAAATGATCAGGATTTCTTGAGTCAGTGAACAAAGATGGGTTGTAGAAACCTGTTTGTGTGGAAGAGTCATTCAACGGCTGTTTTTCTCTGTCTCACTTTGTCTCTCTCTTTAATAGTGGAGGAAGTCTAGAGTAGCTGCATAGACTTGAAGACTTCAGATCTTAGATGAAATAAGTCATAACCCCCTCTGGCCTTGTTCCTGAAAAATGCCAAGCACTGTAGCCAATCTAGCAAATCATTTTAACTCATTTAGAGTTTTAATCTGTAGGTACTCAATGGGGCTTTCATATTTTATTCCTAAACAGCTTTCTGGATCCAGCCACAGAATTTATCACTTTGCAGTACTCAGGTCTGTATCCATGCCCATTTCCACTCTTCAATAGTTCCTTCTCTCTTTTATGACTGAATCATCTGGGATTATGTATGCTCGCTATGTATTTGAATAGTAAAATACTTGCACAATGAAGCTTCAATTTCAGTGGCAGTCCTAAGATAACACTAAAATACAAATAATAGATAAGAACAAATATGATAGAAATTCTTATCCTGTGTCTAAAGATAGAAAAGAAAAAACCTGAGCAGCAAGCCTGAAGCCTGTGTTCTTTCAGGCTCAAATGGGACTCACACTTCAAAGCTGAGAATAGTTGTCTCAGTCCAGAATCCAAATTTACAAGTGAAGTTTGACTATGTCAGAGCTATTTCTCTTACCCTACATGTTGTAAATACCTTTGAACTCACTCCTATGAAACAGAAGTGCTTTCTGAAGAAAAAAGTTGAAAAGATAAGTGGCTTACAAGCTACTGTAATTAAAATCTAAAAGATGCTTTCCCAGCTGTTGCTTTTGAAGTTATGCTTAGTTGGTGGCTAGGTGCCAGCATTCAATTAGAAGTATGCATTTTTATTAACAGACTATCATGTGTTATATTATGTCAATAATTCCTTTTAAATTAATTCTTTTTATTTCTTCCGATAGTCACAGGTGTCCAGGTCATTAAATATTAAAATGGGCCCCACTGACAATTGTGCAACATCCTAAGTTTGTTTGGTGTTTTATTTGCACTTCATCTGAAGTTCAAAATTAAAATATCTCTGAACTTGTAGAAAGGAGGGTTTGGCCAAGATAAGTTAATGCCTGAGGGGGAAAAAAATCAAAAAGAGAGATGCACTGTCTATGTGCAACTTTTTTCCTGTATTTGAGTTTCTAATTATCATGGTTTCATTTACTTACTCATCATATGCATGCTGCAAGTGGGGGCCTCATTATTTTGATTCACTTTCTTATATGTCAAACTTTCAGGCTGGAATTAGCATTGTGAGGTGGGTTTGATGTTTGTAGGCTGTTAGAGGTACTCAACTCCACATTAAAACAGCACAAGAATCACCTTCCAGAAAATACTCCATTTCCTAGTCTCCCAGCTTTGCATTGCAGGATTCATCTCACCTAACTTTAGATGATTGTAGTATGGATACCTTCATCTAAGCTTGATGGCTAAATTTTCTTAATCTAGTTAATTCAGACAGCTATTTTGGCTCAAGATGAATGGAGCCTGGAAGTGTCTTTTAGTCTTCCTCACATGGTGACAGGAGCTTTAAACAGCAAAGAACTCAGAGAGAGGTTATCTACTGTCTGAAGATGCCTGAAGTCAGGAGAGTTGTTCCCACCCATATTGTCATCATCCATGGTTAAGGCCCTACGCAGTATGAAAAAGGATTAAAGCATATTCATTTTCTTCAGGGTGCCAGTGGAGGATCAGGATACTATCCTGCCATTTAAACTGTAATATACAATATTGGGTTTCCTCTTCCTTTATAGCTTAGTATCATGACAAATTCTGGACTGCAGGTCATATAGACTAAACTCTCCAGCCTGTGGAGCAGCTGGGCTGGTGTCTCTCAGTACTTGTTGCTAACTAAGAAGGTCACTTCTGAGACTCTACTCTTGATCAGTTTTGGCTATTCCTTTAGAAATGGCATAGGGAGAAAGTTAAATTGCACTGTTAAAAACAAAGTTAAAAGCAACAGCCTGGCTGCTGCTTTTTCTCAGTCACCACTTTCTGGAATTGAAGATCCTTTGAAATACTCTCTTAATTACTAGATATTGATAATGACTGTAATACAATACATATCCAATTGGTAAAATATATGTAGTTAGTAGTGTCCTTCATTTGTGGCTTACAAAGGGTGTCAAAGAGTTTTGCTGATACAAATTAATTCCTTCTTGCACAATATTTTCGAGTAGCTGCCCTCTTCATTTTACACATGGAAAAAAGTGATCTGCCCATGGTCATGTTGGAAATGTGCTAAAAGTTAATTGGAAACCTAGAAATCCTCATTTCTATTCCTGCTTTGATGGCTCCTGTAGATGTGGCTGACAAATGCTGTTCTTGAGGTATTCCAGAGTTAAGAGCACTAGGAAAGCAAGTAGTATATACGTTTATCTGCCACCCCATTCCAGCTTGTCATTTCAACCTCAGATGAGGAGGGCTAGCCTCTCATGAGCTCAAAGGATGGAGGGAATTGTTAGAAATAACAAAAGAGAAGAGAGAACAATTACAATGACAGAAGAGAATAAGACAAATAGCATGTAAAACCTGTTTCTTGGTAACAGTTTTCTAAATGATTTAGCTAATTAAAAAAATACAGATGTTGATTTGAACTATTAGTCATTTTCATTGCACTTTTAAAGTTTTGGATCACAATGTATTTTTAACCATCTGCAAATAGCTTAAGAAAAACGTATATGCCAAAAGATTCTTTTTATAACTGAACAGCTCTTTCAGTAAAACCTGAATTTTCACACAGATTTGTGCAAGAGCTGATGTTCCTTCTGTCTCTGACCTATCCCTGACATCTCTAAGAGCTACCTCCAGGAGATATATCACTTCCCTCCATTTATAGCCCATCTTCCACTAAATAGTAATTGATTGCTGGCCTTTGCCAACAACAAATTATGACTTTAACTGCATTGTCCAGATGTGTTGCAGGAAAGAAAGTCAATGTTTTGTCTACCCCTCACTTTTTTCTTCATGCCGTACCTGTCCATTCATTCCAGAGAGGCCCAGCACCCTCAGTGTATGTCTGTCCAACGATCTAAGACTGTGAGTAGCCTGAGGAATTTGATAATTTGCCATCCAACCCAATATCCCACACATGAACACATGGGCCACTTGTCCATACATGCGTAGACTAAGTGATGGATTGCAGGATGTAGCAAAATCTGCCAGGGACTTGGAAAGATTTCAGTTTCTTTGGATAGTCTGTGACCTATTTATGTGTGCTGTATTGATAAATGAAGTGAAAAATCTTTTACACCTTTCAATGAAGGTGCCGTTTGGTCTGGCAACAGTGCTGACAATTTTAGTGATGTCTTATAGGAAACAGCTGGGATTATTAATTCATTTTTACACAGGTCACTAAGCATCCGGAAGTCAATATTTCTTTTAAATTGCTCTCAATCTGGACCAAATCCATTCTGAAGGTGAAAGGTTCCAGATATATACTGCTACCAGTCATTATTAGAGTCCTTTTTAAGTCTTGCAATTGTTTTTCCTTGGTTTAGCCTGAGAATGACTGTATTAGGCAGAACAGAAAAACTGTACGAGCTCTTTAACTTCTGTTTTCAACTCATGGTGTGATTTCATTTTTTTAGTTCTTGGAAATATACTTTATTTTATTACAGATGACACCAATCAGGGTGAAAAAAAGATGAGAAAGACTTTAGATTCTGAGTTTGAAACAATTGCTCAGTGACTCAAGACTCAAATGTAATGAGGAAGGAAGAATTGCAAGATAGATTTACACAGACACAGTTAAGGATAAAGCTGAGCAGAACTGTACAGTTTCAATTCACAGGAATTTCTTCAAACCTGTAATTTGACTTTGTGAGAAGACATACCTGCTGACTCTGACATTTGATGAAAGTAAGAGCAAAAGTACTAAACTTCAAGGTGCATGATGTCAGAACTATGGGTCTGAAACGTGACCTTAACATCCTCAGTCTTTGGAGGAGAAAGGAGGCAAAATGAAACTTTGCTGTTGATCTCTCAAGTGATAATGCTATATGCCTCGGTCTTCAGATGTTGTCATTTACACCACTACCTGGCTGGCTTAACACATTACTGATTCTCTTTTATAATCCTTTTTCAGAGTTGTGAATGACTAAACAAGTCCCAGAGAATCAAGCCCTATATCTTACTTGGATATTAAACACCTGGAAAGAGTATGGAGAAGAGCTACTGTAACTATGCAAGGGCTGGAAAGAGTGCTTTGCAGCAAGATGTTAAAAATACAATACTAGCTCTTTAAACAGAAGATCAAAGATGATTTGATTACAGTATGTAAAATCCTTCTTGGAGAGACACTACTGATAACTGAAATAAGAGAAATAAGCAGTACAAGACCGGTGGCAGGAAGATAAACCAACGCGTATTCATATTAGATATATAAACAAGCCTCTTGTCCTGGAAATTAAAATAGCAAGGAAAAGAGTGGACCAAAGGGTTGATATCAAGCCTGCATGTCATTGTGCAATTTAGCTTTCAGCCAAGCAGAAGAAATTAGTCACACTGTAAGGCTGGCTGGATGAATTAGTATCGCTGATGTTATGCAAAAGGTCACTTGCTGGAACACTAGGTGGTTCTGTGGTGTCTTTGGGTCTTGGTGTTTGCTGCTTGACAACCCTGACTCCGTCCTGCCTACAGCCTTGATGTGAGGTTTTGGAGTGCTCCTTGTATTTGGAAATGCCTGAAGTACTAGAGAGTCTGTGGAAATACCCAGACCAACTTTCAACATTAAAAGACAAGTTAAAAGACGATTCGAAAAGTTCTGGGGCTACTCCCTTTTGGAAGTTGGTACTATAATATTCATTCCGTTAAATTTGCATTTTTATTACAGATGGACTGATCAAAAATGTGACAACTTTGTTGATACTGGTTTTGGTTTCAGTAATTATGGGCTTTACCCTCCAGTTGTGACAAGTAGGCATGCAAGCAGCTGGACTGGAAGCATTGCAAAAGACAAGAAAGCCAAATATTTGAGAAGCTTCCGAATAAAGTTATCTGACCAAGGAGGTTTGAAGAAGGTCAGTGACAGAACTGGTTGGGAACTTTCTTTCATAAAATGATCTCTCTTTAAAGAAAAGTTTTCTGTAGAAAAAACTTATTCCTGCAGATATTTTTTTGATTTTACATCAGGAAATCCAAGCCAAAATTATTTAGTTTTGGGCTTGTTGGACCTAAATAAAATATCTCAGTTTGTTCAACTGGCCAGAAACAGTGATGGGCCGGTTCAATATTATTCTTTGTTTTGTTGTGATGGTGTCCCTAGGGATTTGTTGTTCTCCTAACTCATTCCCATTCTATCCTGTGGGGCAGAATGATTATCTGTATATAAGACAGCTAGATCTCCTCTGGAAGCAAGAACTGTGGTGCAGTGTGGGAGTTCTGTGAAGTCTTATGGAAATGTCATCCCTGCAAAGAGCACAGGAAAAGGAGCAAATATAGGTATTCTTAGGTCAGGTGGAAAAAAGAAACAGCATGCCAAGGAATGATTTTCCAGGAGTATCTGCATTATGGTCTTCATGATCAGCTGAAATATTATTGAGAGGAAAAAAAAAATTAACAATTTTCCTTCTTTCCACTACTATCACCTTTTCTTTTATCTCCTCTAAGCTCTGTTTTTCTTTTTTATCAGTCATGTTGAATGCTGGTAAGATTCTTCTTCATCCAACCTCAGGCACTCATTTTCAGGAAATTAACTTGGCATCGTAACAGCTCTTAACATCTGTGACTCTTGACTTGGAGATAGTTGACTAAAGGGGCTAGGCAGAGTTTTAATTTATTGCCAAATAAATTATTGATTTTTTTTTTTTAAACTAGGACTTCAGTTAGTTTGTTTTTTTCCCTCCATTATATTAAATTTATTTGGGTATAAGAATAACATGAGGGATAGAATGTGTTTTGTACTATAACATATTTCAGAGAACAAGCCAAAATAGAATATCCTCATATTTCCAGAAAAATTTTTGTCTTTGGTATAAAGATTTTGTTTCATTTTTAAACAGATGCTGATAAACCTTTGCTGTGAATTTTGAAGTGGATGTAAGGTGCTAAGAAAATTTGCTGCAAAATAGCTGTGCTCTGCCTTGCTCTCCTAGTTCCAGTTCAGCATTAACTTCACCTGTGTTTACACCACAGTGAAACAAAAGACCCCAGAAAAAAGCTACCAACCAAACATATTTTTACAGAATAGTGATACTGCAATGAAAACACTTTTGTTGCCAATGAAGAGGTAAGACGGGCAATAAAAAGCATAATGTAACCCTATGATCTACATGTGGAAGATGGTAGGCACACTGAATCACTGTATCCAGCTGATTCTGCACCTAATTTTTTATTCCTAATGTCATGTCATATTGACACTTAATTTACTTTCCACATACTATTCCTGATCACCCTTTCTTCTTCATGGTCTTTCAGATCTTTCTTGATAATTAAGTTAATCATCACAGGCAACTATGTAAAAGCCTTGCAATCTGGAAGACCTCTTCTGCATTATAAGCTGACTTTT
The DNA here is from genome assembly GCF_026419915.1 of Harpia harpyja. Lineage (NCBI taxonomy): Eukaryota > Metazoa > Chordata > Aves > Accipitriformes > Accipitridae > Harpia > Harpia harpyja. Next base: position 13,923,847 of record NC_068945.1, on the reverse strand, counting down.
TTTGTTTGTTTGTTTTTCATAATTTTCATTTTATTCCCACTGTTTTCTATTCAATCTTCTTCCTGTTATCACAATTTTCTAACTTATCTAGAAAGGTAAACACTGTAGTTACCTTTATAACAGTTGAGAATCCTTTCCACTGCTTTGGCTAGCAGTCACACTTAGACACAAACTGAATTTGGTTCTAGGTTCTAAATTTCAAGTGTTCTCCTTCCTGCAAATGAACTGAAAAAAACCCACCTCTCAGTCTTGACAATTCTGAATTTTTACATCTGGATCAGCACGTTGAAGATTAAATCCATTCTAGCTTTTCCACTCAAATTCCCACCACTTACCTAGTAGCACCATATTTTTTTCTCTTTCTTACATTTTTTAGATATAGTTACTAAAAAAAAGTTGGCTACTTTTCTACTTGAAATATTAATTGTGTATGATTTTTAAAATGATCATATACTAAAATTGTTAAGCAACTGTCTTAAGAGTGACTGTTCAGAAACTTCAGAACTGAAGGGTTAAATTACAGCCTGATTTTTCAAAAGTGAAAGCACTGGCAGTCCCCAGTGGAATTACAGAAAAAGCAGATTTAAGTACATATCTTTAGATGTTGTCATGGTTTAACCCCAGCCAGCAGCTAGCACCACACAGCTGCTCACTCACTCCTCCCCACCCCGCCCCAGTGGGATGGGGAGGAGAATCGAAAACAAGCAAAACTCATGAGTTGAGACGAGAACAGTTTAATAATTGAAATAAAAACCAAACTATAGTAATAACAATAATAGCAATGAAAAGAAAGACAACAAAAAAAGAGTGAAATACAACCCAAGAAAAGACAAGTGACACACAGTGCAACTGCTCACCACCTGCTGACAGATGCCTGAGCATTGATCCACCCCTCCCTGCCAACTCCCCCAGTTTATACACTGAGCATGATGTTCTACGGTATGGAATATCCCTTTGGCTAGTTCGAGTCAGCTGTCCTGGCCATGGTCCCTCCCAGCTTCTGGTGTACCTGCTCGCTGGCAGAGCATGGGAAACTGAAAAATCCTTAACTCGGGATAAGTGCTACTTAGCAACAACTAAAACATCAGTGTGTTGTCAACGTTGTTCTTATCCTAAATCCAAAACACAACACTATAGCAGCTACTATGAAGAAAGTTGACTCTATCCCAGCCGAAACCAGGACAGATGTGTCTATTTGAAATTTTCAGTCCAAATCCGCAAAGTATAAAAAGAAAGGTCCTATGCTATCGTTAATCACTTAACAGTCCAATGCCAAAGCAGTATTAAACTGGCATGCTTTGGTCTTCCTAAGACTTAGTAGATCAATATTAGGTATTTTACATGTAAATCCTCTGCATCTATTTCTATAATTAGGTTAACAGTTCCTGTTTTGAAACTCCTCATTTACCAGTTTATGGAAATGGACAAATAGCCAGTCTTTAGATAATTTCAAATGTAAGACTTCCTTCACTCTTTTTCCAAATAATTTATGTACTATTTCTTCTGCACTACAAGAGCTTTTTTCTAAGTGTAAAACTTGTCTTTTTAACCAACTGACTTTAAAATGTTCATGCTTAAACCTCAGTATTTTTGTTACTTCTAGTATGGAAGATTAGTAAGTCAAAAGTACTAAAAAAAGCTTTAAGGGCTCTACTTCGTACTATTTACTTTTTGCCTTTTACTGATGAAACAAGTCTGTTCCATGATTCATATGTTTCATTAATTGTAAACACAGATCCTTTTTGATTTAAAGACAGAGATATTGAAATTATTTCACTTGCAATTACCATACTCCTCCTTCTCTCTCTATCTTCTCTCTCCAGGAAACCTTCCAACCAGCCAGACATGAAAACTTTTAGAACCCAACCCCAGCTGATGACAACCAGGAGAGGTGTCCTGCAGTGCAACACCCTTCCTCTAGGACCAGACTCCCAGCTTCTGTTCACAGATACCACCCTGGACTTGTAGCCATTTCTACTAGCTAGGAGCATTAAAAGGTGATCTACACCGCACCAGGAGTAGTGGTAATCCTACACTTGCATTCCCTAAGTTTTTCATCAGGATTTATAATTATACTGTACCATTTATGCGGGATACTGAGATGAATGAATGAAGAATTTTACTTCTTATTATGTCTCTTAAAACGATCTAATTTGGGAAATTCTTCAGTTAAATGAGGTATCCAGACATGTATTTCCATTTTCTACACAGGACGACTTTGTTGGTAAATTTCCACTTGGAAACATGGTTGGGGTTTTTTGTTTGTTTGTTTCTAGTTGAACATTGGCTTGTGGAAAAATCAAAACTTTATGGATGAAAATCGTGATGTCAAAAAAACAGAAAACATCCCTTGGTAAGAAGGAATATTTCATCTTGGGTCAGATAAACATATATAAACTATATCTGATTGAGGTTTTTTTGCTGTACTGTCTCCAAAACATTTTACCTGTATGTCCTAACTGAAGTATTTGCCTTGTAGTTTGGTTTAGTCACATACTACAAGGTTGTTATTCCTTCTGCCTACCTGATTGCTAACAACAGCAGTGCAGACACAGTGGCACAGATATCTGGGAGGGGTGGCAGTCCTCAGAGGCACCCATCATACCCAACAGCATGCCTGTTCTGCAGTCACATTCTCGGTTGTTTTGCATCACCCACTAGAGGATGGTTGAGGACATCATCCCACCGCAGGGGAAGCTGGTGAGAGGGACCTGCAGGGACTTGGCCAGTCCTTGGATTGCTCTGTTTTGCTTCCATGGGGGAAGAACCTTAACCTTGGGCTTAGGTTTTGATATGCATTGTCTTGTTCAATAACCATAAACAAAAGAGAAATTGGCATTTTCACCCTTTTTGCTACTTTCTTTCCTGATAGTGCTTGAAATGTATTTAATTCCTCACCTAAGAACAATTCACCTCATCTCCTTTTTAACTACTTAGCAGGTAATAAATGTTTATTCTCCACAATAATTGGCAGTCTTATGGTGATCAACATAGTATAAGAGCCAAGATAGAAAACAATGTATGTTTGTAAGCTAGCAGATTAAGGATTTAGAATTTTCCCTTTTCAGCTTTAAGAAAATCTTGTAACCTGTGTGGGCAATCCTTTTAGGTCAATTTCATGCAGACTATTTTCTCTTTTTCTATATCAATCCTAAATTAATACAGTAGGTGCTCTGCAGCCAGCATGGTTTTGCATTGATCTTGGCCAGCTTGTTTACAGTGTTTTGGCAAGTTGCTGATGTACTTGTCCCTGGGGATAGAGCAGGGGTTAATTGCTGTTAAACTCTCAGTGCCAAGTAATGGTTCAGACTCTGTGCTACATTAAAGATGACACTAATAAGGAAAGAGTGCACTGGATTGCTCTGTGTTGAAAATTGGACTTGTGGTGACAGAAACTTGGAGCAGAGCTGATGTAATAGGGAGGCCATAATGTAATTATAACTGCTGAACATGTGTCATACCAAGTTAAATGATACATTAATGAATCAAAACAGGTGATGGAGTGTTGCTCTTTCAGCAGATAGAGGTGTTTTCAAGGTCAGATTGTCATTAATTTAATAATCTGTAAACTGGATATTCTTCAAATTATAAGCAAAATCAACTTCAATGTATTTTTAGTGTATTTCTTGTCCTGTACCAAGGCAGTGAAAAAACAGAAGATGTTATTCTCAGTATAATTTTCTCTCTCTCTTATTATATCTCTATTATACCTAATACAATATATGTGTAACTAACATTTTTCAGCCAGGTGTGAGCTCTGTTTCCCTGTGCTCTGAACAGGTGGAACACAAGCCAAGAGGTGTGTAGACATATTAGTATAGTATCGAGCCGAGCTAATAAGCTTTGCTGAGAGGCAGAATACATTGCACTAAATACAGTCAATAAATGGCTTCAAGTCAGCTTGAACCATGGACAAAACAAGCTCACATCTGCTCAGAGCAGAAGTAAGCATGTAATAATACTGTGAGTTATATGATATATAAATTCTCTTTGGCTATTATGATTCTGCAGCAAATGAAAAAAACATCTCTTGCCTCAACTGGTTCCTTGTTTAACTCCAGTGTCATGGGTGAAGTTCCTGTTTTTTAATTCTGATAGGACCTCTATGTTCAGGAGTTAAATAAAAGCTTCTGTTCCAGATCAGGTGACAGTCCAAGACACCACCATACGAATGATACTTGACTGCCTGAATATGACAGTGTCAATCTATCTGTCTCTCCAGCAAGTTCTGAGTACTTAAAGAAACCCATCACCTACTTTTTTTATGAAACCTACAGTTTTTTACAAGTAGCCTTGGTTGAGAAGTTAAAACAGGGCCCCATGGAACAAAAAATATAGCCATTTTTGAGAAAAATAAAAATCCTTTCCTGAATGTTGCAGTCCTCCGATTCCTGCATGTCTAAAAAATTCTGTTTATTTCACATTTGTCTGGCATTCCATAAGCTTCTCATTTATCCTCATGCTGTCAAAAATGAAGCACAGATTTTTTTTAAAAGGGTCTAGCTGACTCCAGTGCTGAGTTTCTATTTAAAAAATGGGATTTTAATGCCTAAATCAAATCGGGTCTTTTGAAAATGTCAGAGTAAGGTCACACTTTGACTTTATTTTTTAATTCTTCATCTTTTTTATTTTTCCAATATGGCCAATAAATATTTAAAAAAATGGATTTTTGCAACAGATTCCTTGCTAAATGGTGTTTCTGTATTGTTTTTATCTTTTCCTTTCTATTTCATAAAACATTTTGGAGTTGAACTCTTTGTGTTTGAGAAAATCTTGGGTTTTAACTGATTTCCCCTCTGATGTCATACTATTTAAAGGAGGCAGGTTTTTCCTGTTGGGAAAGTAAAACTGCAATCCCTTATAGGTCTCAGGAGATCTGCTAGAAACCAGGTCCATGCCAGCTCTGTTCATCAACATGTCCTGTCTCCCAACACTGTTCTTTGGCAGAATATCTCCTAGAGGCAGGGCATCTCCCAGGCACGAGTTTGTGAGGAGCACCTGAGGTAGGAGGAACTGTTCACATATTCTTTCTCAATCTTCCCTGTTCCCCATCGTCTTGTCTGCTTCTCTTCCTCTCTGTATTTTGATGAAACAGATGATAAGCTGTGCAGCTCAGTGACTTCCTTTTACGGCCACCCTGCAAGGATGAATGGAATGACTGTAGCACTTGTCTTCAGCAGATTAATTCTGATTTGTTAAGCTGCTTCCAAGTACATTTGCAAGAGAATTTTTTTTTCTTCCCACAAAGTTCAAATTTGGCTTAAAAGTCATTACTGAAATAAAAGACTTCCCTTTCAGAAAGCTTCAGGGAAGTCAAACTTTCCTGAAGGCAAATGTCCACAGAGCAGACATCACCACGGGGGACAAGAACAGCATTCTTTGTGTCATTTGGCATCCTTGGCCCTTGAAATACTGGCCATTCACTTCTGGTGGGGAGAGGTAGAAGAAAATATTTCTTCAATGGTATGTACTATAAGTCGTCTGCCTTCACAGTCGAGTCAGCATTTTTTGTAGATGGAATTCCTGAACTTTTTTTTTTTCCCCCTGAAGATTTTATTTCAAGCCATGTCCATTTTAGTGAAAAGTGAACATTGCTTATTGTGCTGGGAGCACGCATTAAAAAGCTGTGGCATGTGGTCTCCCAGCACTACATCTACTCTAGTCATCCTTACTATAGAGACTTGACACCCCAGCACTTTCTTGTTTGGGTGGTCAGTTAACCAGATCTAAGAATCATGGATATTTATTATGGTTGCCAATCTAAGACTGAATTTCACCTTTGAGAGTCATAGGAAATTTCATTGCCCGTTTTATTTATCGCAATGTAATATTGGAAAAGAATGGCTAAGCACTATAATGCTCAAGATGACATTCTCAAGGAAAATTTGTTACCTTACAAGGGATAAATTATCTAGAACATTTCATTAAGAAGGCTTTTTGCAATACCCAGAAGTTGTACATGTTCGGGGGAACTCATTGACTCTCCAGGATGTAAATTGCTGCCGCCTTAGTGGGGGAGAATAGAATAATCCTTTACCATGAAGCAGATCTGATCAAAAATGTTATGTTGTCAACATTGAAATGTTCTGTGGGAATATAGCAAATTTGTAGAGAAATTGTGGGGAAAAAAGCATTTTAGTTTTGGAATGGACCATTGAAACTTTTGGATTTGAAGCAATGTTTTGTGTCAAGATGTATTAGATTTTGGATTGTTAACCATCATCTATGATTTAAAAAGTCAAGATTAGACTAAAGGATTTTAATTTTATAGAAGCAGAGCATAACCCTAACACAAAATTAACTTCCCTCATAAATTTTTACTTAAGTGGAATAAAATAAATGAAGAAATGCTATTGTTCTGACTGTATAAGAGGCATAATATGAAGAGGAATGTGAACTAGAGTTGGAACACGTGGGGTCCCATCCAGCAAATGCTGAAAACTTACCTTCCGAAATGTCTCATTCTTGGTGCTCCCTGAGACAAATACATTGATACCTTTGCTGAAAGTCAGTGATTGTATGAGATTCATCAGTCTCTGGCTCACCAGTATGTTATTATTGATTCAGAAGGAAAACTGATCAAAAAAGTTGTGATATGTGCTGCAAAATGGAAATTCCAGGCTTTAAACTGTAATGAATCTCCTGATTCTGCTTTTCTCCAAATCTCTTTCATAGTATTCAGCCACCCATCCAAGGCAATATCCCACTGTTTGGTACATGCCAATGGTAAAATTTCTTTTTGAGTCTTTATAATCAAGATGAATTGCCAGTGTCTTTGGAGGTGCTGCCATAGTACCATTACTATGTTACTTGTATGACATCACAGAAATAAAAATTATGTTTAGGAGTAAAATTACAGTGTCACCAAGTGCAGCAGGGCTTCTTTCACTGACAGCAGTGGAAGGTTTTCTGTCCAGTACTTACATAATATAATAGCAAGGTCATTTGCATCATAGTTGTCCCCATATAGAGCCTATACTGGTTATTAAACATGGCTTCACATGTTACAGGCCTGTCATTCTACAAGTGTCCCTTATGTGCAAGTGACCCTTGATCAATCCCTGTAAAATCTGTCTGGTTCTTGAACATGAACAAAGCTCCAGGGAAAATTTTGATGTCTTGATATTTCTCTGCTACCTTTTTTAAACCCATACGTAGATGTTGAGTTATAGTCTTGATAGAAGGATTCCTTTGAAATATATTGAACTGTGTACTGTAATTCACAAGGAACTGCAATTGGGTTATCACCTGTTACTGATGACCACAAAAAAAAGAAAGCTCAAATCAGCTATTTGAGGTTAATGTGCCTGAAATACTATTCAAATTTCTCTGGTTGGGTTGTAGAGGGATTAAGTTCTCATGATTTGGTCAAACGGATTTTTAAATTCCTCTCTCCAGTAATCTATTTACTATGGTCTGAATCTGCACATTTTGCTCTGGGGCACTGAGAGAGAATGATATACTTTAACATGTCTGAGTATAGATAAAATTAAATCTTTGGGGCCATGTGAAAGTGGACTTAGGTAATATGTCCACTTGGCCCAGGCTAATTTACTCCTTGGAGGAGGAACAAACTAATTTCTTAATACTGCCCTTATAATTGCAATGGTCCTTTCTACTAAGTGCCAGAATTTGAAGACACATATGTCTTTTCTAAGTAAAAGGAAAAGTGCATTTCAGAGACACTAGCACATTCCCAAAATCAATGCTGTTTGTTCTTCCAGTTCCATACAACTTTCCACTGGAAGCACAAATTCTTTTATGGTACAGACACTTGAGTTGTGCACATTATCAACTTTCTCTGGCATCATAGTTCCTGTATGATGTGGTTGAAGTCTGGGATTTCACTTTGCTGATCTCTGTACAAACACAAAAATGGTTCCTGCCCTGGGGACTTTACAATATAAACATTAAAAAAAAAAAAAAAAAAAGACGATGGTTGAATTCAAGAACAAGAGACAAAGAAAGGAGACAGTAGCAGTCAGCACAGCTGGGACCTAGCATTTATCAGGTTGTGTTGGCATCACACAAGTGAGTTTTAAGACTATGAAGATGAATAAGGAGGTGGCTTTACAGATGATAATAAGGTACTCCTTTGAGGCCTATCTTCATCCTTTCTACATTTTGAAATGCACATCTTCCTCCTTTCTTGTATACCCTTTGTAGCCTGAGAATGGAAAAAAGAGGAGGAGGCGCACTTCAAGGTCCATAAGAAGATGGAGACTTGTCTCAGGTATTGATTAGAGGTCAGTGTTACATTTCACTGAGCTTTTTTTTGCATATGAGATTACCCAGAGATGAAAAGCAAGGAAAAGTGGACAGAGGACAAAGGCCCCCCAGTAGGACACTGGAAGAGGATAAGGAGGGTTTACCAAGGAGTACACTGTAGAAATGGTCAGAAAAGTAGGAAGAAAAGTGCAAAAGAAGAGAGTCACTGAGGCCAAAAGGGAACAGTTTCAAGAAGAGTGTGGTTCACTGCTTCAAAGGCAGGTAACAGGTCAGTGAGGATGAGAAAGGAGGCATTGTCCTAGCTATCCTGATGAAGAGAGCAGTCATTTTAAACTGGGAAGAATAATTTCATTGCACTGGAAGGAACATGATGGTATTTTTGATGGGATTGTAAATAGTATAATCAGCAAGTTCACAGATAAAAGGAGACTGCAGATAGCAACCACAGCCAAAACATTGCCGACTGTGCGATAGCAAGAATATTTATTTAACAGCAACTGTTTATATTGATTTATGAATTAAATGAAGTTCTCCCTCATGCACAAAATTCAATTTCTTGTATTTCCCTGAATTTGCCCTGAGTTTTAAGAACCTTTTGTTTATGTTTCTTGGCATGGGTTTGGGTGGGTTTTTTTGTTTCTTTTCTTTACCTTGCCAATTTAGAAAATACAAATAGACTATAAGGTATTGCTGTATTTAAATGAGACGCATGCTTACCTTAACTGTAATTTGATATTAAGGTTTCTTCAGTTGTTTGAAGAACCAATACCAAAATTACTCTTGCAAATTACCTATTGAACTTCCACTCTGATGCAACCCTTTGCATCTAGTCCCTTCTCTACCACAATCTTTCTTTAAAAATGGTCTTATCAGGCTTTCTCTAGATTTTCCTGAAACTACCATTGTTAAAAGTATATTTTTTCTGTCCCCTTTCCCTTGTTTGTTTATTATCTTTCTGCTATTCTACTAGATGTATACATTTCCCTCATAGGACTTTTACACTGGAATATTTTAGCTGAATTTTTACTGTGATGTCTTGTGTTCCATGACTTTGTAAAATGTATTTATTTTAAAATTTGCTTGTATCATATGCTTTCGACTTGGGAATGTAGACCTAAATATTCTAAAGAGTTCTAAAGTGTTTCCATTGCTACAGGTTTTGATTCATACCCTGGGAATTGCAGGACACAGAAAATAAACCCCTGTTTTCATTCATGTATTTCTGTTTTTCTAGAGCTTCCTCTTGGCTCAAGGTGCAATCATAAAGGGTGCCAGTTTCCCTCAAATGCAGTTAACTGTATATTGCTGCTTAAAGAGGTAAGTAAACCAGCCTTCCATAACCTAACTATTGCATGTGGTAAATCTGACACCCCCAATCCATTAGCATTCCCCTCAGAATCCCCAGTCATAGCATCCTTAGCGTCTTCTAGGCTGCAGAATTGCACCTTAAAATATAGTATATCTGTGATATTTACAGTTTATATATTTTAAGCTGGACAAGTATCTGATTCCAGGGAAAAACCACAAAGAACATTCCCCTTCTGAGTGACTACTGTTTCATTGCAGCAGGGACTCAGCTAATAAAGTTTTTTCATATTAAGGGAGTTACAGTTTGCTAGCAGGATCTTGACAGTTGTCTTTAGAATAAGACAATATGCCTTTCCCCTCCCTACCGGGCCTAATTCCCTGGTAACCTTATTGAAAATGTGCATGGGCTACAAAACTAAAGATTAACTGTCCAGGGACCTGCTTCCTGGAGCTTATTTGAAGATTAAATCAAATGGCAGGCAATATATATTTGGTAATTCAGCTTTGTTTCAGGCTTTTCCAATCTAGTGGCAAGTATAATAGAAGAATCTGACACTCAAAAGCACTAAATGGGTTTTTCTTTTTTTCCCTTTTTTTAATTTGAAAATGCCTGGTATTTCTGTCCATAGCAAAATTAGAATTAATGATTTATTTCCTCATGTCTGAAGATCCTGTTCTTTTATTTTTGAACATGAAGCAAAGTAATTTTAATTACAGATGATGTGAACAATTTTTTTCCTTTTGATGAGATATTATTCTTTCTTTTTATTTTACGTAACAAATACCAGCAGAAGAGTTTAAAGAGAAGCAATAAAATGTCTACTATAGCATTACAGCATTCATTTAAACAGAAAAGGAAACACACATATTGTTTTTTAATTCAGTGTTTAGACTATGTATTAGTTAAACAGATTTCTATTCAGCAAATTGGATTGAGATGGATGGAGATGTTATGCTGTTTTAAAAAACTGTATGTAGAAGGCACATTCAAAGACACTGAAGTGTGATTTGTCCTAGTAGCAGACATCTGAAGAACAAGTGACATTCTTACACAAAATCTATATTGGTGATGTATTTAATTACAGAGTTGATTGAAATTGACAGCTTCAGTGACCTATGAGTGCACTGTTACTGACTGATGGATGCTTCAAATCTGGTTACTTTTAAACCAATTCACATACTGTTCAATAATATCCTGTCAAACTGCAAACTACATTTTTGCATGTATATGGACTAGGCAGAGAACATTTTAATTAAAATAAGGTAAAGATGAATGGTGTTTAAAAATTGATGTAATTCTTAAAAATACGGTCATTATGATTTGAATAAGAGATAAAGAACTCTCAGTATTATTCAGGGTGGCTGTATTCCTTAAGAAACATATATTTTACTTTCATACTCACTCATATCAGCCCAAAACCTTTCAACACAGGTTCTCCAGCCTCTTCTGCACATACACAGGCAGTTCCCATTAACAGCTAGACAGAGTCATTGAGAAAATGGTACCTGAGCTTTCTGAAAGCATGTGACATCTGCTAAGGGAGACTCTGGAAGCTTTGCAGCCAACCTCAGTGCAGAGGCCACATCCCCTAGCACCAAGAGATGACTCCAATGGCCACTTTGCTCAGCCTTTCTGGAGCATTGATCACAGTGTCAACCACAACATGTTTCTCATGCCTTTTTAACAGCACATGCAGTGTAGAGTGCAAACGCAAGTCTGGTATAAGCAGTGGGCAACTCTTCTTCTTTGCCCCTCTGTCTCCTTTGCTTCTACTTCTCTGTAGTTCTGTGGGGGTAGATCATGCTTTTCTCAAGCTGTTGACTTGAGACTCTGTGGACAGGTAGCTATTTCCTAGTAATATCTAGAAGCATAGCTTATCTTCTGGAACAGTAGCCAACAAGGTATGAACTTCTGGCTGAAGATCTCATGTTTCAGTCTGAAGCCAAGTAAACGGCATAAAGGATGAACAGGTACCTGAGATGTCAAAATGTCAAGTAGCCTCATAATCCCTTCAGTTAATTTGTATCTATATCCTGGTAGCAATAGTAGCAACAAAAAAATAAGCAAGTTCTCTCTCTTCCCAGGTTGGTCACAGTGATCAATGTCTTCCTTACTGCCAAATTGTATTGCTGTAACTAATTATGTACACGATTTAAAGCAGAAGCAATGTTAAGGCTCTGGGATATGCCAAATACGTCAGCTCACCTATCCAGTGAGATCACTTTTCCATTGAGCATATCAAGAACTACCTGAAAAATGATATTTCTATCGGTAATATTTGCATTCTCTGAAAGAACAGCAAAGGTTACAAAGCCTGTGTGAAACAAATATGATCCAGGTACAAAGCATGAGGCTGAAAAAAAGAATTTTCAGTGAAGACTAAGCTCCTTAAAATAAACCATAGGCTTTTCGCCTTTGAAGGTGCTTTCTCAGTGTAGCTATAGTTATTAGCTTTGTACATAAGTGATGGAAAAATCAGACTCCCTATAGTTGAAATCTACATTTAGAGGAAGAGTTAAATGCTTCCAATTTACCAAAAAAAAAAAAAAAAAAAAAGATAGATCCAGCCTAATGAAATTTTAAAGAAAAATTGTAGTAACTTTTGCATAGAAAAAATTAAAAATGTTCTTTTTTTTGCTTTTGCTTCTGTTTCCCTAACACAGTTTTGCATTCTACTTATTTAAGTAGAAGTAACAGATTTCACCCTGGAAACCATCTTTACGCTCTCTGAGACAGGGTAAGTAACAGAATGTAAAAATATTAAAAGTCTTAAAGTTATCCAGAATTTTACCAGTGGAAACAAACCCACTCTGTCACCAATAAGGATTGTGTGATTGAGTGAAAAATAACAGTAAATAAGAACATTTAGCATTAGAAGAAGCTCAGGGAGTGACAAATGATGTTACAGTACTTTCCCAGCTTGTGTCAGATTCATAGTTAACAGTGTAGTCATGGTAGCATGGAGCTTGTTATGGACTAACCAAAAGACTTACCCAGTTTCTTTGTGGCCTGCATTGAGCTCTGAACTGTCATTGAGGATAATTTAAATTAGCAGTTAAACTTTACATGTTTTAGTTCATGGTTCATGTACACCTAAGTGAAAACACTGCAATAAGTGCAGGCATAGTTTATGATGAATAAACCTAATAAAACATGTTCTTAGCAGGGAGAAAAAGGCAGCTGTGTCTACCAGGTATCTCTTGTTTGCAAGTTCAGAACAAGTTATTCCTGACTAGAAAGTAATTTCTCTCCAGAAGCAATTGAAACTAAGCTAAGCTGGTTACTCAGTGGTGCTCCAGCTCCTCTCTCCTTCCCAGGCATAAGGATTCACAATGCTGCGGAGCGGTCCAGCCTGTGGAACTAATCTGGGGTAAAACTAAGCTTTGCCCCAGCCTGGGTCACTGCATAGCTTTATCGACATGCACTAGGGTAAGAGAGAGGACTGCTACAGATTATAGCAGATTACTACTGTGTAAATTAAGCAGACATTGGATCTTCCTTCTCCTTTCATGTACAAGTGAAGAACCAGTTGACAGAGGTTTTGAAATAATGGGCCCAGAGGACCTGCATTAATACCTTCTGAGATGAATTGGTCCCACCTTAGGATTTACTGTGTTGGTCTTCTGCACTTTTCTGGACATACCTATACTGCACACCCTCACTCCACTGATCTGAGAGTGTCATAAGAGCTGTGATATCTTTTTAAGCATAAGGTACAAAAACAAGGAGAGCAATAAAAATAATGTCATACTTGCTATGACCTATATCTAGGAAACACAGAAATTTTTCTTTTCATCAGGCAGAGTATGTATTGAAGACCGCTAATCCCACATTAAAGTTTTGCACTGTAACCCCCCCCACACCCCCAAAAAAACCCCACACCAAAAAACTCCCCAAACAAAAAAACCCAGGCTTCTTTTCTCTATCAGGAATATCTGTCTCTATGACAGAGGGTCACCAAAAAGTACCTGTTGTAGAAAAAGAGCATTCTGCTGAGAACAGAAGATAAATTATTTGGGCATAATTACTCATTTATTTTTGTCTTGCTTTTGAAAACAGCGCACCAGTAGGTTGTTAACATTTTCTACCTGGCTATGCCTTCTTCTCTGGACAGCCAACCACTCTTGTGTGTTGCTTACAGGCACAGAGCATGTGGCTTGTGTACTTGCTCTGTGAACTGGGCATAGATCAGATCCTTCTAACCCTTTAGCTGAGATGTAGCTGTAGGATGGCTTGAGTCTAAGCAGGTTTTCTTTGTTTCTTCATTGTGTTAAGTGCCAATCTCCAAGGCTAATTTTGGCTTGAACTTGTTGGGTCAGTTTTATGCATCTTCCTTTGCAATGAAGGCTCCAAAATGTTTACATTTCTGTTCACACATGAATGATCTAAGTGGAACAGCTTAGATGGAACAGCTATGCCTCTAATTGCTTAAATAACTCTTTGTAGTATAGGACCCTGTTTTCAGCTGTTTGTAACTTTTTTAGACTTCAGCAATGTTGGCTGAAATTTTCTGGGTTGAATATCTGCCTCAAGCTAAAATAGTTGAACTGTTCCCAAGAACAAGATTAGGAAAAAAAGACCTTGTTTTTTCATGTTAAAAACTATTATTTGCAACACTTTTAAGAGAAAACCTTGCTAATGTCTATGTTTTAATGACAGCAGGAGCTAGGCACTCAGGTCTCTCAGTCAACAAGAAAAGTTATAAATTCAAAGCACAGATGTGGCTCTGCCCCCTCTATGCCTTGCTTCATTCCGTACCAGTCAGAGTGTGTGGGGAAAGGCTAGCAGAGGAGCAGGCATACCTCTGACAAATCCCAGTTTGGTTATTTGATTTGAGGACGGGTGTGATTTGACCACTGAGCCAGCAGAGTTTATGAATTATGCAAGCAGCATCTGGCCCCTAGAGAGCAGAGACTGGCCACGAATTGGCATAACTGCTCCACTTTTCCACTTTTTATACAATATCCTCTTTAACCACAGTACCCTCGCACTATCATGAGCCTTTAAGTATGGGCAGGATGGGCCTTCTTTTGTACCAGGACAGCCTGAAATTCCCTTTTCTGATTTTATTTCCTTGTTGGCCAGTTACAGACTGCCTGGGGTTTCTTGAGCAGGGTGAGTGCATCAGCAGGTTAACTCTGAAGTTACCTTCCAAACTTTGTTGGATTATAAACTTAGATATGTGTGTTTAGTTCAGTGTTGGAGACAGTGGCTAGCTGTGATGGTTGGAGATAGAGCTGAACTTTACTAAATTTTCAAGTATTCAGGCCTACTGTCCTTTTTCAGTGATCTCCTGTTTAGGTATTTGAAAATCCTAGGAAAACTTTTCCCTGCATTAATTTTTACATTTAACTTTTCCCATCTAATCTAACAAAGTTGAGTTAAGGCAATTGTAGCTGCAATAGTCAAATGTTAAGCCAGCCTCAATTTTTTTTTCATCAGCTTGTTCACTTGGCTATAAGTGTAGTATAAGAATAATCTCTGCACATCGGGAAAAGAAATACAATGATGTGAGTATTACACAAAATTTGAACTGAATAGCAGAGTCCATGCAATTTTAGTAATTTTTCTTTTCATTCTCAACTTTTCTATTTTCCTCTCTAGCATTTCTGGATAGACATTCCAAGACCATCACTATGAATAGGATGTAACAACAGCCATCTGCAGGTCAGATAAACCCATCCATCAGCATATCAGCAAGTGGACCTAAAATATTTATAGAATTTTTATTCATGAGAGAAAGAAACCGTTAATTGGTGATTAACATAAGAAGGTAATAATGAACTCAAATCTGTGTAGTATAGTTCTGTTATTACTCATTTTCTGCAGGCAAGATAAGAAAACAAAATGAAGAAATTAGTTTTCATTTGCCAGAAGAGCTATTTTGTGTAGATTACTGATGAAATGCATTTTGAAATCTGATGCATCTGTACATATCCAGATTAATTTCTCTGATCTAGTGAAATATCACAGATACTTCCCAAAAAGGGAGCTTTATAAGAAACAATAAAATCTATATCAATCACTGTGTATTCATAATAACTCATAGCCCTGATACTTAATTATGGCTAAATATAATTTTGACTTGAAACATTTTCAGCATAATACTCAGCATATTCCAAACTTGAAATGCAGTTTTTGTATTAAAAGTTCAAATACTTTAACAGATTTGAGGATGTCATGATGATGTCTATTTAGTCAGCAATTACTGCATTTAAAAGTATGAAAATAAGTTTGATTTGTGTAAAACAGACAACTGTTTGAAAAAAGGTAATGTTCCTTTAAGTGATGGTCTTCAGAAAAAGAAAAGCTGAAGTGCCACAAAAATTTGTATCCATTGGTTGTCCTCTCCTAGTTTAACTTCATTTTAACTTTAAATAAACATTTCTTTACATTTAGCAACAGTGAAAAAGGCTGTTCTTACTCATTTTGTATGATTAAAACTACATTAGCAATATAGATGTATTAATTTACAGATACAGATACTAATTGCTTAAATATTGAGTTCAAAACTAGACACTAGTACTGGGAAGGGATAATTGGTTCTTGCCATGGAAAAAACCTATAATAAAGAACTTGAAAGTGCTGTCACATTTCACATAACAAGCAAAATCTCAGAATATTTGAAAAATATTCTGAAAGAAAATGTCTTGGGGCTTTCTTAATGAGAATGAATGTGGTTTGAAAAGATCAAATAATATCCACATATGTCAAATACAGGTTCTAATAACAGTTAGAGATAATGAATAAAATTAAAGTAGGTCATTTTTAGTCATTTAGGATCCAATAGGAGGCATACCTCTTCATAACTGCTTGTTAAAATATAATTAGAAGCATTTGCTGTATTTACAAAAAATATCAAAGATTAAAAAAATTAAAATGAGATATTTTACCATTCTTTAATTTTCTGTTTTTGTTTTATTAGCATTTGAGTAGTAAATGGCATATAAATATATTAATATTGTAACAACTGGCATAATACAGCCATAACCATAAGTAATATGGCAACTATAAGTAATCTGATAGGAGAAATGTTTTTTTTCCTCTCCTCCTGAATGTGATAGCTTTTAGAAATCCACAGTTGTCTATGTATATATGGAACTGAACATACAGAATTATGTAAAGAAAGAAAAGTCCAGATTGCAGCATTCTTCAGACACCGAGCTAATGTGTCAGCTTTAGATTATATCAAATTTTTACTGAGAATGTACAGAAAGTCTTAAGGGAGGAGGAAAAAAAATAAGGGTGAAGAGTCTGATATAGAAGTGGTTATGGGAGAGTTGTTTCAGTTCAGTTGAATTCAATGCAGATGCTCAGCACTTTTCAGCATTGGGCTAAATTTACCAAGCACACACTGGTCATTCATCCATAACACTGATGCTCAGAAATACAATGGCTTGTCAGGATGTTTGGTTTAGAGATGGATTGTGCAGTCACCATGAGATCCTGGGTTACTACTGCGAGAAGTGATAGGTAGAGTTGGTTGGCATTTATGGCTAAACCATTTCTGGATTCAAAGTGCTGATTTGTGAAATTAAATTATTTGCAATTTTGACAAATCCCCACACTGATTTTTTTAAATTTTGTCATTGTGTCATTTTGAAATTTTCAAGAGGGAAGATCTTGCTTTGCATAATTTTCTATAAATTTGAGGTTCACTTCACAGAGCCGTAGGACAAGGAAAATGTTAACCTAGACAACAGTAAAGGAACAGATGAAAATACACCATGCTGAAAAATTATGAAAGAACTGCAAGAAAGCAGGATGAGACCACTCATGAGAACACAAATGGAATGAAAAGAGTCAAGAAATGAAAGCAATTCAGTTTTTAGAGTAAGCCTCGGTAAATGTCTTAAGGCTTACGGAAACCTGTAGGCCAGTGGACTCAAGGGATACCTTGAGAACTGAACAAAACTAGTACCTACTTACCACAGGACAGGGGGAGAGAGATTGTTAGCTACAAATGTACTCCCCTCACATCATCTTGGAGCCAATGTGAACTCAGGTGAGTTGTCCTGTTGACTGCTCCTTTACTGCCCATTTACAGATGTCGCATATGTTCTTTCACCACTGCCTTCTCCATCCTCAACACTGCACTGCATCAGAGCACAAACCACACTGACATGGGTAGAAAAGGAGACCATGGATAACTCATTGAGAGATACATAAATACTAAGCAACATAATAATAATAATCAATAAAAAATATAAAATTGGGTATTATTGTGTTGCTTACTTTCTCCATGACACCTCTAAGGTATAGCCTCTTATACTCAACTGCATAATTAAAAATCTCTTTGACATTCTTGTCATCTTGAACCTCAGTCAACGGCTTTGAGAAAGATGTTCTTAACCCAATTATATATCTTCAGAAGTTGTGGCAAGACTGTCCTCATAGCCCATGTCTCTGACAGTGTCACCTCCCTTTGGATCTTCCTCTCTTTTCCCCTTCTCTACTGCAATAAGTGAAAACTGCTGATCTCCCCTCTAAAAGCTCTTAATGATCTATTCATACCACGCCATTGATAACCTTGTACAAAGGCTATTACTGAATGCACTGGGACTCTTTTCATGTATGAGGAGCCTTAATACATGAAGAATTCCAGAGCAGGGCCCCATTACTGCATTTATTACTGCAGTTTCACTTTTTTGCTTTTTTATTTTTAGTTTTTCTTTGTCTAGTAATTTTGAGCTTGTCTCCCTTGTGGATTTCTTTCCTTTGCCTTTTTGCAGCCCCTCCTGCATTTCTTTTTCCTACAATACTTTCTCCTGATGCTCTTCCTCGGCTTCCTTGCCAAATACATTTTTAAAGCTGTTATTTATTTGTTGCTGCTTGGTGAAATCCAGTTCTTTCAAAATCTCCCTGGGTGTTTTTTACAAAACTATTGATTTTCAAGCACCCCAAAGATCAAGTGTGGCTGCCAGTTGCAACATGTTTCTCTTGCTGCAGCAGCTCCTCCTTTGAAACAGCTTTCTGAGTGGGGTGTGACTCAAGTCATGAGCAGGAAGCAAATGATTTCCTTCTGCTTGTTTCTTTGACTGAGTACTCAGCAAACATCAAGAGATCCTGCCAAAGAACCAACTTGTCAACTAGTTCATGGTTTTCCTTTCCTTCTTTCTATTTCTCTCCCTGCTTCCCACTCACAAGCACACATTGTTGGTGGTGGGATATTCTCAGCAACATCATGGTGGTTCAGTAACCCTTCCCAAGAAGTTACCAGGAGGGACGTGTCAAAATCACCTTTTTTCCCCCCTCACTGTTTGAAGTCTCCTCTGTCTGATAACTGCATCTTATCAAATACTTATGGATGGCATAGATACACGATGAAACCAAGGAGTGCTCCTGCTCCTGTTGAAGTCAGTGCTTATGGCAAAGCAAAGATGGCTTTTTGAACACAGACAAAATCCCTGCAATCATCTGAAGCAATTTGTGATTATCTCCCATCATTGGCTCAAACCTATGATCCTAATTACTTCCAATTAAGGGTCAGAGCTTAGCCTTTAGAACAAAGGAGAAAAGAAAGCCCATCAGTATAATTTCTGTAAAGCCTAAGTTAGAGTAAGGATGTTTGATACGTTAGTTACTCTTAGCCCCATGACTTATTGTTAGTTTGTCTGAGCTGTTTTTTAATAATCTATCTTTAAAGAGGAGCCTTGAGGTTTGATGAGTCTCAAGGCATGCACTGTTTTTGTAAAATATTATGGTAGTGTAATGACCCTATTCATACGTATCTTAAAAGTTTTTGTGCTGAGAATTGATAAGGTGAAGGCTGAAGTTGAATAATATCTGTCTGCTCTTCATGTGAGGATGGGTGTCGTGGTTTAAGCTCAGCCAGCACCGTACCAGCTACTAGGAAGACAATTAACTCTATCCCAGCTGAAACCAGGAAATGGGTAAGGCTCTTATTTATTTATTTATTATGGTAAGAGTACAGAGCACAATGGCATATGGCTAAATGGTAACATGTTCTTGAATGGGTTTTCTAGCCTACCTCTACAGGAAGGCTGTTGTCAGTGACCAGACTAGCTTTTTTGCACAGGCCTACCTCTGCAAACTGCAATTTAAAATTTAACCCTGTATAATTACAATATAGGTGTGCCCTCAGTATCATGTCAACAGCAACCTAGACCAAAACCTCCCATGGTAGAATAGGTTTTGGGGTTTTGTTTGGGTTTTTTAGGTTGGGTGTGTGTGTGTTTGTTTGTTTGTCTTTAATTCTAGGAAATCAAAAGTTCTTTAAGAAATAGTCACTTATTTCCTGACAACCTAACCACAAACTGCTGATGCTCTATGATCAAAGATGACCCAGCCCTCCCAAGAATAAGCATTCTTCATAGTTTAGATTTCTACTACAGGGAGTTATTGACTAAATGGACACTAGATAAGTAGCATTTTCCCATTTCGCTGGCCCTACGACTATATGAGGAACAACACAAATGACAAAGTGCCAATCAGATCTTTTTATCAATGCACAAATCATTGCATTTTGCACTATCCCCCTCTGGGCTGTATAGTAGAACATTAATTTTATAATCAGCACTTTATTTATTTACTCTTTCCCAAGCAGCATAAACTGCTCTTAAAGTCAGGTCCTCTTAATGACACAGAACTTTTACACCCTTCTTTTGCTAATATATTCTTCAAGGGAAGACTTACATGTTTGAAGATTACTTTCAGACATAATGAAGAAACGACAGAAAGCCTGTTGGCCTAGAAAAGAGCCATTCACATCCATTCATTTATGCATATCCCACTCACATGCTGGTAGTGTTTTGTGACATGTATTTCTATCCCCTTATCCATGCAGTTATCAGGCACCATATGTAAGGCAGGCTTTAAAGCAAGAACATCACACGTGACACCTAGTTAGTTGGTTAGAGACAGACAAAGTCGCTTCTTCTTATCTCAGCAGGAAGCCACACTACTTTGAGCCCAAAGCTTCTTGGTTCAATTTCTTGCTGGAATTGATTCCTTATAAATATGAATTATTCTTCATTTGATCTTTTCTCATTTGTGGGCAGGGCAACAGTGCCCCACAGATCTGTATGTGGAGGGTCTGCATAGGTTTTCTATGTTTTCTCTGTGGAAAGCAAGAAATACGGATTCGGTGCTTCTCTACATGAGACTTTGGAGGGTGCACTTTATCTGATGCAGTCCCATTGGAATGGGGGCTTAAAAGCTTAAAGGAGCAAAGGGACAAATATGGCAGATATACATTAAACCCCTTTTCATCCTGTAGAAATTCATCACAGACCCCAGGAAAAACCTATCTTTAAATGGTGGATCTCTGTGACTTGAGCTGGGGTCCTGTTCTGTGAATCATCATTGCACTGTCTTTCCCCAGGTATGCAGGATTAGAAAGGAGGTGAACAGAGCTTTAAAACTGATGAAATTTGTGAAAGTGTAACATAGATCCTACTTTTTCGGAGGGAAATGAAACAATTATCTGCTCATTCCTGTGAGCGGAATCAAGCCATTATCTTCTCAGTCACCTTCCACGGATTTTACAATAAGAAAGACTTACCCAGCTCTTGGTCGCCATTTTGTATTTTAGGAAGTTAACTTACACCTTTGGACTTTGTTTTTATTCTAGATAGAGTGTATGTGTGGGCACACATGTTAAACAATTCTGCGTGTGTCAGTGATGTGTCATTGAAGTGTTCATATGCATTGTCTTATAAATGTAATCCCTTTTAGCTTTTAAGGTATTACAGTATCACTGAATGGCTGATGTTGGATGTCACTTCTGGACATCTAGTCCAACCCTCCTGCTCAAAGCACAGTGAGCTAGAGTAGTTTGCTGTGGACTGAGTTCAGCTGAGTTTTGACTACCTCCAGAGATGGAGGGTCTCCAGCCTCTCTGGGCAACCTCTTCCAGCATTCAATCACCCCCACAGTTTTTTCTTATGTTTAAATGGAATTTACTGTAGTTCAGTTTGTGCCCATTGACTCTTGGCCTGTCACTGGGTACTGCAGAGAAGACTATGGCTCCATCTTCTTTACTCCCCCTGCCCCACCACGTATTTATATGCATCTGCTTTTTTTCCTGTGCACTAGGATGGACCTTTCTTGAACTTGCAGAAGGTGATCCTTCAAAATCAACCAGCTCCTGGACCTCTGTTTGGTCCATGACCATATCACAAAGGTTTCTTCCAGTCAGGTCCCTGAACAGGGCAAAGTTTGCCCTCCTGAAGCCCAGGGTTGTGATCCTCTGTTTTGCTTTGCCCCCTGCTGCCCCCTCCTTTCATGATCCTGAACTCCACCATCTCATAGACCCTGCAACCCAGGATGCCCTTGCTCTTCATATTGCTGACCAGTTCATTGTTGTTTTTAAGTATAAGGTTCAGCAGCATCTGCCCTTGTTGGTTCCTCAGTCACGTGTGTCTAGAATTTATTACCAATGTACTCCAAAACCCTCTTGAATTAATTACGCTCTGTCATGTTGCCCTTCCAGTGGGTATCATGATGGTTCAAGTTCTTCATGAAGACCAGGACCTGCAGATGAGAGGTTTCTTCTGGTTGTCTGAGGAAGGCCTCATTTTCTTCTTTTTCTTGATCACATGATCTGTAGCAGATTTTCATGCTAGTGTTGCTTGCCTTGGTCTGCCCTCTAATCCTGACTGGTAAGCTCTCACATGGTTCTTCATCCCAGCACGTCTCTGTGCTCTCAAAAGGATCATAGCCCTGCATCTGCATGCAGACCTCAAATTCCTCCTGTTTGCTCCCTGTAATACATATGTTAGTGTACAGGCACCTTGGAGATGCAACCAGTCATGCTGATTCCCCAGAAAAAATTCCCATAATGTTGTCTTATCAGCATTTCTTTATGCACCTCTTTCAGCCCTGTTTTGCTGATTACAAGGTCTCCCATATCCATATCACCCTGCACCCTTTTTAATGAGGAAGTCCACCACTTCCTCATTTGACTATGATTTGTCAACTCCCCACCAACATCATTCCTAATTTCATGCTCTCCTTTCCAGGTTGCCTAGCCTTTTGGCAAAAATGCTTTTTCCCTACTTGGTCAGGTCTTAGTATTTATTTGTAACAACACAAACATTTATCCTTATGAGGGAGCAGTATTAAGGTCAACCATCCTATTGCCTTGGTTGAGTCTACTTGTGCAATTCTTATCAGAGTGACTAGAATATTAGTCTAATTATTCTGGTATAATTAGTCTCCAAAGGTGCAATTGTGTTTTATATGAAGTTTGAAAAACAGTTGCCTTATGACTCCATTGTCATTTGCTAATCACTTCTGATCATGCAAACACATTTGTGACCAAGTCATGAAACATTTTTTTGAAACAGAACGGTATATGGCATTAAATAGCACAGGAAGACTCCCTTGTACAAGCAATTATTATACTAACTGAGCTATCAAATGATGTTGCATCTTGCCCTGCTTTGGGTAAATGGGAAGTATCTTTTTTCACTCCTTTATGGCCTTTTTTTTAAGGTGCATGCCCCATATTTTGGCCAACATTTCTACTTTTTCTCACAGTTATGATATCTGGACTATGTACGATCTATTGCTGACTGTATAATGAGAGTCAAGTTTGCCAACACAGTCACTCCATTATCTAAGTCATTGCTCCATAAAGTGCTTTGAGATACCATGAACATGAAAGGCCATATATCTAAATAAATTCTGTTCTATTCTGTATGGTGCCCAAGCTGTGCCAATACATATTCAGTGTTCTGTGTGATGGGAAGAAAATGGGAGAGCGAAAGGACAAACCCTATTCTTAACTGTGTTACACTAGCTTTTCTTTCTTCACTACACAACTATTTTCTGATGTTTGACATTCCCTCTTGAAATTGTTTCAGTAGAGTTATAACTCTGTAATGAAACATGGCAAGGAACTCCTTTTAAGTAACAAGACTTAAAGGACTGGTATCAAATCAACAGTTTCTTTTTTCTCAAGCTAAAGCTAAAAGCCATATTTTAAATTTTGTTTTCATGCATGATGCATTTATTGGACTACCAGAACTTTTCAAAGGCAATATTGAGTGTTCTTTTTACTATTCCAGCATACTGCTAAGGTGTGGAAGAAAGTGTCCCTGGTCAAAGGGCTGATGCCTCATGAATAACTTCAGACTTCACACTATTCTCTGCGTGTTCTTGATTTCTCCAATCACCTTTTTGTGGTATAATAAAGTGGAATTGCGTTTATTTTCTATGAGTTTTAAGCCTGTTACAGGCTCTTTAGAGGTGTTTTGTGGGTGCTGGGTTGTAGACATATGGGACAGATGTTCTATAAGCCTTTTTGATTAACATCCCTTGGTTGCATACACAGATGAGAAGAACATGAGATCTCATACTTCATAAAAAAACATACGACCATAAAGGAGAGAATATTTTTGTATGCAATTTGATTTCTGAGAAGCTTTGGAAATATTTTGATAAATTCAAATTAAGAGTGGCTTCATTCAACTACGAGGCTGCTTCAGTATTTCAAAATATGGATGATTAAGTGAACTTCAGTAAATAACATGACCCTCCTGAGGATGAAACTTGGCCGGAAAACTCTCAAGATCTGGCATAATATTTTGGCATTAATATTTGGCAAGGCTGGAATCAGGATATACAGAATGCAGCGAGGTCCAAAATAAGAAGAAAAGTAACTTTTTCAAATAAGTTACTTTGTGTGAAGTAGAGTTCATTAAAGGTGGCATTAAGCTGGAAAGTCAGAACATGATCCAGTCAGTTCAGTGTCTGAATCACAAATTGTTGATTAATTCATTGTGGGGAGAAAAGCCATGCACATGATTTTGGACTTTGTGTTGTATGCTGCAACTGTATTTGAATCAAGAGTTACACTATGATATGGCTCAACATTTGGCTTAATATAAAAATATTTAATACATTCCTGATTTTTCTCTGGCTAGTTCTTCCATCCCTACTTGAAACTGGTCTCTATTATTTGTGTCCTATGACTGTAGCAAACTTGTACTACTTCTTAAGGGTTACCTCATGGATATTGCATTGGAAAAAAGCAGACATCTATCTTGAGTTGCATTAATTGTAAGCTGAATGGATGGCTGCACGCCTTCACTATTCTGTTTTTAATGTTGTCATGGGTGTCATCTCTGTTTCCAGCTTTTTGGTTTTATTGCGGTTTTATTTTCTGTAATTTTCTTGAAATGCAGAAGATAGAGTTATGCTGTGATGAATGAGTTGGGGAGCCTATAGCTCAGACACTAGTTTGTTCAAAGATTGACCATTGAATGTAAAGTATGCAAGGCTAAGAACATTTTTGATGTGATCCATTGTTGAATGTGCAGTCATTCATTTTCCTTTTCTAAATATGCTATCTTTGCTGTAGCTCTACCATTTGTCACATTTTTCCATTAATAAGTACCCAGAAGGACAAAAGCATGAGCAGTCTTTCCAAAGTTCAGTATAAAATAAATTAAATTAGTATATAAGAAATATCTTCTTGACATAACAAAACACACACCTGACAGCATACCACATAAATTAGCAGCTTCTAAGATAGTTTCTGTAAAATGATAGCACACAGAAAGCTTTTCCAAAAGGCGATATTGAGAGCTGAATGGGAATTTCATGAGCATTTGGGAATATTTGGCTCTCATTTCAGGTTATTTTATTCATAGTTCTGTCTGTGATGAGGCATGTGCCTATATTTATAGGGACATCATATTTAAACTCGTGCAGGTACTGTTGCAAGTCTCAGATCAACAAAGTAGGTAAAGTTTTACTTTATATTGCCCCTCTTCAGAAAAGTTATAAACATATGATAAAAGTTAATCACATGTTTATATTCTTTACTGAATGGAGGGCATAGTAGTCTGGGCTATTAAACAGATGTATGGCCGTATTGTTATATGGCCATAGGCTGCGAGGCTCACAGCCAAGTTGCTCAAGGAATTAATGATCTTGAAATACTGCAACATACTGGAATCTGCAGGATTTAAAATAAATTAAAGAAAATGAAGTATTTGTGTGTTTTATCCTACCACAGCAAAGCCTCCTTACTGCTGATTCCACTGTGAAGATCGGGAGGGTATTGGTTATTCAGGCAGTGATACCGCTGGATTAAAAACAAGCCAGGTTGGTAAAGATCCAGGGTAAGAGTGCTAGCTGAGAAAAAATGAAAAGGTAAGCACATATGGCTGAGCAGCTGCTTTCAAATTTATAAAATATCTTCTTTAATCCCTGCAGCTTTCTTGGCTTTTTCCTCTTAATTCTGTTTCTTTACAGAAAACACTGTGAAAATCATTCCATTTTTTTATAGTAATTTTCCCCAAATATTAAATCACTTCCATTTCAAGTTTATAGTTTTGGCTTTCACCAGAATACCCCAAATGCAGAAGTAAATACATGTAGAGGAGTTAAACAGAGTTTCAAATCATAACATGGAGGGAGATGGAAGGAGAAGAAGAATTCTATAGCAAATCAGATTATTTATTCTTGTACAGTGGTGTGAATTTTTTTCTTACTGCTTTTCCTGCAGCGAACTTCAAACTGAATTTATGTGCACGATTCTATACATATTCCAAATCAGGGATGTTTGCTTGACTCAGGCTCAAGGTAACAGTTTTTAACAACACTAACTTTCACTACTTTGCCTTGAAATTCTCAAAGCACATTTAAGGCATTAATTTTTTAAATTTAATAATACACTTAAAGGGAGAGAAAATATTCCAGTTTTCAGCTGTGAAATACAGAGATTGCTACAATGTTGATACAATGCAAGGAATGTGGAACAGAACAGAGATTGGATCTAGGGGAGTCGCTCCTTTCCATCATTGTCTTAACCCACTGAAACATACTTTACATATTTCACTATTCATAGGAAATGAAACAATCCCTGATGCTATAGATTGGTCCATAGGAACTGTCCACAAACAAGAAAAGTTTACAACTTCATTGTATATCCCTACAACAGAGCTTTATTTTTGCTCTAGTATACTTTTTTGTAGCTTCTAGTATTTTCATTTTTATTTTGGTTCTTATTACCTGTGGGAAGAGTAAGTCAAATGAAAGATTTAATGGTTTTTTTTCTGAGAAAAAGGTCATGTTTCAGAAACTGATTTTCTTTTCAGGTTTTCAGTAAATTAATTTTTTTTCAGATGATATTTTAAAGAACAATAAGTTTTTCAGGATTTTTCTCTAAAATTGGGGATTTTTATTCCTTCAACCAAATTGATGACCTCAGGAAAAATGCCAAAGTTTTGCTTTTCTTTTCAAATTTAGTTGGGGATGTTCTTGGCTACTGAGTTGGTTTTTAATATTCTTTTGCTTTACTGCCTTTTAAAAAGAAACAAAACTGAAAATGTTGCCCAAAACTCAACTTTTTGTGTCAAAAATGCTCTGTGTGTCCAGACACAGGTACTAGTTTGGGTATGGGAAGCAGTAAAGTTGCATCATGATAACATTTCACTTGGCCTTCTGCTGCTTAGGTTTATGGAATCTTTGATTTGAGCTTACTACAAGTGCTTTTTCACAGTCCAGTACTGGACATGGATTTAGACTCCTGGATCCCATTTTTTTAAAGTTGTTTAGATGTTTCTGGCCAGATTTTTCAAATCTTTCCCAAAAGTACCTGGTAAAACAGATAGGGACCCACTAGGATTCTAACTGATTTCATTCATATTTAAAGAAATTAGTCATGGATTGTAACAGATGTTAAAGAGAGAAATTCCAGTTAGGTGGCTTTTGTGCCCCTAAATGCCTTTCATACCTTAACTTTTGGACCTAGAACACCTAAAGCACTTCAGGATGAGAAGTCCTGCCAGTGTTTAAGTCCCGTCAGTGTTTAAGAGGCATTTGGACAATGGCCTTAATAACAAGCTTTAGCTTTTGGTCAGCCCTGAAGTGATCAGACAGTTGGACTAGATGATCATTATAGGTCCCCTTCAATGGAAAAGATATTTTTTTATTATTATTATTATTGTTATTATTAAAATAGCATAATAATGTAGTGTCAGAAATAATGGTAAAGTAATTCCTTCATAAACAAACAAGTATAAATAACTTCCAGGTTTGTTTCACTTTATGTAGTAGTCTTCGATGTGTGTTTTACTATAGAAGGACTGAATAATCTTAGTTTGACAGTACAAGTATATTTTGCAGAGGGAAAAAGCCTCCAGAGTTATGATCACGTCTGCATTTGGTGGCTCAGTAGAACTGTATTTTTCTCTTTTCTTTCAGCACATGGGAGTTTAATAGCTTACCTGTAGAACAGGAAGTTTAGACCTGGTCTTTAAAGACCTATGTCCTATTCCAGAGGAGACCTCTATCATTATTCCAACTATGCTGACAACACAGAACACACTGTCAAAGTCCTCTAGGTAATACCCTTATTACATGTGTCATTAGAGGATGTTTGCCATATCTGCTTTAACACTGCAGACATTTTAAGTAGGTTATTCCATCACTTTGCCATTTTGATTATGACAACAAAATGACACCATATTGAAATGGATTTTGGAAAGAAAGGCTAACTGTCCAAAGAGGTCCATGCTCACTCTAATTAAAATTGGCTTAGGTGGCACAACCTTCATAATTCAGACTATGACTATGAAGGATATGCATGTTGAAAGCGCTCTTTGCTCATTAGTGCTATTTCTGTCAGACACTGCTACCTGCTCTTTTCTTAATGAATGCTAAGCCATCTCTTTAGAAGATTGTGCTGCTTCCCTGAACTGAGGGAACTGTCTTATTTCCTCCCAAGTTCGTTGAGAGTAAAATCGGGGAGTCACCTCTTTGACATTTCCCAACCTCTGTACTTATTTATCTCTTTGAGACCCTGCGCTCTAGAGATATCACTGTCTTAATTAAGAAGAAGGATGTGACCATGGTAAATTGACTGATTCCATTGATTAAGGACTAGCTGTACAAGTAACATTGATTTTAACAGTGGGTCTACATAAATGTAATTGTTTGAACATGGGGCTGCATAATTATGGTGATGTACGAGAATAGTTGGTTTGTCCTTTTCAACCTTCACTAACATTCTTTTGCATGGTAATGTACCTCGTTCAATTAGCAGAAATCTTAAATGTTACAAAGTGTCTTTTGTGAAGGCACACAGTAATCATTATAGTCTAATTTCATCTAACAGCATCAGACAGATACATCTCTTTCTTTTCCTTTCTTTGTTTCTAGATTTTTCTCCCCTAACCCCCTTTTTTTAGTACTTAGGAGCACTTATACGCACATACACACATAAATGAAAACAACAAATTGGAAAAAAAGCTTTCCTCACTTTACCCAATTTGTAAAGTGTATGGTTTTGAGCCAGAATTCACAGAGCTAATTCATGATTACGGACAATTTGCTTTCTGCTTTCCCCACTTCAGATATCTTCAGGGCACACTGGACATATTCTGCACCTACTCTGCAACTTCCTCAGCTCTACTTCTGGTGGAAAAATTGTATTTTTCCCCAAATGTGGTTAAATCCCATGCCTCTTTCAGACTTATCCATCCAACTGTCTGTCTCTCATCTCCATGCTCCTCTAAAAACAGCGTATACTTGACTGCACATCTCTGGAACTCCTTTTTTGGAGGAATTCATAAGGCTTTAGTGCATGCCTTGCTGTTCGTGGGAGTCAGTAAGCAGAATCGGGAGAGCCAGAAATTTAAGCAGGGAAGAGGTAGAAAGCAGCACAAGAGCTGAAGTTTTAATTGCTACAATAAATATTTGGGCCACTTTCAGAGTATAGAACTTGTGCTACCAGTTCATTATTATTTTTTATGGTATATTCTCCAGACAGAGCAGAGTTCCGTGGGGCATTAGATTGTTAAGTCTTTTGGGCAAGAACTGTCTCTTGGCACTGTGTTTATATGACTGGTGAGTAATTCTTCATGAGAAGCAATAACTTAGTTTTGTAGGGTTGTTTATTTGCTCAAAAAATGTGATTTTGTGGCACCAAAAGTTACTTCGAAATCTGAGTCAAAGAGCTGAATCACTGGCTTCCTTCCTCCTCCCGTCTATTTTCAGTAGGCACAAAACTGGACATTTTGGCATTCCCAAATCAGTTTGAGATTGCCATTTTGATGCTGCTTGTAACTGAAAGATGGCTTGTAACCTTGGTTCAAGAAATAATATAGTCTGATACAGGAGATCCATGTAGATTGGGGGACTCACTCTTGCCAGTTTTGAATAAAGGTCTTGAACATTAATATCCCAAGCCTTGGATGAGTGCTCTAGCTCTTAGGCAGGAAAGTGCTCCAGGTAGGCTGGAGAAAGAATGGTTCCGTGGTGGTTAGGGCTGTCAGGCTAAATTAAATTAATACTTCAGTTTTGCATGCAGATTCAATGGGAAGTGTAGTGTACCCCAGAACATGAGTTCAAGTTGACATCATTGCTCCTAGTCAAGCAGAGAGGGGAGTGGAGCCCAGGTGCAGCTCTCTGCCAGCTGAGGTGTGGCAAACAGGCACTGCATTCTTCCTTTCACCTGACTGCACACACCAAATGCTGAAGCATTCTCTTCTTCATCACCCCATAGCCCAAGAAGTCAAGGGCCCTCCAAAGGATATAGACAGAAAGGGGGCCTCTCCCAAGTTAAAAACGTGTCCAGCCTGTTGTGAAAACATTTTTGTTAACATGTATATTTTCCAGTTGATCACTGCATAAGTTGTCTCACACAGTTGTATACAGAAACTTGCTATCATGCTGGACACTTAAGATAATTTTTGTGGTCGTTGTATGACAGATGCCCTTGAAAAGTTTCATTTACCTTTTTTGCCCTACTACAAAATGCATCAATATTTATTCCCTATAGCTGCAGTAGGAAACACTTTGGATAATCAGTCTCCTCCATACTATCAAAAATAGGCAAAAACTGTCCTTACTGTACGTGTGCATGAGTACATGATATATCTAAATGAGAATGAAAGCCCTCCAGCAATCAAGTATGCACACAAGTTAAGAGAAGTGACACCAATACACACACTCCAGCACATATACATGCATACGCACAAAAAAATCATATCCTGGATTTAAAAGCCTTCAAGATTAAAGGCCCAAGGGGCTTAAAACTTAAAGAAATATTTCTTCCACCTCATTGCATATTCATGAGTGAGTATTTTGGCAAGCAGGCTGAGCAAAATAGCTTACAGAATTATGGAAGGAAGATTATTGTTGATTCCTGTGTGCCACAACAGTGCTTTCACAGAGAGAAAAGAAAATGTAAATGATCATCCAAATGACTGCATTGACACCAGGTAACTCTGAGGGCCCTATCCAACCCGGATCTTGTTACATATTTCGATCCATGTAAGCTGCAAAACACGGAAGAAGGGTACTCAAGAGGCCAGCCCTTCCAGAGACAGGTTGAAAGGTAAGAAGGAAAACCTGCCCTGCACAACATGATGTTGCAAAGGCAGCTTTCCCACAGATTTTCTCTGCTGTTTTTTGTCTGGCCCAGACCTGAAGCTCCCACCAGTCATCAGGGGTTTGGGTAAGGTTCTCATGTCTTCCACCAAATTTACTCTCAATTACTGTGCAAAAGGAAGAGTTGCTAGAGGCCAATTTTAATCTCCGGGGTTCTCATGTTTTTTATGACCAACCACGTCTGCTGTGCTGGTTACTCATCTGGATTTTTCTGTCTTCCATTGGTTTTGTTTGTTCTCACCATCTATTTTGCCAAGGCTCTACCATGTCTGCAAATCTTTCAGGGTAGAAAAATGTTTTTCCCTGTATCACTTTGACAGGTGCCATGAATAGATATGGTACTAGTGCTTTGTATCTCTGATTAGCAAAAAGGTTCAAGAAATTTCAGTGATAAAACTGAGCAATATTAATGAGACAAAAATAGATTGTAAGAATAATAGGTAAATAATATAATTAAAATAGCAAGAAAGCAAGTTATTGAAGAAGTACAAAAATAAGCAATTTGCCACTTGTGCACCTTTATGCAAATTGACTTAATTTATGCTAAAACCAGCATGAGCAAAGGATAGCCTCTTTAAAAAAACCCACAGTTTGCATGCATCCTCTGGTAGCAGACAGACAACTCTGAGGACAAAACTACTGCTATCTTTGCAAACGGAAAGGGTGTTTAGCAGCTTGAAAAAGGTAATGACACAAAGAACAAAAGCATTGTTACACCCAGTACAGGAGACATATCAAGATTCAGATATTACACTCAACAAAGTGCCTTGATTTCTGACATGAGATTAGACTTTTTGCAGTAAAAAATGAAAACTTTTTTTTTTTTTCTATAAGAAAATGAGTAGCTTTCATGGAAGTGGAAGTTCAGTGGTGCTCCAGATGCTGCAGGGATAGGTCATATAGAAACATCCAGCCATGAGAAAGGTGTTATGAACTACATTCAGAAAGCCTACTTCCAGGTTAAAATAACACAGATTTCACAAAATACTTTCCTCTAGTGTTTCATTTTTTCACCAGGATGTTTAAAAATATGTATATTCTACAGAAATATTTCCAGTTTGTGCAGAGCCAGGGTTTCTTGACCTCTCCTGTGATGCTGTTTCTCATACAATATTGTTACCCAGATGTAACAGCCTAGTTTCAGAGTTTCATGCTTTCCTGTCTCTCTCTTTCTTTTTTTCTACTTCCCTACTCTCATGCCTTTGTGGGTCACATCCCTCTCCTTTAGAAGAGGAGTGCTTGACACCATCTCTGCCTGAATCAGTTAAGCCTGACCTTCTAGTTCTCTCTGGGGAGAGAAGGTGAGCCAGTGGGGCAGTGTTCAAGAACACCAAAACCACGGTTCTTGATTGTCATGAAAATTTAAGGGACAAATTCAGTTGCTGCCTGATCTTTGCAGACATTGGACACTGTGGCATGACAGTGTAACAGGCCATTGCTGTGTCCCTTGTGTAAATTAGCGAACAGGGATGCAGGGGCAGGCTCAGCAGTCTTCAACACATTTAAGGTGGAAGTATAAGTTATGATGTCATTTTTTATATTCATTGTTAGTCCCAAAGCCCACTTTCTTGCACTCTGGCATTATCAGTGGAGCCAGAAGTACCTTAGGAAACTCTGAGGAGAAGGAGGGGAAGGCGCACAGCTGGTGCACAGCCTTGCTCTAAAATGGTGCCTGGCCTGAGTAACCTTTGCCTTTGAAATAGCAGAGGTTCTCTCTCGCTCCCATTTATACGGCTGGTTAAAAACATAACAGCAATGTATTTCCCAGTGTGACCTCTGTATTTGAAGTATCAGCACAAATTGAATTTCTACTGACAACCTGCAATTACTTGAGCAGAAAGCAAAGTATAGCTCAAACCTTCAGGATAGCACTATTAAAGGTATTCAGATCTTAGACAAGGCCATTTCCCATAGGCCGCAGGATTAGTGTGTGAACAAGTGAAAATGTGGCTGTGGGGTATATGTGATGACGATTCATAGCACTTCCATCCCAGAGGGGGTTTATGGATCTGTAGTATACAATACCCTTTTTTTTTTTTCTTTTACTGCCCCTGCTTTGAATTAAGAGAGTATTGTAAATATAAAACTTATGCTATTGAAAACAGTCTTAATAGTATATTAGAGTCTAAAGACTGAATTTTTGTGCTTTTTTAATGGATTTTTTTCATTAGGTTATCCCACTGTCTTAAGCTTTTGCAAAGATGACTGTAGGACGTATCAGAAATGCTTCTCTTCTGTGTCTGACTGACACTGAACAGGGACTGTGATGGTTTTGTATGAAATTGTAATACTGAGTCCACAATTAACATTTCTTACACTTACAATTAGATGCTACAACTTGACCTCTCTGCCACTGATTTTATTAACAATCTTTTGGTTTGTCTTTCTGAAAATATTCTTGCTCATTCTTAAAGCAAGGAATATTAGAGAATTGTGAAGTCAGCTCACTGGTACAAGGACTGCTGTTTGGAGTACTGGGTTTTTGAAAAAACTGTTTCCTTTTCCTGATAGCCTTCCATTTTTTCTTGTAGAAGCTCAGTTCAGAAACACCTTTGCACAAAAACTTCATATAATAAAATCAGGGTTGGTTGTAAATTTTTGAATGTATTAGGTATGAATTTAATTTTTGGAAGCTAATTGTAGGTCTGTGAACATTAAAAACTTTAGGAGGGGTCTAGTAGAAATCACCAGTAACATGGGGAAATGTGCTGAGTTTCCAGAAGGTGAGTGAAATAAGACAGTAAGTTCTTCTATAATCTACATTTTTTTTTTACTTATATCTAGTTGACTAATGCAAAATTTTGTAACTTGCAAGTTTGTAATATGCGTCCTGACACAAGAAACTTACAAAGAAGTTTCATATTAGTTTGATAAGGTACTTTATATGAGAAGAGAAAAGTTTTCATTCTTTGGAAATGCTTCAAATACTGATCTGTTTGCACTTCTCTAGCACTTTGAGAATTCCTTCCTCAAAATGCTTTTGTTAGGACTCTGTTTTTTGTGGATTAGTGTGGTGTTTTTTTTTTAATTCACAGCCATTAGGCTGGTATTTTCAAAGGCATACAGACTGATTCTCTCCCACTGTACCTTATATATGTCCGGTTTGTGAAACAATTGCCAGATGCAAAATAGAGTTCAAGGGAACTTTTTCTGTTCTTTGGTCTAACCCATGAAACAGTAGTTTTAGGGGTTAGTGTCCAGCAAACTTCTTATCTCCTGGGTATTTTGCAAGTTCTGCTTGCATTTCACTGAACTCATAGATACATAAATAAATAAATAAGATAAATTTCTGATAACCAAACTGGTAATTGTGCTTCTTACTTATTTCAGAATTTCCTTTTACTCAAATGCCATAAACTTTTTGAAGATGATTAATTCTGCAATGCAAATAAGCTTGGATCCAAAAGAAATACCATAATTTTCACTTTGGCTGATTTTGTGAGAAGTTTAGTTTGAGGAAATTAGCTAAGCCAAGCTTGTCTTCACATGAAAGTTACACCAATTTAATTTGAATCGCTTTATAAATCGATTTTGTTAAACCGATGTGAACACTTGTTTGGACACTCCTAAATTGATTTTGCCCTGGCTTATATTGATTTAGCCTAAGACAGGAAGGAATTCACTTAAGATAAATTAATGCAAGTCTGAAATAAAATTAAAAGTGCCCACATAAGGTTTGCATGGGCTTGCTAAATTGATTTAAAAATACACTTTTAATTAAACTGATGCAACTTTGTGTAGGCCAGGCTTAACACCACAGAGAGAAATCTTTGGCTTCCAGAAATGACATGCTCTGTCATGTCCTGCAAGGGCCTTAATTCTGGTAACTGGTTCAGGGTATTACAAGGTTTCTCCATTGATACTTGAAATATCTTATGGTAATTTTGCAAATACATAGCTCCTGTCCTCATCCAGAATAAATTTACCTCTTCTTATTCCTGCAATTTTCTTTTTTTCCAGTCATCAGTATTGTTTCCCTTAAGATTAAAGACAAGTGTGCAACAAAATCTGAACTTAAAGATTTTTCAAAATCTGAACACAGATTTTAGCTTTACAGCTCTCCACTGCCTTTCAGCAAACCCACCTCCAGGAGAACTTCTTTCACACCACACAGGCATTCATTTTGGAACAGGCAATTGCCAGTTGCATATTGGGGACTAATTTCTAGTGGAGGCATAACAGGACACTTGCTGGCTTCATTACTAATGCTGTATTACTTTTGTAAATCAGTAAGTTTTCTTTGTACTGCTAATTGTTGAATTTTCGTGTGCACTTCAATATACAATTACCAATTTTTCCTCAAATCTATTTGTCCAGCAAAGAGGGTCTAGACACCAGTGCCCTTGCAGAGTAACCCTGAATAATGATTTGGAAACCAGGCTGTAACCTTCGTGATGCTGTCTGGAATTGGCGATCAAAATCAGATATTATGCAGAAACCTCTATCTCAAAATGTGCCTTGTTTGCTGAACTTTTGCCAGATGCAAAGTACAGTTTGAGGGAATCTGCATTACAGATTGTCACATAGAATTCACCCCCACACCCTACTCCCTGATCTCCTAGGAACAGAAAATAACAAAATGACATGTTTTCAGAGACAAGGCTATTCACGTGACAGTAATCATAGGTGGTGTTGGATAGGGCACCCATGCTTGAGAGCTGCTTTACTTCACATACAGACATTGCCCTTTGCAGTTGGCTTGTTTCTGTGGTATTCCCACTTCCTCCCTTTGATGGCTCCACAAGGAATATGATGGATTCCTGATGTTCAGTTCACTTATAAACCAGGAAATCTTTGTTAGTTGTAGATCTGGCAAGGTGACTTTGGCACTGCTGAATTAACCAGCTGTATTTTCTGTGAAAGAGTTGCCAGCTCTCTGCTATCATCTAAATAAGAAGCTGAGTCTGGCCAGTACCCATTTTTTCTGTGTCCCACCAGTAGGAAAATAAACAATGCATAATCTTCATCTACATAATCATTGTAGTGTCCTATCGTAACCTTTGATTTTCTAAACACACACACACACACACAAAAAGTAGTTTCTTAAACCTGTCCACTTTTTGTTGTTCTTGTTATTCTACTTGGTACTATCTCCAGCCAACCTACATCTTTGTTAAAGTATAGTAGCCAGCTGGCAACAGGACTTTGAAACGAGTGTTATAGTGGCTTTCTGTCTCTTACTTTACGTAAGCGTTCCTACTAACACCTTTTAGAATGAGATTTATCCTTCTGTTGCTGTTGCTGCAAGTAGTTGACATGTTTTGTTTGTAATACACTTCTATATCAATGCTTTCTGAGTCATCCCTCATTTTGTATTTGTGTATTTGCTTTTTCTTTTCTGAGAGGAAAAGTTTTTACTTATCCATATTTAATTTCATCTTGGTTTTGGGAATGTTAGAGAGATCCATAGAAAGGTCAAGATTGGATGGGCCATTGAGGTTAAACTGCTTTGTTGTCAAATTTAGTTTGAGGTACATTTGTGCAATGGAATAAAATATTTGCAAAATATTTATCCATGCCACACCTGTGTTTTTTCAAACATTGTATTTCTAACACTGGAGTGTATTTCAACACTGAAGAAACCTCTACTGCATTCTTAAAACCTAGTATGATTACTGAATAAAAAGAAAAAAAGTATAGTGTATGAAAAGTGCTTAAGAAAGAAAGGTACACTAACTGGAAGAGTTATGGGCTTACTTTCCATTGCCTGAAGGGTGCCTACATGGGTCCAATGACCTCTTGAACTTCATTAGTTAACTGTACTAGAATTTTTCCCCTTTTGTTTTTGTTTTTGTTTGTTTTGTTTTGTTTTGTTTACAGGCATTCATGCCTTCGGTGGCTACTATATTATGCTTAAGTGAGTCTCATGGTAAGTCCAAGGATTTTAATTTCCTCATTCTTGACTTCAGGGTCTTTTTCAATAGGTTTATCACTTTTTGAAATGCCATTTTTCCAAAGTTTATTTTCACATACAAGGTTGTAACGTGATTCTTCCCTAACTGTGTTGCACTTTCTTATATTCTTGTTTCTAATACTTGATGACTACGGAGTCTATACTTACAGACTCACTGTGTCTGTCTTTCTTATTTAGGGCTAAGTCAAGAATTGTGCTGCCTCTTTTGTACTACAGAAGTAGTTCAGAAGTGGTGATTTAAGTCTACATGATTTAAAAATATTTAAACCTAGTCCAGGATTATATTTCATCTGGCTATTGGAGTCATCTATTCATCTCCTGATAAACTACATTAATCTCTTTCTGCATTATGTGTTCAACATCTTGATTTCTAGTGAGCAGGTAGAAGTACTCTACTACATATAAAAGGGAGGAACTTTAGCTCTGCCTTAGTCCGACACCATCTGAGTCACTGTGAGAGCTAACATGGTTCAAAAGCATTTGTGTATCTCTGGTTTGTGTCTATCCAGGTTCTCCTTGCTACACCAACATAATTAAAATAATGCCTGTTTTTTACAGAAACCCATAGATTCCACAGTTATACTTGTCTTTGTTTTGATTATTAATAATTCGTAAATTTTGAGCAGTAGTAGTTACCAAATGCAGCAGTTGAGACTGATGGTCTCCTGTGCACATATAAGACATATACAAATTTAGCTACCATCAACCCCCCCCCCCCCATGAGTTGAGGTAATCAATCAGCAACAAATAAAATTTAAAAAGAAAGAAATCATAGATGGGCCTTCAATATAGCCACAATGGCTTCAATAACATTAAGGTTTGGCTTAGAGGGATGTGAGTTGGTAGACAGTTTATTCAGAGAACGTCCCATGTGCAGACGCATGAAAGGCAGTGGATAAACCAGTTTCAGTAGTCAAATGGAATCCTAGAGACAGAGATATAGTGGGAATGGGTGGCATGAGGGCTCAACTAAAATGCACAGGTGAGAAGGGAAGGACAGAATTTCAGGGAGGTGGTTACATGTGCAGTGCATGGCAAAGGACTGTCTCTCCATCCAGCTCTGTGCACATATCTCTGCAATTGCAGTAAAAATGCAGTGAGGAAGAGGAGAGGGAGTACTGGTCACAGGGATGGGGACGCAAAAGAGGTCATAATGAGTGTAAAGCTATAGATAACAATGTAAACATAAATATATAACAGTAAAACGTCCTTACGGAACGCAAAAACTTAGCTGGTACCTGCTGGTGGATCTCACCTTTCCTTGAATAATGCAGCACACTCTCTTGCAAGAAAACAATTGATCTCTTTTTAAGTTTTCTTATAAGACATTGCAGTTCAAGACTGTGGGCCAGATTCTTACTATATTCAAACCACCCTGAATTTGGAGAATCTGAGGTCAGATGCTACCTGGAAGTAGTGGAAGGAAGGACAAACTTGTGCTTTGTATTATACACCTTCAGAGTCTGTGAATGTTAAATTTGAGTTGATCTATTATGATTTATTCTTTTCTTATAGTTATCTTTGGTCACCACTTGCTCTGTGTGGAGAAGTGTAAAAAAAAGTTGGGAATCAAGGTAAAAAGCATTATTATTTAAGACTTTTCTTATTGTGCTGTTAAAAAAATAATTCTATGCAGAACAAGTTTAAGAGCAGCAGATACCTAAGAAGCTGTCAAATAGCACTGTTAGCTATAATAATTTATCCTATAATTTAATGTAGCCCTGACCCCTGTCATAAGTTAATACACCATGAAGAATAGTGTGCAAAAAAACATGCTTATTAATGAATTGGAGAAATAATGTGACATTGTTTTTTGCCATTTCCCATGAAATATCTTAATATTGGAGTTAGCAGAGCCTAGACAATTTTTGCTATGTAATTATGTCTGTCCATATCTTACTAACTTGTGCTGTGATTAAAAGGTTTGTAATTTTAATTATGCTATCTGAAGCCAGTTGCTTGATTCAAGACAAAAATAACAGTATGTATGAACTCTACAACATACACTCTTTTGTCTATTTTTGCCAACGGAATGTCTTAATTTGAAATTATATACAAATGCTAGCTGCAGATGTGTGTATATACTGCTAGCTCTATATAAAATACACAGTTCCTCAGAGACCATGTAGTGGTCCTATTGCTCTTCTACTAACGATCATCTCTTCTGGTTGCAGAGGGGCACAAGGCCCTACGTACATTGGAGCTGGTCTTCTGGAGTTTCTCTGCACAGAGGCAGGGTATGTATGTGAGGCTGAACGTCCAAGTGGAAAGGCTGGCTGTTGGTGCTGTGATTGTGTTCCAGATATTACCATATCCTATCTATGATCTTCTGTACTGTTCTTGTAGTTCACATACTGTCATTACTGCTTTGGTCCAGGAGATGTGCTAGGCTGTAGTCACCAGGGGAAACCAGATTCTTTCCTGAAAAGCTTGCATTTAAGGAGCTTTTTTTTTTTTTTTTTTTTCAAAAACACAGCAACAATTTCTGTTACCTACTAAGAGGAGAGTGTTCCTGCATCCTAGAGAAGCTTTCTGAAAATACCTGTCTGTATTCTCATACTATGGAACTAATTCTGAAGACATCTGAAAGTCACAGATTAAGCTCTGGAATAGTAAATAATCTTCCTTCTACACATTATCTTGCTGCATGTTGGCATTAGTAGTATGTAACTCTGCTTAAAATTTCCTGATGCAGAAGAACTATATCAAAATAGAGGGTAAGCTCCTTTTGTAGCTAGGCTGGAGCTGTACTCTTTGAGTTTTCCTTGATGCTCTCAAATGTGTCTTTAAATGTTCAGTCAAGATGAACTTGTGCTAAGACTACTGACAGCTGTGGAAGCAGTGCAGCTTTAAGATATTGACTGTCTCCGGAAAAAGGAGACACACCCAGGGGACAACCTGCATAAGGGTTCCTACTGCTATAGCTATGGTGCTAACAAAGTATGAGTTAGCTCCTCTAAAAAAAAAAAGATCAAATATTTCTAGACTGGGCATCTAACAGCACTGTGGAGTAGTTGCATTGTCAGATGGAGAAAATTTTTCTTACAGCTCCATTTTTTTTGAAAATTGAGACCGTAATTTTTTAAGTGCACGGTTAAAAAACTAGGCTTCAATTCAACAGAGTATTTCTGTATGATACATAACTTCAGTTTTCAATAAAGTGTTTGGACATTGAAGTCAATGGGATTTCCAGACAAGCTTAATAATTTCTTTTTTTTCCCCCCTAGAAATGGACTGCCCTAAGTGGTTTTGTTTTTCCAGATCAATGAAAACTAACAGGTTCTCACTGATATTGAATATCTGACCACTTGCTTAACAATGGACTTGATGGGCTAAACTCAGGTCAGTTTTAAAAGGCTTTCCTTTGTGTGAGCGTTTGATAGGATTTTTTTTGGATGCCTATTTTCCTAGTAACTTTCCAGTAGAAATTCTGGGCCGTTTTACACTCATTTGATTCCTCTGAGGTTTTCTAACTTGACTTGTATACAGTGCTCAATAGCAATGAAAGGGTTAACTGTCTTGTTGTTTTTAGGCTTGCACTGTATACAGGGACTTGACATTTTCACACTAATTAAAACAGACTGCCTCAGTCCCTATGTACATGTAACTCATATTTAATTCAATGGAAACATTGAGTGTGCATCGATGGAAGAGTTGGGTCCATACTTTTACTATTGTGACAATCAGGAAATGTGTTATCCAGTGGTATATTTAATTTGCCCATAGCCCGAATATTGAAATACTCAAGCCTTTGAAATATTTCATTTAAATGAAGTATTCTTATCAGTGAGGGAAATCCTAAAGACTTTCCTTAAGCAGAACTGCCCATGGGTTGGGGCTTGAACATATATACAAGCACCACCTCCAATACACTAATGTTACTGTAGAGGTGCCATGCAGTATGAATCACACTCACCTGCCCACGGTGTAGGAATTTATGGTACGTAATTTTTCATGGATTTCACTTCCTATTTAAGTGCACATTTACTGGAATTCCATGTGG
This sequence comes from Harpia harpyja, assembly GCF_026419915.1. NCBI lineage: Eukaryota > Metazoa > Chordata > Aves > Accipitriformes > Accipitridae > Harpia > Harpia harpyja. The sequence goes on along the minus strand of NC_068945.1, from coordinate 13,883,023 downwards.
AAGTGCAGCCTTTTCCTTTTAGTTACAGAAGATATGAAGATTTCTGGTGTCTCTGAGGTACTTTTTATTGGTTTGCAAAATGAAAACCAGATGCGCTAGCTACATCTAGACTTAAGGGTGGGTTTGCAACACAGTAGTCATAATCTGAGCATGTTGGTCTCTCAGTAACCCAAATCAAAGATTTGTTAGGAGTATGTCTTACTGCTCCCAGCCTATGAAAGTAGTTTTCCTTTCCCTTAGAACCAAGCTTTGTATCCCAAAGTATCCTAATACATTGCTGAGATGCAGTACTCCAGTCTCCAATAGCTGAGGTATAGCCAATGTATAATGGAGTTGCGGTTTTGTCCTCTGAAGCTGGACCATAACCGTGTACCTTCACTAGGGTCCACACCCTTACCTGTGCAAACAGTCCATTCTCCTGAGAAGATACATAATGCATAGGTGTGTGTGGGGGGGGAAGCAGGTTATTAGGTAACCTTTACCTGGCAGAATAATGCTTCAATTCAAGCTGATTTTCAAGGTCTATTAGTGCCTTTTTTGCCCTGATCAATGGAAGAAAATAAAAACTAAAGAGGAACAAAAGAACCCTCTGCTGATTTCCATTTAAATATAAAAAGATTTAGCAGCTAAATAATCATAGGGTGTTACCTCTATTCTGTCTTGAGACTGCTGTGAGCACTCAGAAGTATATACAGTTTCTTCCTTAAAATCCCTGGAAATGTTGAACTATGTGTCTTAATATAGTTTCTTATATTTTAGTGAAAAGGCAGCTGTAGATGTCATCATGACTACGGACTTTTATAGTGCCGTAAAAATTCAGTGTCATCATAAATTCATGCTGCTGAAAATGTCGACATTTATGGCAACTTCTACAAGGACATATTTTAAAATGATATTAAAACTTTATGCAGCAACTTTTATTTAGTTAAAAAAGTGAGATTATAAAGCAAAACATTTACTCTCATTTTAGAACAAAGAGGTGTGACAAATAGTTTACAAAAAAGGCAGAAAATGAGAAGGTTTTGTAAAGCAGATCAGTCAGACCCCCAAAACACAAGACACTTGAATCCTGTTTATGTAAAATCAGTAATTAAAGCAAATAATTAATATTCACATCTATTGTCCTTAACATAGATTGTGTATCATTTTTCACGTATCAATGGCATAGATATATTACAACATTGCTTTGAGGTCTCAGCATCTCTTTATATGATTTACACTGAAAAATCTTTATTTCTACTAGGCTTTTAGGACCTGTAAAGTAAGTGAGCTTAATGAATACTGTTAAGATTAAGGAATAATGGAAATCTGTGTTCTTGTATCTACTAAAATTTGAGTTGCCATGCTGCAGTCCTTTGGGAATCTTGCTAAAAGGGACTGCGGGGACCCAAAACCAACATAACCCTGCACATTGAAACTTCCAACACAGGGACAGTTGCTTGTGAAACACCTGACCCAAATCTCTTACACCCACTTAAACCATTGATTTCAGACAGCTGTGCAGTAAACATAGCGCATATTTCACAGAAACTAGCCAAAAGGCAACATGACAGGAGTGGGGGAAGGTAAAATGCTACTTGTCTTTTTCACCTTGAAGATATTCAGGAAGTATCAACTAACTTGTCCTGAGTTTCCATCAACTTCCATTGAAGCAGCTTTAGGGACTGGTGTACCTCAAAGAACAAAACATATTGAGTATTCCCTCAAAACAAACACATTTGTGTTTTAGGAGAGCTTTAGGGATGGATTTTAGGGGCTGAGCCCGTTCCTACTGAAGTCAGTGAGATAGCCCTATTAATTTCCTTGCAGCAATATCAGGTACTAACACTGAAAAGAGCTGAATCAAAGACTTTAACTTGTATATTAATGCATAAAGAAGATATGGAATTAATTTTCTGACCCCTATGCTCAGATCTCCCTAATTTTTATATATAAGAATAGTCTTCTAGAAGTTTAATGGCAGTTTTACTCATCCATCTCTACAGTTTTCCATACACAGTTCTCCAGCATGTGTGATTCTATTTTCAGACTAATGAAAGATCAAAATTAGAGTCTCTCTGAAAGAATAGCTATACAGTTGCAGTAAGTGAATATAAAAGAGGTGACACATATATAGCAAATGGTCTTCTTTCTCACAGGGTTATCCACAAAGTTGTCTTGCCAATCATTTCAAAGGCTGTTAGTATAGATAGATATTCATTACGTCTGGAAAGAATACTCAGTGCTTCAGCCCATTTCATTTAGGGTACCAAACGGCCTTCATAAAATAAATTTAAATAATGACATACCTAGGCTGAATTTTAACCTGAAACCTCTACACAAAAACAAATACCCCTCCCCTGCCGCCCCAAACCTGTGTCCTATTGTCAGGGCTCCCTCTTCTGCTCTGTTTCTTCTTTTTTGTTTCTCTTATTTTATTATTACTAGGCATTATCCTCTATAAACACCTCTGAGGCTACCCAAGGAAGGCAATCAATAACATCTCTTTTTTTTTTTTAATTCTCAAATACATTTTATTGAGTCTTGCAATTCAACATCACTTCTACAAACCTATGGGGCTGATGTAAGAAGTGTCTCCAAGTCTCAATTTTTGTATGTTGTGTTCTGAATTACTAATTCTTTTGCTTCAAAGACAGACCTACAGATGCATATGGCCACTAAACAGTACCACTAGTCTAAGACCATTGTATTTCAGACAGAGAATCTGAAAAAGACGGGATGTAGAACAATACTCGGTTTAATATCTTCAGATATTTTTTATGTGATGTGGAGAAGTAAAATACAATGGAGAGGATTTTTTTTTCCTTACAGTTGTCATAATTTGAGATATTTTTTAAGTAAAGGAACAAAAAGACATAAATGCTTGATACAGAAGAAATGTCTGTTTGCATCTAATATATTATAGAAAAGTTCAAAGGCAGTTTAACCTTGTAAAAATGTTACCTCTGTAATGCTGCCAAGATCAGTAGCTGTATGAATATTTACTTTGACTTGCACACATGACTTTTTTCAGAATTTATCTAACTTATGCATTCATTAATTGGTGATTTTCATGTGCTGGTGATTTCATAAACTGATGATTCATTTTCACTTCCATACAAACTCCCACCTTTTAAAAAACTCATGCACCTTTCTGCCCTCAGACTCATAATATTCAGCTCAGGCATTATTTGGTGAATATTGCAGATTCAATGCATTCCAAAACAGAATTTATTGGAAAACAATAGCAATTGTTTTATATTCAATACCTAACATCAAGCATAGGACTATAGCAAAGGCCCTGTGTTAAGGTTGTCCCCCCATTGTACGATACAGGAGGAAAGTATTTGCAGAAGCAGACTGGGGGTCCACATAGATCAAAATTTCTTTTGCAAGAGAGGACAATATGCTTTGAAGTTAAGTTTCTAGACTAGGTAATTATGACAAAAGCCATTCTTGTCATACCTGGTAGAAAGAGATTGTTTAAACTTCCACCTGATATTCTTTTTATTAGTATGATCTATTGATTCTAGATATCTTGGTTACCATGTCCATTGATCCATATGAATGTTTGCCCTCATGTGAGGGTGGCTTTTTAAATAAACTTTTGCCATTCATTGAATATCCCACCAGCCTGGTTTTGAAAATCCTTCTCTTCTTCATTGTCCAAATGTGTTTCAATTGGACAAATGTACCACTCTTGCAGAAAGAAAAAAGCTTCTCAGCTGTATGGTCAGGCACATAAGGCATCATTCTTATTTTTTCAAAAGTTTCTCTCTTTATTAGTTATGTGGAATGCAAAGATATAGGAGCATGTAAACCAATAATAGTTATTCAGTCTAAACTCTAAGGATAACTTACTATGGGCACTGGAGGCTGAGATAGGATATTGTATTTGCATACATACAGTATATGGAGAACTGTTCTGTTTTATGGAGCAGCAATCATATTTAGTTTAATGTCTTATAAGTCCCATAAAATGACATTAAGAAATTTTGCTATTTGGCTGGTGAACAATCTAAGCAGTGGTGTTAACTCATCATAACACCACTACTCTGAAAGCTCAAGCCTCATAAAATTTGGGATATAAATATGCCAGCTCAACTAAACGAGATCAGAGATCTTGCATACATCCTTTTGTAGAGTGGCATCCAAAAATCTAGTGTTCACCTAAATCTTTTAAAAATTTCTACCATTTGTAGCCTACTGGGGAGTCTTAGTCTAAGAAAAATCACACTCTTGCCCTTTTGTTTCTAAATATATCTGGTCATCTGGAAACCTAGCAGACAACCTAGCGGATTTAGGACACCATCGCAGTGCTAGTAGAGGTGATGTGACACCTCTGAGAGTCCTGCATTCTTACGAAAAGGCAGATAGGTAACAGGAAGAATTCTGAAGTCATCTAAAATGATATTAGATGACTTCTGGAGTGGAGGAGCTAAAACACAAGGCAATGACAAGAATACAATTGCAACAGCACATTAATCTTTTTTTCTTTTCTTTAATGTGGGTAATTAATGTTTGAACTTCCCTTTAATTTTTACTTGAAGATTTAAGACTGGCCTGACATAAATCTGAATAGCAGCTGATGATGCTAATCACAAGCTCTGCCAACCCAAAATAACAGCAACTTCAGTTTAGGATTCTTTTGTATACTCATTGTTCATCTCTGTTTTGATTTGTGTCCTTCTTTTGATGTATTAGGAACTTCCAGGTGGTAGCAGGTGGAGTTACAAATGTTAGATAGCAAGGACACAGATTTTGCTCCTGGCTAGACTGATAACCTATATATTTTGCAATGTGAAAACGAGCTTGCTAAGCCTGAATGCACTGGCCTTTCAGTTCTGTACCAAAACTCCATCTGGGCTGTACTTTCTAGTCAAAATCCTTCCATCCTCTTTATGGTGGATGTTAACTCCATATGGGTCTTCTCCGTTTCTTCTGCAGTTTCACAGAACATGAGTAGACATGCCATCCAAGAAATCATCCGCCCATGGTGACAATTTGCCAGAAGCTGATTCTAACCTTCTGGCAAATCTATGATTTGCTGCAAGTAGGGATCCTCACCTGGGGACACATACTTAGTTCACCCAAAGTATCTTCTTTGTGTTTAATGGACGGTAAAGAAAAGCGATGCAGAAAAGTCAGCTGGGTCTGCTGTGCATCACTTTGTGGTCTGTAGACTGAATTCCTTAATGACATTCTCATTAAAAGTTCCTGCTGCCAAATACTGTTTGCTTTTGCCTTTAGAACTGTCTGCATTAATAATGAGACACTCATCTTGAAAGTAATTTGCATAAAGTTTTATTCTCATGTCACTACCACACTCAGCAGCTCCATGTTTGTTGTGGGCAGAGCGAATACCCTGTGAATGAATGCACAGCAGTGTATTACCCTAGGGGCCACAGACTACCTTACCACCCCACCACCACCCCCCGAAAAATCTAACCCTGTCCTTAGACAGTAATGATACTACAGCTTTTTTTTTAAAGGAAATGCCTTCTTGTCTCTGACATCTGGTTCTGAGACGACTCACCCCACTCTGGCCAGGTTATCCGGCTAACTAGTGGACACAGTCTGCCCATCTACAGAGCAGATGAAAAGGACCTGTAAGGCATTGCGTGTCAAGTGCGGTTGCTGATCACTTCCTGGCTCCACTCATTATAGGGGTGATGGTGCTGCATGACAGCAAAGGTTCAAATGTTTCCCAGTGAAAATCACACACGGATATTTCATTAAAATACCCTTTTAATGGCCCACAATCTGCAGCTCAGCAATGCCCTGAGCCACAGGTTGTGCCTTTATGTCTGACGGGCCTTGCACCCAGGATTTGTTCCGTTAAATTATTGTTAAGTATTAAAGATCACAACAATTATTTCGGATTGAAATTTTCAATCTGCACAACAAGTTTTCTTTTGGTGGTGATTAAAAAAAAAGCATCTGGTTTCTATAAGCTTAATTCATTTAATTTATCAGCAAATTATATTACTTTTACCGTTAAAATTAGAAGTATGCAGACTGATTTAGATTAAGTTTTTAAAATTAGCTAAAAGTTCATGGCTTTTCTGGAGATTTTAAGAGACTGAGTAATTTTATTCATGTGTCTTCTCTAGTGCTTTTTATTAGAAGAAACAAGAGAGAAGTAGTAGTATTGGTTTTACAGTATTTCCAGTCCAGATGGAAGAACCAAAAGTCTTATTTCCAAAGTGTGGCATTTTATGTCATCACCCTTTTTTACCCAGACAGCTCCACTAATAGTCCCAACTCTACAGTGTTTAGACATTCAGATAAAGTTTAAGTAAGCATCTATGCTTCTGGTGATTATTCAAACAGTCTCTCAACCTTTTGTGGTTCACCCATCACCAGTTAATATCACATTAAAAACTGACAAATAATGTTGCATTTTATTGCAACTTGTACAAGCTGGGTAACCTGCCCATTAATTCTCTGCTGCTTCTCACTTAGCATCATTCTCTTCCTATAATAATAAAAGGATTAAAGAATGCACGCAGCTAAAATTAGTTTTTTATTAGTAGACAACTGAGTCGTTCCATAGTTTGTAATATTCAACTTGGAGAGAAAAAAAAAATTTGATTATGCACTGTGAAAAATTTATTTAATTCATGGAAACAAAACACTTTTATAAGGCAGTAAATTCATCTAGAGTGAGTCAATTTTGTTTCCTCAGAAAATAACCTTTCCTACAACAAATACACTTTACAGGATTTTCTTTTTTACTTCATTAGAAATTATCTAATATATTTGAAGAAGAAATGAAAGCGATTTTCTTTTTCTTCTCTTTTCCGAAAGCATAAACTTTTTTTGGCTTCCAACACCTAGCAATACTGGATATTGTTTTTCCCTGGTAAAGAAAAATATTTTCACTGAATCACCAAAAGCATTTCCAGTGCTAATCAGCTCTATATTCACTTGAAAGAAGATGGTGAGATTTTGGCCTCAGTAATGGCACAGCACAAGGAAGACGGAATCCCAAGCTATACGCCGTGAAATGCTCCATCCTCAAAGTAAGTGTTTTTCATATTTTTATCAAAGACAAAGGCACATGAGATGAAAGATCTAATTCTCTGTTGCTCCGTAGAGTCACTGGCACAAGCACAAAGCAGTTGTAACATGATACTAAATCTGAATTGTATCATTTACGCTCATTTTGCATTCCTGATGAAGGACAATCTGAAGAAAATTAACCTAGGCTTTTTTAAGGCACACGTACAATTCTTATCTTTGTAGGTGGAAGATAATTGTATCTTATGGATAGTTTTATACACACACAGAGTCATGCAAGCAAATTAAAAGTTTTTAAGATGCATTTCTAAAAACTGAACAAAAGCCTTTAAACAGCTTTGATCCCTTTTGTCCTCATTATGTCAATTTGAGGCTGATGTAACTGGAGGGGAGAGTTGATGATCACGAGGTTAAGGCTCAGGGGGCCAGAGTCTCTCCTCTGATGGAGCTGTGTGCAGTGCAGAACCACAGACTAAGGCAAAGGTAGCTTTCAATCTCCCCTAATATCCCTGGTAGACCATACGACTACATCCCAGCTCCCTTAACATAGCCCCAGATGGCTGTGCTGATGGGGATGCTGCACCCCTGTGCCCAGTGAGGGGCCATGTGCCATCCAGGAGCTCCCCACAGGGTCAATGCCAGCTCCAGACCTGGCCCAGAAGGCAGTGTGACCACCAGGACATCAGCCACGACGGAGCTGGGACTTCCAGGTTCAGCTCCTCGGCCTCACAGCTCCCGTGGGCCTCAGCCTCCCTGTCTCGGAGTGTGTTTGTCTTCCTCGTCCTGGTGGTGGAGGCTGAGTTCGTTCCTGCTTGGAGATGGTCTGAGGGAAGATAGCCCAGAAGTCCCCACTTTGTTCCAAGAGATGTAGTTATAGCATTTTCTCAACACAACCAAACATCCTAAAACTCTCTCTGGGAACAATTTCTTGTTATTGTTGGCATTTATTGCCTGATAGTTTCAGTCTTTTACCATCTTGCTGTTTACAAATGGATCAAAAGGCAGTGCAAATCATTAGAACTAGCAGTGCAAAGTTACTCTTTTTGGCAAAATCCCACCTGCTGTCATTTTCTATAGTTAAGACTTTTGCCTGAAGCCTTGAATATCTCACCCTGACACCAGCCTGCAGTAATTAATCATTAAACAGTGATTGAGGCAGTGGACCCCAGAAAATATCTTCATATTCTACCATATGCTGAAGCCAGCTGCAGCAAGCACTCGGAGAGAAGCCGCACAGAGGAAAACACTCTGCCTGACAGTCCCCTGCTGTGAAGTCCAAGCACAGAAAGCCTCTAACGAAGGGCCGTAGACAGACTGTTTGCTTGTATTGACCTTCATTACCTGGGATTGTTTAGAAGGCAAAATGTCAGTGTTAATGTGCTAGAATTTTAAACATTATCGCATTTTAATGACTATTTCCAGCCTCTCACATACTCACAATGTGGAACAAAAATGTGGATTAGTGTAATGAAAGGTTATAACAACAATAACAACAACAATAATGAGGGATGGGCAGATGTGTTTCGCTTAATTTCAAACTCCCCTGGAGCATCTCAGTTTTGGAATTAAGAGCAGTTTCCACCCACCCGAGGTTCATGTTATATTTGGGGCTGGCCCAGCGCCACGTCTGGGCAGTCACAGGCCACAGCAGTCATCCAGAGCTGGGTGTGAGCCTGCTGCCAACTCTGGCCAACGCAACTCAGTTGACAGATCCCCGCAGAAACGCTGGGGTCCGCAGCAGGGTAGGGGAAAGGCAATGAGCATCTTCTGCATTATGGAGTCACCAGAGCCGGGGCAATTTGCAGGCTGCACACCAATATTATGGTTTCAGAAGTCCCACTAAGACCCAGGTGACTTCCTAAAACTCACAGGCATCCTGGCTTTACCTCACATGCCTTCCCCATGTTGTCTCCACTGTGTGGTCTGCCTTGCACAGGTATACAAGTAAACAGCAAGCTATACGAGAGACACATTTTAAGGGATGTTCCCTTCAAAAAATACAGGCTTTGATATTCTGGTCTTCCTTAGTAGACACAGAATACTTGTCATTTTTGCTACTGGCATTCTGGCAGACACACTGCAGGAATGGTTTGAAGGCTGAGAGAGAGTCATAGCATTTCTTTTGCAAACTTGCTTCCCACTCTGCATGATGGCACCTTCCTTTGCCAGAGTGCTAGAAACTGTCTTTCTCTGTCATTCCCATAACTGACCTTTTTGAATGCCTCTGTTTATGCAAACATGAGTCTCCATCTGAAGCCTTCCTTAAAAACACGAAAGAATTTTTACGCAAATGTTTGTTTTATGGGGATCCCACAGATCTCACATTTCCATTAGAAATCCAGCAAGCATTTTTCTTGTGTTGCCCCTTCCCTACTCTATTCTTGCTTTGCAAAAGAAGTTAATCATACCTACATGGCATAAAAGATATTTGTTTCCAGTGGACCTTTATGTATAGAGGTAACAAAGAGATTTAACACTGAAGGAAGTAATTTTCCATGCAAATCACAGTTACACCATGATTTTTTTTGCCCCATGATGTTATAGCATTCAAAAATGTAAATGGATTCAAAATAAAGTTTGGGAAACTGATGAAAGAAAAGTTCAGCTGAAACTATTATAAAGTCACGAGGAAACAGTCTGGCTTGGAACTATAGTTGCACTGCAGTTTTTGCTAATCTGGGAGGAAAAGCATCACTCTGCACCTGCCCTGCTCCTGTACTCTATCTCTAAGCATTAGTGTCATGATTTAACCCCAGCCAGCAACTAAGCACCACGCAGCCGCTCACTCAAGCAGCTGCTCGCTCACTCCACGCTCCCCTCAGTGGGATGGGGGAGAGAATTGAAAAAAAAGAAATAAAACTTGTGGGTTGAGATAAAGACAGTTTCATAGGACAGAAAGGAAGAAAATAATAATGATAATGATAATGATAATAATAACAACAACAAAAATAATAAATGATAATAATAATGGTAATAAAATAATCAGAATATACAAAAGAAGTAACACACAATGCAGTTGCTCACCTCTTGCTGACCAATGCCCAGTTAGTCCCCAAGCAGCCATCTGTCCCCTCTGGCCAACTCCCCCCAGTTTATATACTGGGCATGATGTCATATGGCATGGAATATCCCTTTGACCAGTTTGGGTCAGCTGCCCTGGCTGTGTCCCCTCCCAACTTCTTGTGCCCCTCCAGCCTTCTTGCTGGCTGAGCATAAGAAGCTGAAAAATTCTTGACTTCGTACAAAAACTACCTAGCAACAACTGAAAACATCAGTGTGTTATCAACATTCTTCTCATACTGAACATAGCACTATACCAGCTACTAGAAAGAAAATTAACTCTATCCCAGCCAAAACCAGGACAATTAGCTACTGGCCCCTTTCATAGAGAGGAACTCGAGATAAACACATTTTTCGTCCACCTCTTTCATACATGCTGTAATGCAGGATGTATCAAGGCCATAGCTAAATACAGAGTACAGAAGCTATATCAAGGGACCAGACAGTCCTGTACCTGCCAATCTTTTTTGTGAGGGGGTACATGTCAGTCCCCCAAAACCTACATTCAGGAAAATCTGCTGGACTACATACATCTGGCATAACAAGTACAGAAGTGCTTTTGTTTTGCTGAAAGAGGTTAAATTTTTTTATTTTAAAATTGTTCAATAAATCATTAAACAGCATTTCTCTGTGAATACTCAAGGGAGTAGGGGTTCAGTCTTCCACTTTTTTCCAAAGGCCAAGTTCCTTGGAGGATTTTCCATAATGCAATGTGAACTTCTCTTAGACCAACCTTTGCCCAGGGCATAAAGTAAGTCATGACTCTGGGGGAGCATAAGAAATGTAGTTGCACCCAGGGTCTCACTGGGGACTTGATTATGAGAAGCCCAGTCTCCTGGTTTTTTTTAAATTAAAAAAAAAAAAAAAGTTATTCAGGGTGCTCTGAGATGTCTCATTTGTCAAACAAGGAAATTTTATAAATAATGGTGTTCTGCTACCAGCTATGTTTCAGTTAGAGATTAATAGCAGCCTTATTAGGCAGACACTGGTACTTTGGCCCACTTGTATATATGTATGATCTCGTATTACATAGAACAGATTTAACAGAAGTTTCTTTGTTACTGAAATGACTTACACCATCAGAAGTGCTGCCCATCTATTTTTTCTGCTGTTTTCACCTTACTGACACTAAGAGTATGATTCATTCATGTTCTTTTTTACACTGAGAAAAAATTCTTGATCTCAGCCTGTTTACCTAAGATCATTTCAACATTTAAAAAAGTAAATAAAAGGATATAGGCATACTTAAACACAAAAGATTGACCTCCTTGTTTTCAAGTATTTCCAGAAAATAATCAATGATATACTAACTCTATTTTTCAGTTGAATAAAATAAGGCAGATGCTCACAGCTACATGAGATTGTAGTACAGTAGAAAAAGATTTATGGGAATTAAATCTTCTCATTGTTTCATGTCCGGGATCTGACATGGTATTTGCAGAGTGGGAAGTCTATTAATGGCGTCTTTATTTTTAAGTTTGTTACATTTGAGATTAGGTTTATAGGAACTGGTGGCTTAGGCTCTTTTTGCATAATTTCATTGTTTATCATTATTGAATTTACATTTATTTTTATACAAATGTAAAATATATGTACACCTATATTTAAATGTACACATATAAATAGATGATATTTTATAAAAATATATTGTTATATAGTTATGTGTTTTGTTTACATAATACAATATATAAATATTTATTTATATAATTGTTTAAAATAATTTCTTTGGGGACTTCTTTCAATTACTATTATTTTTAGTAGTACTGTAACAACTCTATGTACTGTAATGATGGACCAGCCCACTATCATATCAAATACAAAAATGGTCTTTGCCTCCAAGTAGTTACAGTATGAGAGATAATAGAAGTGAACTGGCTAATGAGAAAGCAAGAGTACAGCAAGCTACTATACAGGGCTATGACTGGGTGATGGCCTCGGTGCATCAGCAGTGTATTATGGAGTTTTTCATAGGGATTGTGGCAATTCAGAATTTCATGGAGAAATCTGAAAGAAGACACTGAGGTAACTGGATATTTTCAGGTGACTTCTCCCAAGGACAAGGAGCAGCTTTGAGAGGAAAGTCAGAGCTCCTTTTCTAAAACCTACCTGTTGAAAAGCGAAGACTTACAGACCTGGGGAGTTAATGAGTATTCAGCAAAAGCCTACAGGTAAGATAGTGTTACCTATGAAACACCTGACAATGAAGATGCGTACCTTATGGACAGAACAGGAGATCAGCAGAGTGCTCTTTGCAGCAGTGCTCTGGATGGATATGATCATGTTTGCTAAGGTAAGAAAAATGCAAAAATTAAAACAAGGGATAATGAGTACCTGAGAAAGACATTAAACTGTCTGGTTGAGGAAGGCAGATTGTATCTTAAAGATATAATAAGTATCCAACTTAGATTTATCCTATACCTGAAGTGATTAGAATGAGACTGACCATACTGAAATAACTATCCCCTTATTATTTTTCTTCACTGTAGCAGAGAAAAAATAATTTTGGCCCAGGCATCTTGTTCTAATGTGTAAGAATTAATAGTCCTGACAGTAGAGTTTAATATTTATACTTGATAGACTGAACACAGGAGGGAGAAAATTATATTGTCAGCCATGTTTTTCACGTAGAGTACAAAGGCAGAAAGACTTGTACAAGGAAGTATTTGGGAGGACAGGGAATTATACCTCTTTTTTCTCATTCTTGCCCTACTTTCCATCACCGTTCCATACACACAAGGCTGAGTAATAATGCACTTTAAGCATGGGCTTAACTTTAGTATATGTACGTATAATGTGCTGGCTCTCAACTGTGTGCAGTAAACAGAACCATCAGACACCAGACAGAAATGAGTGATAGGGCTAATTAAAAATTTGTAGCCCACTCACTTTAATTTTTTACATAGAAAATACCTAATTCAAAGTCTGTTGCATTTGGTAATTAAATGGAGAAAAATTACTAAGGGGCTTGAGAACTACAATGCAGTTGGCTTGGGTAGCTAGTCATGAACATATTAAGGTATGATGAGGGTACAGAATTTGAAAAAGTACATTTGTAGATTTAAGTGGCAGCTTCAACACATCTCACCAGTATATGATAAGACAAATGAAGGAGACTACAATGGACATACAATGAAATTTTTTCCGATCTCTGAGGGAAAACCCTTTTCAACCTTACACAAAAGATGAATAATTTAGCAGTGTGGTTGTCGCTCTTAGAGACCATCATGCACCTAAGGCCTGAGTTGAAGGGGCACAGAAGAACTATCAGGTTTTTTTCCTAGGTCCCTGTTCTCTTCTCCTTTTGCAGATCTTTTGCAACTGAGGGCAGAACATATCTGGACAATGTTATTTTCTGCCATCAGCAAGGAAGAAAAATGTGAGGAACATGTTTTAACAGTCCAACCCATGTGGGGAGGTTGGAGGAGTGAATTACTGTACCAGGTTCTCCTCTACAAAATAGTTCCACTACCAGCCAATGTACCTGTTTCATTCAAAACATTTCCCTACGGGTAGGAATACTGGATAATTTCAGACTAGCCAGAAACACCATTACCAAGAAAACAGTAACACAATTCTAGAGCATCACTATTATGATACCCTGATGAATACCAAGATGACGACCACTAAACTGTTGAGTTTTCCGAGAATGAGATTCAGAGTTGGCATCGATGTACTTATATGCTACAATGTCCTTTGGAAAAGGATAATGGTACACTCCTAAAAGATCATATGCAACATAATATAAAGCAGGATATAAAATATCTTTGGCGGAAAGAAGAAATACATTATTTTACATCACTTCCAAAAAAGGGCTTGATAGGGCTCATCAGGAAAGTAGCTCAATTTTTACCAGTATCTGGCTTGTGAGAGACACATTGATACAGAGCTCTTTTTCAGGGGAGTCAAGTACAAAAAAATGAGTCGTAATCAACAAGCTATAGGCATATGAAAATACATTTGATTATGAAGGAGCCATATCAACTAAATTCATTGAAACACCTAAGAGGTGAGTAGGTCTTAGCAAAACATTTAAGCAATTTGCTTTTTTTAGTGTAGGACAAGGAGGTATAAAAGTATGAAGATACAAAGAAGATATGAAAGTGCTGCTGGTGTCCTATTTTATTGGCTAGCACCTTCATTCCTTGAAAAAAGCAGACTGCTTAATACTCTTTTCCAGTATTTTTACCGAATCTAAACACAGACTTTTTGCTTACCGGAAGTAGAGACATTTTGGGAAAGATGCTGTATAGAAACTGTCTGTTGGGTGGGGTGGGGTGTTTTGCCCTTTGTGCTGGGAAAGTTATTAATGTTTTCTGTTAAGCCATCTAAATTTATGGTGCCTGAAGATATTTTATATATGCTTTCCCAAAGTACACACTGCAGCAGCCTTGTACTTTTTTTCCTGAGGTCTTTTTCACAGATATATATGCAGGTGATCTCTAATAAATTCAGTTATACTTCTCTGTTTCATAACAGAATTACTTATTGTAAAAAATACCTCTTCTCTTAAGAGCACCTGATTTTATAAACAATGAGTCAGTAAATGTGAATACTTAACAAGATAGACTCTGCACTTGCAAACAGCAGTGCAGGTAAACACTCTTTTAATGGAACCTAGTTTACAAACTTCTCTAATACAAAAATATAATGAGTTCCCTTGCCTGTTAATAACTATTTTACTGTTCCCTTCTTCTTGAATTTGGAAAAGTTTTGAGCTTCCCATGGGATCTTTATATGACTGCAGTTCACTGAGCAAATAAGGCTTTGAACGATCTAATAAAACAACAACAACAACAACAACAACAACAAAAAACAAACCAAAACTTTCTCTTTTTTTGCCTGACAGTGCATATTTTGTCTAAGAGAACAATGGGGTGAAACCTAGTGCTTACATATTCCCCACAATTCTTCATTTTAAAAATCAATGTAGCTGCTCTCAGTGGACCCTCATTTAAGCAATGTTCTTCACTGTCATTTCAGAGTTACCCATATAACATATGTATTTCTTGCCTTTTTATTTGTAAATAATCTCTCTCAAAGGGGAAAAAAAAAGAACAGCTTGAAAGGAAGTTGTAGAAAGAAATACTTACCCAAATCTGATTAATCCCATATCACAGGGACAGCCAACATCCTTGATACTATGAACCCCATATGAGTTGTATTACTCATATGTATAAGTCTTTGAAGGACAGAAGCCTGTAATATCTATCTACTTACAATAAGAGACTCCTATTGGAATATTTAGTATAGGACCCAGTGCAGTGAGGCACCCAAACACATAAACTTTCCTATGGAAATCAGCTGGCTATTCATGAACAGAAGTGCTTTACTAGATCAAGGTCTGGACTGGCACTGAAAATTTTCCAGCTGCAGGAAGCAGCTGTTTCTAGTCTCTTGGGAGCTGCCGCCTCTGAGTGATTTTGAGAATTAATGCTTTAGCAATCCAGAAGAAATGGATTTTTCAGAGGTTGGAGCCTGAGAAGGCGAATAATGTAGTGGCATGCAAAAAGCAACCCAAACTAAATGTATGTGTTTAGAAAGGGGAGAAAGCATGTAGACCTGTCTTCCACAGAACAGCAAAGACTGGGCACCTTGGCTGCTTTTGGCCTTTGAGTTCAGAGTTATTCACTTCTGCAGCCAAAGGTATACATCCAAAATGTTGTGTGGTGCACACAGTTCCCAATTGTACATCCCATCCTCCCCCCTCCCTCATATAGGCCTATGGAGAAGAACTGTGCAAAGCATTCAACCAGGCGTCCCTGGCATGCTCTAGCGGTTCCTGCTGTACTCTCCAAGGGGGCAGAGGCAGCCTCTCCATCACAAGCCTGAGAGGAAAAAATGACAAAAAGCAGGCTTCAAAGTACCATGAGATTTTTACCATAGGAGTAATTAACACTATCCTCAATATTAACGAGCAATTAGAGTGCAGTCCACTTGGCTTGCAGCTCAAATGGCGAAGAATTCCCAGAGGCAAGCCCAGGTCTGTATCACCACGCTGCTGTGTCAAGGAGCACGCTGGCTCATCGTTCCACAGAAGACCTCCAGACTCCTTATGGTGCAGAAGTTAGAGGGATCCAAAGTGTAGTGTTCCCACTAATGCTATTTTGCAGAGAGGAAAACCTAAAAAATACATAGATTTATTCCAATTTACTTTTCAAACATTTACACAGGCTGGGTGGGATTTTCAAGTGCAAGAGGTGCACAAACCTTCCTAACTCACTGCAATATTTTTGAAAATGTGTTTCATTATGGAGCTTAATCTGCAAGGTTACCTCTGTCCACAGAAGTAATGGCCTAATATTATAAACACCTATACTGTTAAGTGCCCTATTTATCTTGCAATCTCATAAGGAACAAGAATTTTTGTTCTGTTGAAAACTGATGATTTTTTTTTTCTGATTTGAGCCAAAAAAAAGAGTTGTAGTTTAAAATTTTGTACCAGAAGGGGAAAGGAGATAAAAAGGATTTGAGATCTAAAAATAGTCTTGAAATATATGATTTTAATTTGTTTAAAGTTCATTGTTGCATTTCATTAAAACATTAAATAATATTATATAGATAATTACGATTTTGAAAAAAACCTATATCTTATGACAAGAACAGTTCAGCCAAAATATATGTTATTGATTCTATCATTTGGTTTGACATTCCTTTGGCACTTGCAGATGGATAATTACTTTCCTATTTAATTAATAAAAAGTTTACATATTCAGTGAAGAAAAAAGCATGCATATTTAATATCCATTATGGTGTCAAATTCTAGACTAGTAAATACCCAGCTGAGGGCTACTGTAGTCTGGTATGGCCTACAGAGTTCTAGTTATAAACAGACAGGGACAGGAAAGAACAGGTGAATACACAAAATTTTTTAAACTCATATTTGTTCCTGTTTAGAAGAACAGAGAAGAAAAATTTTCTCACACCAAGTGTTAGCAAAATACACGAGATGTTATGGTAAAACTACTTTAAAGAGATGGAAGTTCACAACTAGATTATATGACAATTATGCCTACCATGAGATGAGAATGAAAAAAAAATCCACCTAAAACAGGTTGAAACAACTCAACTCTGCTGGATCTATCCCAGGTAAGAAGATATATTTATTCATATTATTTATTTATATGATGCCAGTCTGCAGGGAAACCAGAGAAGTGCTTCAACTCTTCCTGGCAGTCTCAAGAGAAATGTTGAGGGGTAGCTCCCTCACTCTGTTGCATGAAACATCCTGAGGCTGTCAAATTTACGCATTATAGTTTTGTGTCCGGTGAAAGCAAACAGATTTTAAGAAGCTGCATCCCATACAATATGCATGTACTGGTGTCTTAACAGTAAAGCTGACCAGAGACAGTTAAATTTTTAACTTAGAATTAGTGTTTTAGCTAAAACAAAAACATTGCTGAAAAAAAATATATTTTGTTTGCAGATTTTCAGTTTTTCTACAAATTTCTTCGCATTTCCACTGTCTTCTTTAAATGGCCTTTCTTTGGTTTTGCTTTTTCCCATTTGATTCTGTTAACAGCAAAGAGAAAAAGAAGAGAGAGAGAAAGGTACATGAAGCCCTTCAAGCATCTTGTATTATTTTCCAGAGCAAAACCTATTGGTTAAAGGGCAAAAGAAAACCACTTCAAATAGCTGAAATATTTCATTTTTTTGTGTTCCTTGCAAACTTTTCATCAGAGAGTGCATCCATGATTTGCCCAGCCTTGCCAGAGAGTATGGAAGAATAGATATTTTGATGCTATGGCTGCAGCATTCAAGGCAACGTTGGTCAGCTCTTGAACATAGGCATCAAGCTTGAAAAGAAGGCAATTGTAGCAAATTTACTGACAATGCAAATCATAGAAGATGGCAAAAATCTGTTTCCTTGACAACATGACTGCCCTAGAGGATGCTGATTTTTTTTTTTTTTTTGGTGAGGAGGGGCCGGGAGATGGAGGATTTTGACAAACGAGGCTTGAAGAATAGCATGCTGAAATCACTACAAATATATATTTCTGTACACACTATCTCTTCTTTTTGGTGCCTGACACTGGAGTCTGAAATTGAGCACTTCCAGCAGTTGAGTTGTATACATTTAAATCTGGTCATGGAAATATATTTTGATATACGAGTTACATTTCTTCCTTGCCAACAGAAGCCAGTTACTAAGCCGAGGCTGCCCGCTGTTAATTAAACTATGTTCCACTAAAAACCTGCAGCACAAATACATGGTAGCAGAGCATGTTCTGTGTGCTGTTCCTCCTCATGTGATAAGTAGTGCATTTCCTCAATGGATGCACATTGCTTACATTTTTAGAGCTATTAAGCCAGGATAATTATGGAACAATCTAGGCAATGTTCAATAGCCCATGCAGATGCCTGACAGGGCATGTTGTCTCTTAATTAGGAATTTGAATGCCTAATGCTTGTATATTAACTGAAATAATTGGATAGATGTTTTACATTTTCTTCACTTTTACTGACAACCAAGCAAGGGACCACAGGAATCAACATATCTTCCTAAAACACCTCATTTCATTTGCACTTTCTAGGTGATCTAATCTGTTGTTTAAGTGGGATTTTTAAGAGAATTGAAGCTGGCTACTGTGTAAATATATTGTAAGATGTCCCACAGTGAGTCTAGCAGTTTTAAGCTGGTATCTTGTTGCTTCTTGTAGTATCATAACCTACACAGTGTAATTACCTGGCTGTATCTTTTTTGTTCCTCAGAAGTCAAGTAAAATTACAATAGCTGTTATTCTTTTATTGGTTCTAAGTGCTGATATGTATTGTTTCAAACCCAGTTCTCATACCATACTACCACAATTTCTACCACTGATGTGAAAATCTGCTTTGCGCTGTACAGGGCTGCTTTCCACAGACTGAGGATGCCTTTCAGGGGCTGGGCTTGCCAGGCTGGACGCTGCAGCTCTGGCTGCAGAGGATAGGTTTACTTGGGGTTCCCTACCCTTGCTCCCACTTTCACTAAACACGAGGAAAGCCCTATTGGCTCTGGCCAAGCTGTGCGGAAGCAGGTAGGACTCGAGGCGTTGCGTTCCGTGGCACTATCCATTAGCCCATTTCCATAGCTAAGGCAGCATTCATCTCCT
This sequence comes from Harpia harpyja, assembly GCF_026419915.1. NCBI lineage: Eukaryota > Metazoa > Chordata > Aves > Accipitriformes > Accipitridae > Harpia > Harpia harpyja. Next base: position 13,863,872 of record NC_068945.1, on the reverse strand, counting down.
ATGAATGTAATAAAAACAGTCAGAAAATTCCTCTGGGCTCCATGTTGGCAGAACTGGGCCCTGAATGAGCAACTTCTTTAATCCATGTCTACTGTGTATGTGAGGAGTACTATGCTTGCCAGTATATACATTGTTTATATTTAGGATGTCTGATAAATGTGTTTATTCACAACTATTAGTATAAAAGCTCCTTTAAAAGCAACAAATTGCTCTCTATTAGTAATGTGCATAATGACCTATTTCCATAAACATTTTTAGTAAGAGAAATTTTAATGTGCAAAACCCTGCAGACATTTTATGGAAATTTGACTGTATTCTGCAGAAGTGCATCACAGTCATATTTTGTTCTTTAATATTTTGTTTTAAGACGTGAATTACTTTTATTCTGATATATAGTACAAAAGCAGCAACCTGGCACAGGAAAAAGGAAAATGAGTCTTAATGTGTTTCCTTCTTGCTAATGTATATTTGCTTGATTGATGTAAGGATGTTTTTTGCAGAAAATATACAGCCCCTGTTAGTTGGGGATTTTTTTGCATATTTATTTTAAAAGGGTGATGGAGGCTTTAAAAAAAGCTCTTTCAACCCAATCATAAGGAAAAGAATAATAAAGGAATGTCTTTATGGTGAAAAAGGATAAATAGAGCTTCTAAGTCTCTATCTGTTGTATTGCACCTAAATGGAGGTCAAGTGTGCCAAGCTGTATTCACAAAATATTGTGACGCAGTTTTAGAGGCATGGCTTAAAAAAATTAGCTCGAGGGGGTTAAATATGTATTAGCTTTTTTTGTTGTTGTTTGAAAAGCACGAAACAAATCATCGGGTTTCTGTGGAGTCTTAATAGTATTCCTGTATGTTATGTACTAAATGCAACCTGAACAGCAGCAGAGCTTTTCATATTAATTTACTATAACTTTGGAGCAAATAATGCTTTTTTTCTTCCATGCAGAGCTTAAAGCTTCTGAACTACCAACAATTCCAACTAAAGTCTGTAAAAATAACCTAACTTGTGTCAGGTGCAAACTGTCTCATTTGTAGTTCCACCAAAATTATACGGGGAAAGAAAGCAAGGTTTTATTTTAAATTAAGCTAATCACACAGCCATGCAGAGGAGGTGGAAATGGAAAAAACATCTATAGATCTAATACTAAAAAAACTGTGCAGTATTTCAACTCTGCTTTGAAAGCACTCTAGGCAGCCATTTCTTAAGGAAACATTGTTCTGTGTTAAAACACAGGCAGACCACAACTCTGAATTCACTTCTGCCTTTGACACTAACCATGCGAATTTGGACAAGCCACTCGAGTGACATTTTTAAACTGGAAGTAAGTAATCTCTAGTAAGTAATCATGGTTACCCCATCCCTACTGCATACGGGGAATGCTTGGTTAGCTAATAAAGTGCTCTGCAGATGTACAGAAAAAAACATGATGAAAGATGTCAAGGAAGTAAAAAAGATTAGAACATGAACACCTTTAGAGATATCTGTGAGAAAAGCAGGTTCCTATATTTCCGATTTTCTCTTACAAATGTTGATATGCTTTGCAGTATCCGTGTGTTCCATTCAAAAAATTAAGGATATATCCCAGCTGGAAAGAAAGTCTAAGTTAAAACCTACATTGATGAGGAGGTACATAGAGTAGAAACATGGCCTTGGACCATCATATTAGTTAAGCAGTTGCTTAACTTTTAGCATGAGCATTGTCTTCTATGATCTTTAAAAGCGAAGTGGTTATAAATGTGATTAAGAGCTTGAATAAATATCCAACTGAATATGATGCTAGACCCTCCTGTTTTGGCGGAGGGTCAGCTGCAGCACATCAGTGTTGCAGGTCTGGTAATACAGTTGCTTTAAGATCTTTGTTTTTCAAAGCGCTGAGCAGCTCTTAGTAGCTCCCACACATACAATGAGAACTGAGAGCACATAGATGTACCAAGGCCTGTAGACAGCCCTTGTCTTATCTCACTGAAGTAAATGGCTAGCTGTAATTAATTTCAGTGGGATCAGGAACGTGATACATAAAGCTTCCAAAGGAAACCTTCTTCCTTCTCCCAGTCATTTTATATCATCTTTCCTGTCATTACCACTGCTGTACGTTCATGTAATACAGTTGTAAAACCTTATATGAGAATGAATGAAATTTGAAGTGTTGAATTAGTCAAATGAATTAATGATCATGATTTAGTGGTATTTTTGCTGTACGAAGTGTAAAGAATCAGTCAAGATTTTCTCCTGTGAGGGCTGTGTTGTATTGATTTCTTTTTCAAATGACCAAGCAATTAGCATAGCAGAAACCTAGGTGCTCAGCACCTTCTCCATTAAACAGAACAAATGTCAAGTCCTATTAATATAGTCAGCTGTTCCATAGTGGTTGATCAGATGCTATCTATCATTGTATGTTTATTATCTTGTTGAAATAGTATTATGAGGTTTTGCTGACAATAACTTTGGATGATGTGCTCTTTTTCATTTTAATCCTTCTTTGTAGTTCAGGCACAATTTCATCGTGTCCAGGCTGTTAAACCATTAATTGTGAGAGTCCAGATTTTCAGCAGTTCATGCTGGTACAATAAGTCTTCTTTCCCCATCTCCTCTCCCAAGTGAAAAGAATCTGTATTTTTAATAATAATAAAAAGACATAATCACTTAATGCAGAAATGTCCCTTGCACCCGAACAGCAAATCCAGCTTAAGTGGAAATTTACACAAAGAATTATTTATAGGAATCAATCATAATTACATTTAATGCATGCTGCAGCTGTTTATAATTGTGGTTTTCCCAAGGTTATTCTCCTCCTACCATCCACCCACACACATGAAATTTGTTTCTGTGGAAATGCTTAGGAAGCATTATAATTTTCCCGTAACTTGTTACAATGGCAGCTGACCGTTGTGAGGCAGACTAGATCCTGATTAGTGAGTGCAATAAAAAAGAAGAGAAGACTGTTTTGTTGACCAGTAAAAGAGTCTTGAGAAGCTGGCTGGTAATAACTATCAGGACAAATATTTTCCATGTCATTCTGTTTGCTATTTATTATGACAAGCAAATCTGACTACTAAATTAGCAAGTTAATTTTTGGTAATCATAAATTCAAGATAGTGTGGGCCAAACTGAGAAGCCATGCATAAAGTGGTATAACTGGGACCTTCTCACACTCAGTTAGAAATTTCCTTCCCTGAAAAATCATTGCTGTAGAACTGATTGTAAAATGCATTTCTTAACTACTGAAAAAGCTGATTTTTCATAGAGAAAGAAAAAAGAGATTTAATTTGGAGCACTTCTTAGCTCCAGCTATTTGATTAAAAAAATGAAGGCTTTATAGGAAAGGAAATACATGGTATACACATTTTTTATTGTGTTGAAGGCCCACGTGTCCAACCAGAAAGTCTAGAAGGGAAAACATCGGGCAGCCATTTGATGTAAGATATATGGCTACCCATAAAGGACTCTGGGTTGCTTTTTCATACATGGTATGAGCCAGGAGAAGGTGTAAATTTAAAACAGTCATTATTTTTGGTGCATATTTGTCTGGTCTCTCAGTCTGTAAGTTTTAAATTTTAAATTTCATTGCATATTGATAGATTTCCTATAATGGTGATTAGCTCTAAGGTAGTTCAGTGGAAAGTGTGACCTGTGTTATACTGTTGTATTCATCTCTCTGAAGTACGTTCTGTGTCTGTGACACTTATAACAGGGTTAGACCACCTCAGTCAGCCCAAACACTGCTGAGGGAAAACCCTATGAAGCTTGAAATGTAAAATTCCCTGGGCTTGAGGGACAGTGGTATTTGTACTGTTGTCTGCGGGGGGTTGTTTTTGGTTTTATTTTATTTTAGTCCATCTTTACAAAATATCTCTTTGACATGTGAACATTTGATTTTAGATTTTCAGTTAGGCACTTGAGTTCAGAAGCGATGTATGTGTTTGTTATGACTATCTTTGAGTCACGTGATGGAGAATTCCTGTAATAGTTGTAGTGATATTGGGCTCATACACTACAAAAAATTTCTGAGGGTGGAAATAGTACATAATTAGGTAGGATTTTAGTTTCTCAGTTCTGTCTTAACTTCTGGACCATGATTGAGGTAATCTAGAAAGGCCAGTTACATATAATACCAGATTATTGAATTTGTGATTAGATGTGGAAAATCTTGAGTCAAAAGTTTGGTAATTTAGGATGGAGTCCTCCTCCTGACACAGTTAATTGAAATATGACCAAGAATTGCTTCTTAGACTTCAGAAACACATTACCAGGAGTGCCGAAGGAATCAGAACTGTTGGCGTTGATTTGGCAAGGATGTGGCTGAGTGAGTGCCTGTCCCTCCGAAGAGCTTCATCAGTGAGTGAGGCACAGCGGGGAGAGCTGCGGAGCTCCCAGCGCCCACCCCAGCCTCTGAGACCAAGAAAGTTTAGCCCATTATGTATCAGCAGCTGAGCTGCCTCAGTTTACAGTGCAGCTTTTTAGGACAACTCAGAATCCTAACTCTCAGGTCACTTTGGGGGGAGCCTTGAAAATCCCTCCAATTCTGCAGTGTCCTGGGGCATAAAAATAGGTTCAAACCCATTCCAAATCAATCCGCTCACTTGCTATTTGTGCTTTTATTTCTCCCCACATACCTTGTAGCATAGAATTTAACTGTAGCTGAGATACAGCATAAGTAAATAACCAATGGGGACCAATAATAATTGCAATAAACCTATAACTTTGATGCTCCAGTATTTAACATTCTGGATCAAACTCTGCCCAGCCTTACACTCTGCAGAACCCCCCTGAGGGCAATAGGATTTCATGGGGTATAAATCAGGGCAGAATGAGGTGATTTCAGAGTAGGTGAAATTGCTGATGTAACTTCCCCTTCTTAAAGAGACTTCAGCCAAAAAGTAGGGTAGTGAGGGCAATAGAGAAGAAGGTCACAGTAAGACATTTAACAATGAACTAGAAAAATGTTTAAATAGTTTATTGTTCTATGGATACTGAGGTGTTATTTGTATTGATTGGACCAGTTTGGCAGAAAAAAAGGATTAACTATATCAGTAGCTGTATAAAACATATCTTCCAAAACAGGTGCTTGAGTTTTTCTCTTCCTGGTGATACCTGAATGAAAAAAACAGAATGTCCAGCATGTCTCAAGATACCTGCTGTTTGATACATTATTTCTTAGCATCTAAGACTCACCAATTTCAGAGCATTGTAGCAATTTAGCATTGACTGTAGAAAAACTAACCATATTTTTACTGTTACAGGCAAGAGGCCTTGAAAATCTACAGGTGAAGTGAACATTAGAGTTTGAAGTGGGAGTGTGGTTCCATGCAACAGCAGCTTCTTCTGCGGCAGAGTAAATTGAAATCTCACTTATTCCAAGAGAATTTTCAATTCTAAACATGTTAAAAAACCCAAACTTAATTGTTTTTTAAATAAGCTTCTACTTCATAAGATTTTTTTTATTATTTTTAGAATATGAAAGATCTGAATTGGTATCTATATGGGGGGTTTTTTATTAGTTTCAGGAAATAAAAGTGTCTATAAATATTTTTGTTCTTGTTTATTTTCTTTGAAAACACTGAAAGATTTCACCAGATGGAAGCTTCTCCTTAAAAAAAAAAAAAAGAAAAAAAAGAAAAAAAAAGAAAAATATATTTGGTAGAAAATATTTAACTGAAAAGAACAGACTTATTTGGCCCACAACAGAATTGGAGTGATGGTGAAACTTGCAACCAAAAGGTGCCATTGCTATAACACCGGCAGAATAGAGTTGATCCCGGAGATAATTTTCGTTTCCAAAGTAAGCTACTACCACTTCAGCTCAAGGAGCTTTCCCTAAGGAAGTAATCCATTATATTTTCTATGGCCTATTAGTATAAGATGACATCTTGCAAGTAAACCTGTGGCCTGTATTTTGTCCTGTGATTGACATTCCACAACCACTCTGATTCAACCAGCTTTCTCAAAATCAACATTTTGCATTATTATTTTTCCCTTAGATGACTTTCCCCGCATGGTCCAGCAGAAATGGACCTGTGAGCTGAGCCATGTACCTCCTTCATCACCACTGTTGAAGAAAGCGTCTTTGGTATATACCTGATGACTCAAGGAGAACAGCCCTCCACAGCTGCGCCGTGGGAGGGAGGACTCCAGAGGAGATGGGGATCATGCACCCCAAATCCCTAATGCCCTACACTCTCCATCACCACTCATGTTTCTACAAGAGTGGTTTAAGACCAACACAAACAAGGAGACTGCTGAAGCAATTTTATATTAATTTAAAAGGTGACACAATGTACAGGGTACTGAAATCAAATAATGCTTATGAGCTAGATACTAAGCACAGCAGTTATGGTGAGTAAGAAGGTGCCACAGAGGCTTAAAATGGTTAGTAGAGCAAATAAACCTCTCCAAAAGAAAGCTCTGAATGTCAAAAGAATTGATTTTCAATGTAACTATCCATACGCTGAGAATCCCCAAAGGGGCATTTTCAGCTGGGGTTGAAAAGTGACTATTTTAGTGCAAGGATGTATTCTTAAGCATTAAAAGGAAAAGCTGTGCCACCTGTCCTGTTCACATAACGTGGCACACAATCTCTGAAAGTCAGGCTCCAGACACTGATTTTTGGGACTGGATGCCAGAAAGGCTATAAGCCAGTGCCAAATGCCTATATTTGAATGATCTCTTTGCCACGTATAAAGGCATGTTACAGTGGTTTTCTGGCACCCACAGACGCATGGCCAAGAAGCACAGTCAGCAAACCTAATCTCTGCCACTTTTGCTCTGTCTTGAACTACAGATTTCAAACTAGAAAAACATGGAGTCTTGAGCTGCAGAGAAGTGTTGGGTGGCATTAGGAGCCAGCACTCCTGCCGTGTGCTGAAAAATGCATCTGGCATTCCCGGTCTGGTTCTAACATCGGTCGCTCTCAGGAGGAAAGCAAGGTAGGTCCCATGCATCAATGAGTGCTGGGCTGAGCTCCTCTCCCCTATCCTCCCCACTGCCACTTCAGAGCACACCTCTGATGGGTGCTACATGGAGATCTGGATCTGCAAATAATTCCAGCAGTTTGCGACCATTTGAATGGCAGTGCTTTGCTCCTCACGGCAGTGGGGAGGAGCACTGCTCCTCGCAGTGGTCGTTCGTAGCTGCCCGTGGCTGGACTGTGTTTGTATCGTTACACATAGCAGGGATGCTATCGGGGCTAAGTAGATTTAAATTGTGACTTTTGTTTTATAGAAGCCTTGCTTAGTAATGGTTGCTTGGCTCATTTCCAGGAAACTAGAGGAAATTAACAGTGACAGTATTTCATGTAACTGTATTGACACATGGGGCCTTTCGCGCTGCCCTTTAGTTTTCAAGCCAGTATAGTGAGAACAATACAGGACCAAAATCTTGCAGCTTGCTGCCTTTCTTAGCTCTCCTCCGCCTGTACTGAAATCTGCCCTGCCTGGCTGCAGGGTTTTCTCAGGCTGAGAGGGGCGGCTGCTTTGCAGGACTATAATTCTCTCTGAGGAAGTTTTCCTATTACAGTTGTCTTTAGACCTGGGATCAAATCAGACCCCACCCTGTCATTTAAATACCTATTTCTGCCAGGTGCGCAAAGTCACTGGCAACAATTAAAAAATTTGTATCTCAAGATTTTCAAAGATATAGCAACTACAACTATATTAGCACAGACAGGCAAGGTAGCTATAGATTAATTAACTCATGTACCATTAGCTGTTCCACACAGGGTAATCAACATGAGGTAAATTACACAGGCTCTTAAGCAGGTTTTACAACCCACACTGAAATTCCTGCTGTTGAGTATGGTATGAAAGCCAGGTAGAAATTGCTGTGCTTCCGTAAAAGGTTGGAAGAACAAGAACTGACATATGTAAAGTGTTTGCTGTGGCCTTTCCTCTAGTTTCCCTGCAGAAATTTGTTTTCACAGGCTATCCTCTGGGAAAATATAAATAAATTTTAAAAATTACCCCATGCCAAGTATACACAATCCTCCTTGAAACAATGTAAAACAAGTCATAGTACCCCAATGGTGAGTATATATTCAAAGGTTAAGAATAAAAACATTCTTTGTGGATTTAAAAAAAAAAATCATGCTGCAAATGGAATTTTTTCTTTTTCCCTAAGAATTTTAAAGCATTCATTATTACTGGTAAATGCTTTACTATTTTTCAGATGTCTAAACTGAGTCAGAGATATAGCTAAGACCTTCATATAGCGAAGGTCTAGGAAAAGTCCTACAGGATCTAGGCTCTAAAGTCTTAGCATCAAAAACCGATTTATGTCATTACAATACATTCTGCCTCCATCATCTTCAAATTAAGGGTCCAACCTCCAAACTGCATTCACAGTGTATAGGCAGTCCCTGCATAAAAGGAAAAGTTAGTTGCCTTGCAGCATCATTCACAAAAATTGGCACGTTGAGCAAGGAGCTCCATATCATAGCAAAGAAGAAAGGTCAGGACAAGAGTGCAACAAATTCCATTTTTCTCTTAGATGCCTTTCTTGGCAATACTCAGTACTGTGGTTACCTAGGCCCTTTCCTTCAAACTGATCACTTCTATCTTTGAAAATTGGAGTGTACAAGAAGGTGCCACATTTTAAACAGAGGTTTAGGAGTCAGAGCGATCCTCCCAGCCACGAAAAATGTATTTTCAGTCTCCTCCTTTGACAGAGGTTTCAAATGTGCTTCCATGCCTGGCAGGATATAGGCAAACTGAGGGAGAAAGGGGAGGAATAAGATGGAATGAAAATTCTGGATTTTGATTCCCAAGTCCTGCTCTGTGTATGTTCTTTTAGCTTCTAAGCATGGACACTAAGGACCAGATTTTTAGGATGTGCTGAGGTGCACAGAAAAGCACTCATGCACCTGCCTCCCAGTTGTGAATCAGATTCATAAATTCAGTGGCTTTTAGATCTGAGAGCAGGGTAAATCCTTGTCTTTCTATCAAACGTGCTATAAGTAAAACCAGGAGGACTTGGTCCAGAATTCTTTTGCAAATGTCCGGCTTTGGGGAAAAAATGTCCCATGCCTGTTTCATTGTTAAATATAAAAACTCAGTGGAAATTCTGGCATGTTGTTGGTTAGAAGTAAACGTTGCTAGTATACGTTTTTTAAAATTACGGTTACCTCAGTACAACACAGACTGCTTTCTCCACAAACATGCATGTGCACAAGCGCACACAGACACTTGTCTGTGTGCGCTTGCGCACATGCATGCTTGTGCATCGATGTGTCTCTGAGTGTGTTAGGCTTATTTTTCTTGAGCAGCGAAAGCTGTGCCAAAAAGTCTCTCCCTCTCAGCAAATCCAGACCAAGGCTGGAAGCCATGAGAATTAGCTGCAGGTGCTTAGGGTTTAGAAACTGCTGAAGGGACGAAAGACCAAGGTGTTGGCTCCAGGTTAGTTCTTATGATCAACTATTCTTTTTATCTTCCCATAAGACCACCTCACTCTTTTGTTGGCAAGGGGGAGGGAGAAGGGGGGGGGACGACAAAAAAAGAGTTAGGCTGTTTGATTTCAAATGGGAGGTGGAATTCCTCAGAAGACGAGCCTGTAGCGATCAGGAAAAGCAGATTAAGAGAAGCAGATGTGGGGAACAGGGAAGACGGGGAGGGGGGTGGATTTATTCATGCAATTTAGGATATTAGCAGTAAATTGAGGAGGCGGTTTGTTCTGCATTTAGTCTTATACAAATTCTGCCCCCCTTTTCAGCACATTTTCCCTTTGTTTATCTCCTGAGAGATGCCCACATGTGTACAATACAAAGAATCGAGTCATAAAAGCGCAGGCCTGTCAGCCTCCCTGAGGACCAATTAATGGTGTTCCAAATCTTGTGGGCAGGCAGATGAAAAGGATACAGAGAGAGAAGGGGAGGTAGATGAATACTCAACGAGAGCAAGGCAGGTTTTTCAGATGTTGGTAGGAACTTCTTTAGGTATTCTTAGCTAACTTATTTGGGGTTTGGGTTTCTCTCCCGCTTCCGCAGTCCCCTGGTCACAACTGCAACAGAGGGAAAAGCTGCACTTCAAAATATCAATTAGGCTTATATCCAAACCAATAACAACACAATGCCAGTGCAGGAGAGGGGGCAGAAAAAGGCCATTTAGAATTTTTCCAACCCTCCTTTCATATATTGGCAGTTTTATTGATAGGTACTTGAGTTTATATTACCATTTGTATCTCTGAGCTGGGTATTGCTCTGAATGCAGTAGGCTTTGTAGTGCAACCTTTTACTCCTATCTCACCCCCTACGTGTCCACAGGCCTTTGAACAGCAAGCAAGTGGCACTTTGAAATCAGGAGTTGAAAGTGTTTGACATGGAAAAGGGAGCATGAAAGTCTTGCTCTTTGAACCTTTTCTTTTCAAAGTCCCACAGAAAGTAGAGGCAGGACAATAATGGACAGGCTGGGGGCTCTCAGGGTGAAGTGGGAATATGTGGTAATGAGGTTTTAAGTGTTTTGGCAATTGTTCCACCCCACAGTTTCCTCCCTTATGTACTCCCAGTGAATTAAATCTACTGCAAGATATCACAGAAATCTTTAGTTAGATATATATTGTGTCCCTGCTTAATTCATTCCTTGATTAAGGTCTGGAAATGAAATTGAGCTGATGAAAACAGGACAGAATGGTCAAAATTATCATTAGGTTGGTGACTACTGAGGGAAGATCGATTTTGTTTGTTTGTTTGTTTTGTTTTCTAATTAAATGAAGCCAGATGTACAGTAAATGCAAGTTGCATGAGAAATGCAGCCAGCTGTTGCATCAAATATCACGTGCAGGCCTCTCCATGCTTGTACACAAACTCACCGTCTCTCACCTGTTGGGGTCATGAGGGTGAATTAGTAACCTTGGCAGCTGCTAAGATTTGCTTCAGTTATTTTACCTGCATGTGAGAGCAGTTAGCGTGGAGAGAATGAAAGAAACGTGGAGGCCCTGAAATGAAACATCTCATTTAAGAGCTTCATTATATTTAAGAAGAGAAGAATTAGAAGGCTAAGTTATTATTCTGTGAGGTTCATGAGCTGATCTTTCACTCTTTGGAGAAAGATAAAAAAAACCCAAGCTCAGAAACCTCTTTATAATGCATCTTCTCAATTGTGTAATCCTCTACCTGGGAAGAAAAAAAATCCTTTCTGAGTGATGTAGCAATCATTCTACACACTCAAGCATGAAATTTCATCACCATTATCTTAGCTTGGATGACTGTACAGATGTTGTTTGGCCATAAAATGTATTCAGCCCTTTTTTAAATCTGACTACAGTATCTGGCTCGATGACCTCCTGCAGCAGTTGGTTCCACGGGTTTGGACTATGCTTTGCTGAGGAAAATTTATTTGTATTGATTATAGAATTAGCCAAGGTAGGAGAAGAATCGCTGAATAAAAACTCACTGTCAAAATGCCCCAGAATGTTCTGATCTGTCTATTTTGAGTGATCTCTTTAGCTTCTAGTGTCATTAGTCCTGCCCAGTGCTGCCCCTCCTTGGAGCTAGATCCAGAGAAGTTAAAAGTGTGCCATTCTTTCAAAATGGCTGATGCTAGAGTCCTCCAGCAAAAAGTCACTTTTAAAAACAATTGACTCTGAATTTGAATTACTTGAGAGGGACTGTTTTTCTTTCCCACGTGGAGCATGCGTAATGCAGATGTTAGTCTGACCTGATGCTAGCAGTCATTTTCAGTGAATGCCAGTAAAGCTGGTGCCACCACACTGCTGTGAGTGCCGCGCACACAACTCCAGCTTCCTTGCAGAACCTCAGTAATGCCTCTGGGCACCCCTCTGCTGCAGGGCCACTGTGCCATGCTTGTGGTAGGATTAGTGCCTGAAAGGCTGATATATAAGGAGATCTTGGGAGCTGCCCTTTTGGAGGCCACCTCTGGAAGTCCCTCTGCTTCAAGGATTAGAAGTAGAAATGAGATTCTTCCTTTCCTTTTCCAAATGTGTAGTTTTAGCCCTTCTCTTTGCAAAGTGAGGCTTGAGGCAGTGAGGGAAACAAGACTCTCAAGGAGAAGGATTGTCTCTGATTTCTGTGTCTTAGGGATGTCTTTGGGGTCCCAAAGATACAAACCTCTTAAGGCTTTTTAAAGGTCTCTTTACAGTTTGCATGTTGACAAGTACCGTGGCTCACTGTGCATCCAGAGTTAGCCTTTCCTCCCATGTCAGCTGGCAGAGATGACCATGCACCACGCTCACGAGGCACAAGAGGCTGTGTGGTGTGAGATGGAGTGGGGCAAGGGAACTAGCACAGGGCTGATTCTACTCCCTCTGCAGCCCAGGTCAGCTCGCTTCACCTGCCTGCTTTAATTCCTCAAGCTATCAATCAAGGTTAGTAGTGGTTGTCTACGTTATAAACCTAGGTATATTGACTAATTAGCTGCTGTCTGTACAAGGGTATGTCTACTCACAGGTATGCAAAATCACATGCTTACCACCTCGTCTGAGCCAGGGTTCTGGTGACCTACCTGACCTCATGGATCACAATTTGCTATTCTTCTTAATTCCCACAGTTCTAAAATACTATTTGTGGTCAGGATCTGGTGTGTATTTCCTTTGAGATCAGGGCAACAACAACTATATATTATAACACTTTAAGTAATGGAATGAGGCTTAATAAATATGATGACTCAATGACTATTTTATACTTTGGAAAACATATTCTCAATGTTTTTTCTCAAATGTGTTTGTTTCTTAATATTTTAAAAATCTAAACACTTGATAATGTAATGTCCAGGAAGATATTTGGGTAAGTGTTCTTAAATCATGTATATTTGGCATTCATATGACCAGACTGAATGATAATGTTCAACAGATAGTAGTAAGAGCAACGGTGTTATATGCAATATTTAAGCATCTGGAATGAAAAGTAAAGAAATAAGAGAATGTTGTAAATACCTGAGTTCTTTCTTTATGACCTGGCAGAATAATATTGGAAGCAGGCAATGAACACAGTTGTTTCTGTCATACCTCTGTCAAACCTCATTCCTGCATCTCAAGGCATTGAACTACATTGACTAACACTGAGTCTCACATGGTCCTCCAAAACCTGCCCCTACATATGCTTTTGATTTTTCTGCCAAAAGTCCTACTACTATTTTAAAATAAAGATATGATGTGCCTTAGCAACATGACGGTCTCTGAAATAGTGTGCACTGATTTGGTTTGAAGAACTTAAATGGAATATTCTCCCCTCAAGTTCCTAGCCCACTACCTGTTTTTCTGCATGTACACTTTCCTCACAAGTTAATTCCTCTAGTGTATTGACTTCTTGGTTTTGTTTTTCAGTGTTCTCACTTCTTTTCTCTAAATTCCAGATGGCGTGTGTCTCTGTTATAATTCAATACAGGATCCAGTAGTTGGTATGCTACCTGACACATGACACAAATTGGCCCCAAACTTTGCTCGATTTTTGATCCTCTCCAGGAATTTATATTAATCCCATCAGAGCAAATTTAGCTATTTCAAAAGAGACTTCCACTCAGGCCAACAACCCCAAATTACTGTCTATTTTGAAAGTGGAATCTGAAGAGACTTCTCTGGAGCATTCAGAGCTGTATCCCACAGGTAAACTTTCACACAACCCTAGCAATGGGACTTTGTCTCCTCAGACCACATTTCACAGCCTAACTGACCTCCCTGCCAGCGTGCTCTTTTGAAGACCCAGTTGATTTTTTTTTCTTCTTCACTTGCAGCTCTAGTTATAACCTCATATCCCATTTAATTTGTTCCTCCCCATTCACCACACAAGATTAGGAACACTTGTAGAGTCTTAACATATATCCTCTCTAAATTATCTCATAGCTGAGCCATACATATATAGCTCTTTTTATCTTCCCTCATATGTAAATTCTTCTGGTCCCCTGACCATTTTTGCTTCTCTTCTCTGAACTCTCTCTAATTTGTCAATATGTTTTTGGTAATTAAGATTCCCGAAACTAAATGCAATGTTCCATATGCGTTCATGCCAGATCCCTACAGATTTTCAGGAGAGGTCACTGCCTACAGCTGGGGCCAGATTTCCGAAAGCACTTTGAATGTTGAGTGGTTTTGAAAATATGACTATGAAATATCATTACGGGACCTTTTGGTTAAGGAGCTTTTTGAAAATCTTAGCACTCTTGTAGGTGTCTAAATGGAGTTGGGACTCTGTTAAAAATGTGGTGCCATTAAAAATCTTGAGCACATGAATATCTGTATCAAATCCCTTTTGGAAATTTGTCCTACAGAGGAGAACTTTTTTTTTTCTTTCTCCATATCTTCTATTTCTATTTCACGTTATTAAGATTGGTGGTAGTTGTCACACTATATTCCTGTATATGGTTGTAAGTGAACGAAGTTTAGCTTTAAGCTCTACCTAAACAGGTGATTTGTAAAGTTGCATTAAAAGTAGTTAATAGTCATGGAAGAATGATGCCCAAATATGCTTGCTGATAAGGTGGATATCTGTACCAGCTTGACATGTTTTTTACACATCACAAACAGTGCAGACATTGAGCAAAACTGAGTAAATAAATCAGGCAGAATGGTTGGTTCACTGTTTTTTTTCCTATGAATGGTCACCATTTTTACTAATCTGTTTATTTAAATATTTTCTTAGTGGAAAAAGGCAAAACTGTCTTTCTTTTGTTGAATATAAATGGCTTAACCAACACTGTCTTGGCACTAAGTTGTGGAGCTTCATACAGATGAGTTCCGTTCTTAACTAGGTTCTTTGGGATCAGTTGGGATTTTATATTTTCTATTTCGGGGTAGAAGGAAGAACTATTCCAACCTCTTTTTCTAACTCCCCAGAGCACCCATATCATTGACAGAAATGACAAGGTTTTTAAACATCATACATCTAGGAGCCAAAAATGATTGATGTATGGTATGGAACACACTACTTCTACAATACTGTTCGCAGAAAAATTCTTGTTTTCCTTCAGTTACCTATACTAAGCTTCATACCAGACGGTACTGAAAGGAGGGGAGGGAGGATAATTTTTTATTTTTCTTTCGGGAGGGGGCTTAAAACTGCAAAAGAACTGCAGCTGAAAATTACAGAAGGTTAAATAATCTGCATCCTTTTCTGTGCTACAGTAAACATATTCACTAGACAGTTAAAAAAATTGTTTATGATATGCCTAATAGAGTCATTCTAGTTTATCAGTTAAGTATGTATTCATAATTTTTTAAAAGGAATATTATTTACCCAGAAGACCAGAACAGTTTCTAAAAGAGCTTTTCCAGTCCATCATGTAAATATGTATTTAGGACAAGTGCTGTGTGTACAGTATTAAAAAAAATCCTCTGAAAATCTCTTTGAAAAGTTATTACACATGTCCACTGCTGCAGCAAAGTTTTAAATATTCATATCTCAGCTGTTTCCTTTTTCAGATTTCTCAGTTTGGTTTGAATATATTGTGGGCGAATTGCTCTGCAAGAGCTTCATTTGTTGAATGTTAACAGGCTCGTATCCCAAAGGACTGCTCATGTGTGTCAACTACATATGTGCTTAAATCTTTACCAGATCAAGGACTTCATTTTGTTAGGCTAACTTAAATATCACATTCATGTGTAAAGAACTGTCGTCCTTACATGCTCACAAATCAGAAGAGATTGTTTATCTACCTCTTATCTATCTCTCCCTCCCATTTTCCTTTTGGCAAATTATCTGCACACAACAATGTGTCTCCATTATTTAGACTCTTTGATGTACATAGGAAAGTCCTCACTGCCCTGCAAACCATCATCAGATAAAGCCCTTGAGAAGTTGTTTCAGAGGTCCCTAGCACAGGATGCTGAAAGATGGCAAAAGTGGGTGTAATGAAAGGTGTGTATCTATCTCTGCTATGTTGAGATTTGGAGCTGGTATTGCCCTTTCTCTGTGATACCAGTCATGTGTTGAATAGGTAAAACCAGGTGACAGGGAGAATGCTTGAAAGAGAGAAAGAGGGGAAGTCACAGTGCCATAATAATAAGGCTTCTTTGTGGTTGGCCTGGATACCAGAGAACTGTCTGTGGAGACCTACCATGTCTGGATAGAGGTGAGAGGTGGTCAGGAAGCTCAGTCTCATTTACATAATATGCTGGGGATTTGGAAAATGGTTTTTTTTCCCTTTTCCACAATCAAAAAAAAGTGAAATTCTTTCAAGAAACAGAGAACTATAATATTGCCTTTTGGAAATTTAAGAAAAATAAATAAAATTCAAAAAGGAATGAAAGCCCAGCTCCATGTTCCTCGGTATGTACTTTGTATGAGCTTGCTAGAAATTCAGTTACTCATTCATAAAGTTGTAGGGGATAAAAATGGACTTATTTCTATATGGTTATGCATTCATATTTTTGTTTGCTCTGTGTGTGTGTGCAAGATGGGTGTAAAGCAGTACCAAACCTGAGTCTGGGTATGTTGTATTAATTTGGCAGTGTTACAAATGGTTATGCAATGTGATAGATTAACTAGAGAATCAGTACTATACCAGAATTATTTTCTCAAGTAACCACTCTAACATAGACCTGAATACATCTTAGATACTATGCTTTCTTCCGTGACCGAATGTATGCCAGTGCAGAATGGTATTTCTTTTTAATTCTGTTAATATCAATTTTACACTTTATTTCAATTTTGCATTGATTTGCATTTTACTGTAAGTATTGCAGAGATTTAAGAATCAAAAGTTAATTTTTCTTTTTATCCTCATGATAAACTGTTTTGGGTTTCTTTTTCCTTCAGTAACATTATAAAAATTTGATTCTTCAGGGCATTGAAGAAAAGTTCCTATTGACTTCACCAGAATTTTTAGCTGTTTCAATAATGGCAAGGTTTTAACCAAAACAGCAAGCACAAAAGCATCAAAATTTGGAAAATTTAAATTTATATCATGGCAGATACAAGGAGAAAGTATGGAGTGTCTAAGCAAACATTTTGCATGTTTTCATTCTTTCACAATGCTCTAAAATACTGTTAAATTCTCAGCAGAGTGGGTGGGGGGTTTTAATATGAAAACTGACAGCTGTCTTGAATTTAAAAAAATGCAAACATAGATCCAAATTTTGAAACAGTCTGGAGTTCTTCCAATAAAATAAAAGCAGTAAAAAATTGCATGTACTTATTACAAAACAATCAGTCTGAATCTTTTTCAAAAATGAATATATTTACATATAAAATTCCCATCTTTCCCAAAATTCTTGTTGTGAAATCTGTCATGACATTTTTTGTCAACATTTTTATTGAAATAGACATCAAGATTTTTACTGAAAACAAAGCTTTAATTACATGGAAAAAAAGATAAATCAACAATTTTACCTAAAATTCAAGCTAAACCCCCCTGAAAATCACCTTTAACATTATGCAAACAAAAGATCAACATCTTCTTTAGAGCCACTTTTCCATTTCTGAGAAGGTTGATTTCAGAAATGGATTTTTTTGTTTGTTTTCTGTCTATTTTTCTGTCTGAGTTCTCTCTATATTTGACTGACCAGAGTTGTAACAAAAGAGGAGCAGAAAATCCTCCCACATGTGTCAGAGCTTGTCTCATTTTTTTATTGTTGCTGCTGGTATGATTGGTTTGTGTAAGAGATTCCATTTTCTGAATTTGATTTGAAGACAGGGAAATTGTTTAGGGTATTAATGTTTTACTCCATGGATCTTTCTTTCCCTTTTTTAGAAATCCATGGCCAGCAGCACCATCTGAATTTGTTCTGTGACTACCGGTGTACCTTCTCGTTCATTCTGACATACCACCCAGTCTGTTCTACTTCATGCAGATCAGAGGGAATACTCTCCTCTCAGTGGATATATGCAATATTTTTCAAAGATAAATATGTATATAAGGCCGTGGCTATGTGCTGCAAGTTTAAGGCCTTCCAGTTAAGGATTTTTTTTTAGCTAATATAAGCACTGTGCCCGAATCTTGCTCAATTTAAAAATGTTCCATTCACAAACCCGAAGACTTGCTTTTAAGCCACCTTCCAACACACTGCATGGAACTTTGTTTTGATGTTTACGTTAACCATTAATTTTTAACCTGGGCATTATTAATAATACTGCTAGCACCTTAGCATCTTAATGTTTTTATGGCCTTTTAAAACTTTATCAGTGCTCTTACATTTGATATTTCAAATCTCTCCCGCTCCCGTGGCTCTTGTCATGAATTGGCTGTGTTCTTCTCCACTTTTCCCAAAGGGAGAATCTACTTAGTTATTCCTAGGAGGTTGCTGAGCCTGCTTAAACACAAACATATTGCCCTGTTTAATCAGTTTCTTGATCTTGTATTTCTTGTTTTCTGTTTGTTTTTTACTTTAATAGTTATTGCAAGTAGCCTGAGGAAACATTAAACTGGTAAAGCTCTTCTGCATCTAGGTCATTGGATTTCATCTATATAAAGTTGATCACCATCAGATAGTAAATCTATACAGGAGAAAAGGAGATTTCTAACTAGTGGATAGTGTGAATTTATATCTGTTAAAATATAGAGGTGGACTATAAAACCTTGTCCTGGTTTCAGCTGGGATAGAGTTAATTTTTCTTTCTAGTAGCTGGTATAGCATTATGTTTTGGGTTCAGTATGAGAAGAATGTTGATAACACACTGATGTTTTCACTTGTCTCTAAGTAGTGTTTAGACTAAGTCAAGGATTTTTCAGCTTCTCATGCCCAGCCAGCAAGAAGCCTGGAGGGGCACAAGAAGTTGGGAGGGGACACAGCCAGGGCAGCTGACCTAAACTGGCCAAAGGGGTATTCCATACCATGTGATGTCATGTCTAGTATATAAACGGGGGAGTTGGCCTGGGGGGATCACTGCTCAGGAACTAACTGGGCGTTGGTCGGCAAGTGGTGAGCAATTGCATTGTACATCACTTGCTTTGTATATTCCAATTATTTTATTATTATTATTATTATTATTGTCATATTATAATTATTATCGTTGTTATTATTATCATCATTATTATTTTCTTCCTTTCTGTCCTATTAAACTGTCTTTATCTCAACCCACAAGTTTTCCTTTTTTTTTTTTCAATTCTCTCCCCCATCCCACTGGGTGGGGGACAGTGAGCGAGCGGCTGCATGGTGCTGAGTTGCTGGCTGGGGTTAAATCACAACAGACCTAAAGGGGTTACGTTTACACTCATTGAATTTAATGACAGAACTCCAGTTTCTTTCACTGGGAGCAGGTTTGGCCTTGACTCTTCAGATAACAAAGATGCATATGCAGATAGTCTTGTAATTTTTCCCATTTCACATACCTGGGAGTACCATGTATTTCTTGCGTGATGCATGCAACTTATATTAAGTATTCTACTTTAAAATCTGATTCTATTAACACAGCACCAGACTTAACATTTTTTAGTTATTCTTTGTAAAACCTTTCCAGTCTATAAATGAAGAGTTTTTTCTTCTAATTGCTAGTCTGACAGACTCAAATGCTGTTCTTAACATTGCACAGCCTCTCCCCTGTTAGTAGAAGGGTTTTCTGTGCCAAATTAGGCTGCTTGCCATGACACTTATACTTCAGGTTTCCTTATATGGCATAAACAATTGATGGCATGACTTCTTTCACAGTTTTGTGTAGATAGACCTTATTGGAATGGAAGCCATTCTGTTGATATTGCTTAGCATGCAGTAGAGTCTAAGCTGCTGATCTTAGCTAGCTCTCCCTACAGAGGTAAGGGTGAACTATGAGTTTGTGTTTCATTTAATTAAGTCTGTAGAGTTTTTTCCTTTCTTTTTTTCCCTGGAAAAACAAAGAAACCTCATAAAGCTCCATGGCTTCTAAGCCATATTTCAGTGTAGTTTTTGTGCTGTTCCATCCCTTTGTTGTTAATCAGATCAAGCCAGCTTGCCACTGAGAAAGTAACAGTAGTGCCACCAGACTGCAATCTGTCAAGCCCTCCTAAAAACCTACTTCAATTGCTTTTGTAGGCTTACTGTCTATTTACAGGGTCCCTGGGATACATCCCTGCTGCATTTTGATAAAAGTTCTCTTCACACCCTGTGTAGATGTCAATAATTGCTTAAGAGCACAGAGGTATTTTCTTGAGGGTTCCAGAAAGTGCCGCCAAGTGCAGGGCATCTTGCCATCTTTCTTTGTCAACCAACAAAAGTAAAAAATGTTAATGACAGCTGTGGAAGGGTCCTTGAATGTGTGTACTTTGCCCTTTCCCTCCTGGTAGCTGTTGCCTTATTTTCAACATTGAGCTGTGTGCTGAAGTTCAGTATGACTGTCCCTAAGAAGTTCTCACACATTTTACTTTGTGGATGTAGTGAGTGGAGCCCTCCTTGTGCTATTTCAGCACTTTGGCTGCAGCACTGTCTCTTCAGAGAGAGGACTGATAGGGTTAAGCAAGGACTTGCATGAGCATCACAACATTTCATAACAATGGTGGCATCAAAGTGCCTCATTTGCAGAAATATCAGTCTTGCAATAATCTGCTCTCCCACTTCAATGAAGAACATTTTATTCAATAGCTAATTTGACCTTGGAAAACCTGCAAAGCTCATTTTCTGCAGTTGAAAAAAAGCCTCAGTCCTTTCTGTCTTGTTACTTAACAATCCCACACAATGTTTAAATTTTACTTCAGATGAAATATCTATTTCCATTACTTTAGTATATTCACTCACCTATTTCTTATCACCTTTTTCAGCCAGAGGAATTTTGAATTGAATGTATTAATATACATAGATCTAGAAGGAACCTGAACGCTGATCTTTCTATTGGTTTTCAAGTACATGGAGAGTTCGTCAGATTATTTTTTGATAGAAAATCTCAGTGAAAATAAAAACATACTCATTGTTAACACTTCTCCAAAAAGGTTTTGTTGGTTTTCTTTGTTTTTAAATAATGAAAATAAAAACATTTCAGCTAAGGTCAGAATATTTTGATTTAGAAATGCCACTGGAGTTCCTCACAGTAGAATTCCTTTCCAACACTTCTTATTGAGAGTCCAACTTCCTTTTCAGACAATATTTGCTGTAATACCTCAGCTCCCTGCTTAGGGAACACACCTTAATAGGAATTCCATACTGTTACGTGTTATGGGAAAAGACAGTGACCAGTCTTTGGAATGATGGAAAACATGACATGGACTGTAGTTGCCTTGAAGCACTGTGATAGCGAAGATCAGTATTTTTAGGTGGTAACAAAAACAGTACTTTTGATACAAAGAAAAAATAATGCTCAAAGATTCCTCTAGTTGAAAACATAATTTCCCACAGGAAAAACAATATAATTGAGAAAAATGCATTCATTTTAAAGTGGAATTATTAATATTTTAAATGACTGCAATGAGAATCTTATGAAAATTTTTTACTCCCCTTTAGAATGCAACAAAAATGAATTCTTCCACCTGAGGTATTCCCCTTCACAGAAGACATCTATTCTGTGCTTTAACGCTCTATTCCTGGCAGGAACAGCTGGAAATTGAGTTTTCATCATGTCCTGCTTAGCTCTTTGAAAGTTACTTCTTTCAGTCATAGACTGCAATAACAGTTATGTTCCTAGAATGGAAATTTCTGCAAATATGGTAAGTTTCCTTAAATATTTAAGAATATCATAAAAGTACAAACAAAAAAAACATCTTTCTGAAGAACATATAAGTAAGTTTCTCACCATTTTATCTGCATAAAAGTGTATTTTTCTCACTAGCTCATGCTGGTATGATCCTTATCGCACTGTGAAAATATCTGTGGCATAAAGAGGTGTCATATATCTTTAGCTTTTTTTCATGAACAGATTCACAATTTAATTTTTATAGTTTTTTTTCTATACTATTTAATAGATTAAGGAATGCTTAATTCATTCTAGTGAGTGTTTATGCATGTTGCACAAAATAATGACTTGAAAAAAGAGAGAAGATTTCTGGGAGTGAAGATTAAAACTGAGGTATCTCCCATGCCTCTAGGGTTTGACCCTCAGCAGGAGCAGAGTGCCCAGAACCTGGCAGTACTGGAGACCTCCCATGGACTCACCTCTGAGTAGTCTGGGAGCACAAGGTAAGAGAACTACAGTTCCCAAAGTGCATGACCATGACATATTTACATTACATCTTGTAATGTATGTTGGTGATGCGGGTTTGAATTGTGATTCTTGGCACATGCTGAATGGAAGAGGCTCCACAGGGTTTCTGAACTGCTGATCCGTGGTCCTCAGTGGATTTACTTGATAGGGGACCCTCACCTGAGATAAGATACTCAGTTCAGTCACGATGAGACAGCCTTGTTTTGGTCAATAGCAGAACTTCAGTAGTCTGAGTAAAAATTAGTCCAGTTAATAAAGATATTAGTCAAAACACAGCTTCCTACAGTTTCTCGTGCACCAAACTGGAATATACAGAGGATTTGTGAACTTGAGCATTTGCTTGCTACGTAGGGAGAACAAACCTTTTCCTTGGAGCTAATCTTACCTATCTCGGTTCCCCATCTGTATTACAGCCATAACTGTACATTTCTGGCTTATATAGGTGCTGTAAGGATAAATATTTTAATTAGAGATTTTGACATGTTCAGGAAGCAGACCTTTGGGGCATACAAATTTCTAAGATGCCATCTACCATGTTTTAATGTGTAATAGCACCTATAGATTGTTCTAGAGGAAATTTCGGTACTCTGTGTTGACAGAGCTTAGAGACTGTCGTAAGGAGAGCAAAAAATTATTCTTATCTACAAAGATAATCAATTCGCTCTGCTGGTGGTTGTGATCCCTTGTATTGGTTCATGTAGGAGCCTTCAGGTGATAAGCACATTTCTTTTACAGGAATCTCCTCAGGAAACAAAAGTATCCCAGATACTAACACAACTGGTAATACATTCATAGAGCTAGCCTCTCACAGCCACATAGGTAAGTCCTTTTTGTTCTATATTTTATAAAAAACTTTATTTACAAAAGAGATTTAATCAAATAATTATACATAATAAATGGAACAACCAATATACTAACAGAAAAGGTGATTGACATTTCCATCGAGGAAAGAGACATGGTACCATCTGACACTCCATACTGAAGCTGACTGGTCACACTATACAGAAGCAGCATAGCAAGGCTTCATAACAACCAGTGTGGGAGCACAGCATATGCTACTCTTTGTCCGCACAGTTGTTTGCTAAACAACCAAAAATAAATGCATAGTCTCAGCTACATTTTGACAATTCAAAAGCACTATAAGGGTCTAAATTCTTAAAATGCTCACAGAGATGAAGGTCACAAAAACCTCACAGGCCCTCAGGCCATTTAATCCCATCCCCATGCTTTCCCTTCTGCTGTGTGTTTGTGGGGCTACTTCTGAACTGGGTCAGGGAACTCATTAGGTTATAAATAACTCACAAACAACCCCAAACAGTTGCATGAGCATTTAAGAGGGACAGCATGTGGTAATGGTGGGAGGCAGGATGTCTCAGAGGCTATTTGTGTTGACCTGTTCGTGAAAGAAACATTCTTCAAACTGCAGCTTAGGCTATCGGCTCTCTTCTGTCTCCTGCTCTGTACTCTTTCATCCTGCTTGCCATTTGTACCTCCTGCAGTTGTGGGAAGCTTAAAAATTTCCGTTGCCCAACTGGAATCGGCAAGGATTGGATTTTTGCTGGTAATGGTGTTTGGTTTGATTTTGTTTTTTTTTAAATTCAGTTTTCCCTAGTTGGCCTGTGGAATGTATTTCAACAGATGGTCGTGGAGTTTTAAATGCTGTGAGTGGATTTTTAATAAGTCTGACTAATTTTATGATCATTGCAGTTCATGTGCGCTCAACATTCCCACTGACTTCAACAGGAAGGGTTGAATGTGCAAAAAATGTCACACTGCACTCAGCTGATGTAACTCTGGCAGCGCAGGTAAATAAGGGAATTCTGGCCTCATGCTCTGGGCTGTAATAGTCAGGTTTGATTGTTTCCCTCCATTCAGTTGACTTAAATGTATTATGGGGCTTCCCCACCCCCCGATAGCATCAGGTATTGGCCACAGCTGGAGGCAGGAGTTAGAGTAGTTGTCTGATCAGCTGTGACAAACGCCATGTTTCTTGAAGTGGTGTGATTTGTGGGTAGCTCCAGCTTCTTACTTCACTGCATAAAAAAATCCACCATCACTGTTAAAAATTTCTGTTCATTTTTCCTCTTTACAGTCTGCGGGTTTTTCTCTCTCCCCTTCTTTAAATTCAGTGAATGAGATCGTGATGTCTCTCTGAAATCTTACATGTTATTGTCTTTATGCCAGAAGGTAATATGTCATGGAGAGATGGCCTACAGCTATGCCTTACAAAGCTGAGGGGGAAAAATATACTCTGCCCATTGTCAAATATTCTTCCTGCAGTATTGAACAGCAGACATGCACTGTCGTCCTGCATTTTCTTTCCGCTGACAAGTTCACATCTTGGGCCATCTGTCCTGATTTGTTAAAGTGTTTGGTCATAGTGCAAGTCAGAGAGGATCGTCAGCACAGGTCTTCCTGAACCGGCTGCTTAGAAAATTTCTATCAACAAGTTCACAAAACAGTAAAATGTAATTGTTACCAAGAGAGTGCACCTTCAAATTTATTTTCTGCACATTCACTGGGGTTTTCTTGAATTTTGTTTACCTCTGACAAGCATAATCTAGCAACACATTACAAACCCCCTTTTGGCAGCCATAGGAATATATTTCAAACAGGTTTTGTTTGATATCTACAAGAAATCTCTGTTTGGTTTATGTAATAAGACAAATGTATGCAAATCTATCCTCCGATCCTGTAAATTATATGCCTGGAATCAGTAAGCAATACAGTAAAAGCTCACTAAGTTGCATTTTACCTATCCACATATTCCATAAAACTGACATAAAAAACAATGGTTTCTTCACCATTTCTCAGAAAATATTTAATAGCAGATACAATATTTTGTAAGGTCTCACATTATTGTAACTTCCTGACTTTTACAAAATATAGTGAGATTGATTCTTTATAAAAAAAAATACTTCACAACATTTATTAATACTCTGCAGTGCAAATATGAGGGTAAATAAATAATTTTGAACTGCATTATCAGGCAAATGTAGCTGTTGAGATGAATACATTGGCTTTGTGTGAGTACTTCTTCATCTGCTCTGCCATTTTTCACAATTCAGTAATTAACTGATAACTACTGAATTATTATTCAGTCTCTTAGAACAACATTTTCAAAAGGGTATACATGCCCAGGACTAGATCTACAGCACTCATTTAGGGCTAAATTCACAACAGATCACAATGCTGGTTGTCTCCAGCACTCCCAGTCTCAAATGCCTGCTACCAGAAGAATGTACAACACCAACTGGACTGCAGGGTGCTTAAAATGAGGACAATGGGGTCCTAAAACTCGAGTCCAGGAAAGTATATATAAGTGTAAAGAAACCTTGGTCATCCAAACTAGCCTCTACAAACTGCCATGGACACAGAAGTGACTTAAACCCTGGTCCTTTTCCATGCCTTGACCAACCATGAGTCTTCTTAAGTTTGATACCGGTGTCCACCTCACCTCACAACACATGTTGAAGGAAAAGCCACTTTTACCCCTTTGTTGGTATCACATTGATAAATGCCCAGAGAACTTAACCTAGCCAGTGGAAGATCTGGATTTGTATTCCGGCTTTGTCAAAAAGGTTTTGAACTTGCGACTCTCTGTGAACCTGTCAGCCAAAAGCATGTTCCTAGGTGGATGTCTCAGTGGTCCATTCATCCTGCTCTGCATGTTGCATATAAGAACTAAAAGTAATAGAAACAGGGTGGAAAAAAAGCAAAGATTAGCATGGCTCTCTTCTCTACTGGCGACAGGAGCTATTGGGAAGCAGAGAAACCCAAGGGCTACTCACTGCTCCATTAAATACCACAGTATGTCTACAAAACTATACGCATGCATAGTTGCACATAGACTTGTGAGAGTCTGCTAACCATTGGCTATAAAGTCTTGCTCACACATCGTTTTCCTCTGTGGCCTAATGTATGTTTATTATTCCATACAAAGCTTCAACAAGAAGGACTGAGAGAGATCATCATTCCCGAATACCTGTTAGCATAATGGTTGGAGTTTTCCCCTGGAAGATGCAGGTTTGTTTATGCTCAGAGAAAGAAAAGAATTGAACCCACATTTCCCATATGAATACTCTAATCAGTGAACCCATTTAACAGAAGAATGGAGCCAATCTAGCAGGCGTGCTCAGAGAATGAGTACTGGGACAGGTCCTGCCAGCCAGATACATAGAAGAGTGACTAGGTGTCCGCCTTCTGCTGCTACTGAATCTGACCCTTATTCCATGCTTTGATCAGGGATCATTCCTTCCTTCACTGAATAAGGGTAACAGGCTGTTTTGCAATTGCAACGTGTAAGAATTGACCCCACTTACAAGATTTTTCTTTGCTGCAGAGACTGCAAGGGGTAGACTTAGCATCTGCTGCACACTGTTTTTTTTCCTATTACTCCTTTCAGCATATTTATTTCAAAATATCTGTAAGAATTAGCATTACAGCTACAGCCAGCAAACTAGAGCTTGTTAACACTCTCTGGTGGAATATCTTCCACTGTTCAAATGCTGATTTGCCGAAAACAAACTTTCCACCAGTCAATTTGATTTAAGAAATATAACTAAAAAGGGCTTTTACTTTTCATTGTTTGTTTGTTTGTTTGTTTGTTTTTAACAAAAGGTAAGGGTAATATAAAATAAAATTAATTTAAATTGGAGAAAAATGTTTTTGTTTTCTCACAATTGTGTAGGACTGTGTATGGCTGCCTTGTTCGCCAGGGATATGTCTATAACGTCTTTTTCAGAGGTATCCCAAAGTCATTTGGGATTAGATACTCCAATTTGTAAACCTGTCAAAGTTCATCATAAAATTAGTTAGTTGTTCTCCACTAGTTTTACTGGAAACTGCTTCAACAACTCCCACCAGTGGTTAGAAAGATTCTTGTATATCTTCAGCTAAAGTTTTTCCAGGGGCAGTTAGTGACCTTTTTTTTTCCTCTTGCCAGAATACTCTGAAACTTAAGAACTTTAGCTCATCTAGCTCTTTGGTATTCATCCTTTCACTATGTCTATAAAAATATTCAAACCCTTTAACCACTGTGTTAGACAAGTCAAGTTCGAGATTTTGGGGAACTTGTGTTCACACACGTCAAGCTAATTAAAAAGTATCCAACTACAGTGGTGTAGTGCTCAACCTAATGTACCCACCTTGTGGAAGGACATGTTAGCTTACTTTCAGCACTGTATTAAGTTGTGGCTGCTACAGAGCAGCTTGGAGCACAGACACACAGCTTCCTAGGGCATTTTTAATTTTCTCTTATGAAGGAGGGTCTCTGTTCTCTTGACCAACCTACTAGTACTTTGCTATATCAGTTCCAATTTGCATTCATATTTCTTGTACGAGAATGAACTGAATTGTATACAGCATTTCAGGTCTCTTCAGGTGTTGTACACTTGTACGGTATCATTAATCACTTCTCCAGCTCAAATGTCTGTTATATCCTATGTCTATATTTCCCCGTCTTGTTGCTGCATCACATTTGTGGTTCACAGTCACTCTTCTTTCTATTTGTCATGTTCAATACAGAGCGTACAGAGCAATTGTTTGTTTTGGCTTCTAAAAACCTTGTACTCCTACTTACTTGCTCATTTTTTTTGTAGATGTGTTTCTAGTCTTGCTCCATACTGCTCATCTCTCCCAAATTTGTCAACAAACTTCTCTACCATTTTGCTCCTTTTTATGTCAGGTTCACCAGTGAAGGTATGAAATTAAGCCAACTTAAAGCATTCCTTCTCAGAACAACCCATGTCAGTCTTACCGTTAGCCACTACCTTGTCTGCAGTATGGTATTGGTAGGAATGTCTTCCCAGTTCTGTCTAAAAGCTACATTGTTCTTGTCTTCAAATCTATGGGAAGGTAGTTGCTCATATCGCTCACCACGTTACCTGTATTCAATATAGGTAATAATTTTATTATTTTCTGTATAAAAATGGTAGTTTACATTAACGTTCACTCCATGTACCAGCTCTCTCCAGAGTCTGCTACAATGATCCTCTAGTTCTCTTTATCTGAGCACATTAACATCTTTAACTTTGCATCAGTGAAATATATTAAAATTATTTTTCCTGC
This sequence comes from Harpia harpyja, assembly GCF_026419915.1. NCBI lineage: Eukaryota > Metazoa > Chordata > Aves > Accipitriformes > Accipitridae > Harpia > Harpia harpyja. The sequence goes on along the minus strand of NC_068945.1, from coordinate 13,835,824 downwards.
CTATACAAACCCTCAGTCTCCTGCCTTGCCCTTACCTGCTCAATATTTTTACCTTTCCTAAAAGCTGATGTCAGTTTCCCACTTAGATGATGGATGGCATTTTAATTTTTTTTCTCTGAAAAATAAAGTTTATTTATTTTATTCCAGAAGATCTGATTTTCCATGGGAAAAGAAAAAATCGTTCAGTTCTAAAAATCTAAAAAGTATCCATTTGGGGTGAGGGGACAGGGCTGCTTGAAAAATAATAATTCCTCTTTGCAGAAGTTTAGCAAAACTCAGGTTAGAACAGAATTTTGAGTACCATTCTGTGATCCAAAATACTATAAAATCTTATAAAACAAACTAGACAGGCAAGGTGGTACCAAAATGTGCAATGTTTGTATAGTTTTACTGAAGCAAAACAGTGAAGCATTCTATGGGTATCTGTTGTCTCCACTAACAATTAGTGGATTTCATCATGAGATGATCAGCTGACAACACCTACAGAAGACAGATGGTAACAATATTTGGTTACTTCCAAAAACCTATCAAAGCCCAAAATTTACAAAATAAAGGCTTTGAAATCAAAGAGGTCCCTGGCAACTTCTAGTACCCCGTTATATACCAGAAATGTTTTGGGCAATTCTAAGAAGTGATATGGGAAATATTCAAATCATTCCACAGGGCTTCAGCTACATATCTTACATTGACTTCAGTGGGAATCACGCGGTGAAATCCCCACTTACTGCTTTGAAAATGTATCACTTAGTGTTAAGTGTCATGCTGAGAGACAGAGCAGTGATCCAAGGTCCAGATCCACAGCAGGTAGCAGCACACACAATGTGCGGGAATCCTGTAAGGCACAACTGTGTTAAAATATGCAGGCTTTAACTTAAAATGACAGAAATCAAGGGCATTCCAAATTAAGGTTCCTAAGAGCCTCCTCCCCTTTGTCCCATTTAGTGACAGTCATACCCTTAGAGCTCTAATATGTAAAGTGTTTTTTTTGGTCTTCTTCCTTTTCTCTTTTCTATCCTGCCCTCTATATGACCTCTCTCCTAATTGGAATATATCTTGTTTTTCGACAATAGAATTTCCCCAGGAGATAGTCAATTTTTAGAGCTGAAAATTAATTTACAGACCCTGCTTGATTGCATGCGTCAGATATGTTTGTCTTCTACTACATAGTGACCTTCTCCTCCCCTCTCCCTTTACATCTTCATAGCTAGGAATTCGCTTCAGAGTCAGATAACATGCCTTTTCACTCTGTGAGCCAGGTATTTGTGCAATGCTTTTCACGTGCTGATGTTTGCGTACCGATAGCACTCTTGGAGAGTTGTGTCCCAGTCAAAAGATCTGAATTTCTATTATTCCTTGCACAGCAGCTTGCAGGACTGCAGCTTTTCTGATTTTGTAGCAGCTTCTACTTGATGTATGTATGTAGAAATGCCCAGGGCAGAGAATGAGGTCCACACCACTCAGAGATACTTTTGCCTTGCAATTTGGTACTTCATCGTGCATCTGTTCGTAGCTCCACAGGACCTCTCTCCTGGGCTGTTTGAATGAGATTTAAAGGATAGGCCCATACAGTTTGTTGGCACATTGTGGATACAGTGGATCTGTTTCCTTCCAGTCCCTCTAATACCTACAAAAAAAGGCCTCTACATTTCATATGATGTCTTAAGAATAGTAACCTGAATGTATTGAGGGGTTTTTTTTTATTTCATCAGTTAAGATTTGTGTTTTTCAAGTATACTAGTGTGTTTCCACAAAATATACTCCTAGGCAGAGCCAATCTTTTATTCTGTTCAGCTGATGATATACTGGAGTGCTCAATTTGAAATGAAAAGTTGAGCAAACACAGATGCTATTCAGAGCCTTGCATTTGCTCACGCTCAGTGTTAAGGACACTCGTTCAATGTTATTTTGATGAGTTTATTTAAGACAGTGAGTGTGAGATTCACCTCACCTAGACTTAGATGGCTGCAGCATAAATTTTTACACCTCAGCCAGCCATCCTCAGTGCCCTTTCTATTCAATAAAGAGGAACAGGCACATTTAGCTCATAACTCATCTGACCCATTTTAGACATTTCCAATCCTTGCATCCTAAAATCACTCCAGCGAATATAAAAGGTATCTAAGTGGCTATATCAGATCTAGATGTCAGCAACTGATACATTTACCACTGGTTAAATGGATCCCACTCAAAGTTAGAGTGCAATGTCTTCCACAAAGTGAAATCTATGTGGTACCTTTCAATTTTGAAAACTTGATCAGCCAGTTATGTGATGCCTATGAAGAGGTCTCTGCTGGGGCTCAGCTCAGAGCTGACAATCTTTGGGTTAAAGAAGCTTTTCAGAGCAATCTATAACAAGTCTATTTTAACGACTGGTTTCTCCCAACTTTCAAATGTTAACATGGTCACAAGGTCAGCCAATGAGCATGTTCAGGTTATGGAATGCTGTAAATTAGATCCTAGATGTTATGTACATGCAGACACACCCATGCATGCATGCACGCACACACATTTTGCACAGAGTGAGTAATTTGCAACTGTTAAGCTTAGTAGGCCGTCAAACATAAGAGAAGTTTGCTCTTAAACCAAGTCATCCTGGCCTGTTTGGATAGACACAGAATTTAAGTCAGTATATCACACTGAAATAAAATATTTGGGAGTGTTGGGAGCAAGGGGGATAAACTTTGCAAATATCATTAAAAAAAGTAATTAATTAGGTGAATTGCATAGCAGCAATAGTCAAGTTGAAATAACAAGGTAACCTGAAAGTGGGGGAAAGAGAGATAGTGTGCAAATATGAATACATCACTGAGAAAGATCCAACAGATCCAGGTTTTCAGCAGCTATCAGATTTCTAGGCCTTATTTTGAATGTCTGTGGAGCAGCACTGCTCTGTTCCCTAACCAGAGAGCTCTGCCAATTTACACCAGCTGAAAATCTCATCCCTAGTCTTTATTCTGGAAGGAAGGAAGAACAAATAGAAAAAAGAACCACAATAAAATCTCTTCGAGCAAACTTTTATCTGTTTAGTGCAGGTGTGCCTAATCTTTCACAGTCCAAGAGCAAAGAAAATAAAATGTATAATGTCAAAATGCTGCAAGCTTTTAAAAAGCACTTAAATTAGTATTTCACTGATATTTTTATTGGAATTACCACTACAAGTAGACAATATGACATTAAACTTTGCTGACCTTCATTTGTCACAAGCTTAACACTGATTAATATTTTAAAACTCCTTTGTATAGCACTATAGTTTTGTTTAGTTTCTTTATGGGTAACCAACTTTTATTGGGGAAAAATAGCAGTAACCAAATGTCATTACCCTGCACAACACATAAGCACTATATAACCAGCCTCCTGTGATAATACCCTTATGTCTACCACCTCCATCCCCAGGCACAAACTCTTGATTTCCAGCTTTGGCAAAAGCCACAGCCTGCAGCTTTATATAAAAACAAGGTATTACTGATCCCCTAAACAAAAGCGTCGGCAGCCCCAGGTGAGTTTAGAGTCCATCATCACAATGGGTGTCAGGTGGCTTAGGAGTCAGCCCCGTCCCATTTCACATTATCTCATGGGGAACACAGAAGAGCCTTTGTGAGAAGTAAAGCCCTCGTAAATGTAACGGCATACTGTAGATGGATAAAGCAGGTAAGTTATAACTCAGGTTGTTCTATGCTATCTGCTATTTCATATTATTTGCTATTAATGTTTGCTTCTCACTGTCAGAAATATACAAGCAAAGCTCATAGGTAAGAGCGGAAGTAATTCAGCTTGTAGTTTCTCTTGTGCAGGCTGAAAGAAACAGAGGAAGCTTTGTAGTCATATCTATTAAGCTCCCAAGTAAAACGTTAGTCTCCTCCAGTACCTCTGAAATCTCCATTGTGGTACTTTATCATCTGACAGTTTCAGCACAGGTGATAAACTGTCTGTTATGCAAAAAAACCCCCCTTCTTATACTTTTTCCTCACTTTCCCACCTGCTGTCTTCCCGTATGTCTGGGTTTTTTCTTGTCATAAATCTATTTTTGCAATTCTGGCCCAAAGACTGTCTTCATTTGTAGACCACCTGGCATAATAGGGTCTTAATCTCTGATTGCTAGTCCTCAAATGCTGCTATATTACAAAGAACTTATAAAACAATTTCAAAATATCTGTCATTTGGAGAAATTACCTTGAGTGAGTTCAGATCTCCTGCTTTAGAAAAAATGTTATTTTTTTAGAAATTCTTGTGGATAAAAATAAAATTAAAATTCAGTCCAAAAAGCTGGTTTTATATAACTCAGAGTGTTAGAAAATGTTTGCTTCTGGCTGACAATTTGTATGCAAATGAAAACAACAGAGCTATAGCTGGTGCTCTCCTGTAACCTTCATAGTGTTGCTCACTGGGTGCCTTTACAGTAAAGTGTGATGCTTTTGTCAGAATTACCAACATTTTTAGAGAAGTAATTCTGAGTAGAATTAAAATGACCTTCTGCACCTTAAAAGGGCAATGAAAAGGGAGGAGAGGGAAAAGAGAGAGTAAATCGGTGCATTCCTGTTCATTATGAATAAAGTATAGTTATTTAAATCAGGCCACTCCACAGAGTGAGACATGAGCTAATACTTTGTTGCCAGTATTTTGACAGCCATGCCTCTTAAGGGGAAGAGCATTTTCTCAGCAGCTGTTGACTGAGTCCACTGTGACAGCATTCCTGCGTTATTTACAGAGAAATGCATTGAGAACATGTATGGGGGTAAACACCTAATTGTGCCAGAAGCTGGGTGCTCTCCATTCTTACTGAAGACCACAAAGGTTCAAGACGTTTTGTATTTCACAGGATTTTGATCCTCAGGTGTTACCTTGCAGTAGTGAGTCTAGAAGTCGCTAGGGGAAAATATTTCATCCAAAATTTTCCTGCTGTATACATCTCCTCCTTCAGAAGAACCAGAAGTGTCAGCAGCTGCTTCTTCCTTGTTTCATCCTACTGTTTCCATCACTGATTTAGAGAAGACGTACACTGGGACCCAGAATAATAAGTTTACAAGATATTATTAATGCTCATGTTTCAAAACCAGCTGAGTTTATTTTGAATTTGATATTTGGAGTGTGGTGCCTGTCTCAGTTTCTGTCTCTCACAACCAGCCAGACCATTGTACCAATAACAGCAGACAGGCAAACCTTAAGAAGACATGTAGACCTAAATAATTTTGCTCTTTTTGTGGGACCCCAAAGAAAGATGAGTCCTTAAGGCTTATGGGGGTTGAGGTCCAAATTAACAAAGGATTATCCTGTATTGGTATAACAGTTGAACAGAGCAGGCTTTACATAGAGCAGAGCATGATCTGTGGGTGCTATTGAAATGCGTATAAAATAATCTGGTGAAAGCTGTGCAAAACTTTGGTACAGCTTAATGATAAGGATAATCAAACTCTGCATTACTCTCTGGAATGCAGATGTGCTAAAAAGACTTTGTGGTATGCCCCAGCATGCATTTCAGTGATGATTTTGCTCTAATTTTGAGTGATCCTGCTAGCTAGCTGAGGCATCGGGTTGAGCTCATAGTCTGGTTTTAAAAACTGGCTGAAAATCAGCTCTCAAAGGTAGTGGATGATGAAGAAGAAGGACTAAAAGAGTTTTGTTCTTCAGGTTGAGCTGAGTTATGTAGGGGCCACTTGCCCATTCATGTTCCAGGGTGAAAAAGTTCTGTCCACTATTTGCTTTTCAGCGTTGTTACAAGTGTAGTGTGAATCGAGGCATTTTATGGGGAGGGGAAAGCCAGTGTCCCTGCCTTGCTGCTTTTACATTCCTGCTGACACCCAGTGGCTTGCCAGCACAATTACACAGCGCGCTGCATGCTGTGTAACCTCCTTAGTAGCAATGAAATAATAAAAGTCACAGCAGCGTTTCAGGGAATGTCAGTGAATCTAACTGACATCGACGTCCTCTTCTTTCTTTGTGACTTTTTAGAGGGAAAAATAAACATAAACAAGAAAAACGGCTTGTTTGAAAACACACTATAGGGCAGTGTCTGGGCAGTGACAGTCCTACTCCATCAGTTGGGACCTGGATCCAGCTTTGGAAAGCATAAATGGTCTCAGCAAAAAACCCAGAGGAGAAGCTTCCTGTGACTCTTGGCTTTTCATACAAGAAGAGACGAGGAATCATTTTGTCACTGCAAAAGGCATTTGAGCATAAATTAATTTTTCACAGTACAATATGCCATCGCCTCCAACCCTCAAAAGTTTTCACATACAGTTTGGGGAAAAGAAAAGAAAAAAAAGCCTTCACACAGCTTCAGTTTTCTGTAAAACAAGACGATTTCCTATAGAAACAAATATCATACCTTGCCAAATATGAGTACCAGGCCCTTGATATTAGTGGATATTTGATATTTTCTTTGGGTCCATCTCAGCCTTTGGTAAAAGAAGTCCCAAAATAAAGGAGGCCTGCTAAGGATCTTAAGCCTGGCCTATTATTGCTTTCTTAACAACAGCCCTTTCTGCTTTAGGAGACAGCTGTCTTGTAACTCGTTCTGAGCAAAAGGGGAATGGGATTTGTATAAAATCCCAGGCATTTGTATAAAAACTCATTTATGTGCAGGATCCAGCCTTGTGAATGTAAACGGAGGCTAAAAACAGCCTTCATATTTTCTATTCCAGAAATATGGCAAAAAAGCAGCCTGTATAAAGCATGTGGAATTCACTCAAACAAACTTGACCATCCAAATGTATTAAAGGTAAAAAGAGTGAAATAATGAAGTAAAAGCAAAGTAGTATCAAAAAAACCAATATCAAAACCCTGAATGGTAGTTCACAGGCTAAATGAAGCAGCAGTGCAAAGAATGTGCAGGTACAAGGAGTGTGCCCACACATCATGCATTTTAAGGATTCACCAGCTAATATTTCCTATCTTTTTCCAGAAGCCATACGGTAAACAGATAGCACTAACAAAGTCAAATATTAATAACCAAGAACTGCACATCTCCAAATCCCCTTCCCCCAACCAGCAAAACCCATAGAAATTTACACTGACCAAAGCAAATAGAAAATAAAAGTCAAAGCACTTACATGGTTGACATTTAGGGATAGAACCAAGTACCCTTTCCATCCTTTTGAATTTCCTAAGTTATAACATTAACAGAAAATAAATACACATTGAAATGGAGTAACTCATGATCGTGACATAGAGTCACTGAGCAGTTACAGTAATAAGGTCTTAAAACAGAACATCCCAAGAAGAAATTTTAAACTGTCTCTAGACAGCTCAGATCAATTTAGCATTTTGTCACACTCTTAAGTGATCTGGTTAGCTTTGTCCACCCAGAACAGCTTTCTCAGTATAATTACTTTCCAGCCATACAGTTCTTTCTTCTGAGGAGCGGCATATTTTCAACTCTCCCAACACTGTGATTGATTTCTTGTGCAATGGAAAGAGATACGGTTTGCAGAAGCATGAAAACAAATCTACGAAAATGTTGATGGAGGGGACATGACTCAACCCTTCACCTAAAACCTGAATGATGTGTTGGGGGGTGGTGGTGTAGAATCAAGGAGGAGGAAGAAAAATCTATTTCATATTTTATTGATGTTTCTGAGCTCTGTCCAGTTTCAAAAGGAGATAGATACACCAGAGGAATACATAGAAAACCTCTCAGCGTCAAGAAACCATTCCTTCTAGCCCATGTAACTGAGCAAATGACACCAAAAATGATCCCTGTGCTTTCCTGGTTGTTCAAGAGTTAGACCCCACAAGGCCTGCTCACAAAAGCGTTTGTGACTACTAACAAATTCTCACACTTTAGTTGTGCAAAAGAAAGAATGGCTACATTATATATTTTTCTCCCCCTACCTTTATCTCCTTGCTCCTTTGGATTGAAATGTGAACTAAAAACTGTGCAACGTCTTGTGAACTTACTTCCCGCTAAATTGCATATTGAATTTAAATTTTGTAAAACTGAATGACAATTAGTTCAGAATCCCTAGGCATTATTATTAATGTAACTAAGATTTTGTTAAGTTCGAGGTTGGAGGAGGATTTGGGTGCCTAACAGACTTGTTGGTTCACCAGTAGGTAAGGCAACAACTACTGTTTACTGACACTAATAACTGATGTTAGCTCAGGCAGATGAGAAGCCTTTTTCAAAAATAGATGTGTCAAGAGAAGACAAACTTTCTGTCTTAGTGGAAGTTTTGTCTTTCCTTCGCCTATTTCCTCCCTGTTAATTTCCATTGTCTCATTCCATGAGATGGTTGTTTGAAAGGAGGAAATCTCAGCTTTTTACATCAAGTGCAAGAGTAAAAGGTGTAAGTATTTAGACAAGAAAAAGTTAGATATGCTTTTGTGAAAGAGATTTCAATCTTCTTCAGAGGCTGTGAATCTGATGAGAACTTTCCCTTTCTTTCCTCCCTGAAGTGAAGGAGACTTTCCTGGCTTTTTAGATTAACTCTGTAATTAAACATAATCTTTTCTCTTTTCTCCTGTGATAGGTTAGATGTTGCTAATCTTTGTCTGTATGGTCTCATGCAAAAAGACTCATTTTGCCATTCATTAATCATTAGAAAAGCAGTAACCTGGTAAATATGCACACACAAAAAATGGCCGTGAGAAACCCACAGCTGTGTATGTGTCACCACTGCTCCTTGCTGCTATACAAATACATGCCAGATCCAGTCTCAGTAAGGAAGCAGGGCCAGCCAGTAAAAACATCTTTGCACCATGGCTATGCAAAGATTTCTTCCCACTGTCCCTTTTCTACCTTCTTGTTCATTATTACTGTTTTTTCCATTGTTTAGCATTTGTTCATTGGCTCATAATTGGTTCCTTAGTTTGGATGGAATTGGTTCTACCTGGATAAATACATTTTCAACTGGGAAAACATGGCTATAAAATAATGACCACTCTTTTCAGTAGAAATACCAGATGATGTGGATGTGAATGTTTACACAGGCAGACACTGCTGTCAAGGCCAGGGACCCAGAGCAAAGTGAGTGACACTGTGTAAGGTCTACTGAATAGCACACAGAGGGCTCACATGAACTGTGAGTCATGTTGCATCAACTGGAGGGCAACTGGTCCTCAGCTGAAAGACAGTTTAAGACACTAAGAATAGCAGTTTACCAGGAAACCAGGCCAATAAACATTTGTGTGTCTGCGTGCAAATAGCCAGTACAAAGAAGTAGAGTCAAGATCAACACGAATAGTTTTCCCAAGTTTGAAGGAACACCCATACTAACTGACGGTGCATCATTCAGGTACTTCTAATGCTTTATGTTGTATCATATTCCTTGCTATATACAGGCATTAAATACACTTTTTGCACCCTTTGGCATTCCTGAAGCCACTAAAGTACCAAACCAGAAAAGAGAAGAGAAATCTTGGACTCTACTGAAAACTTAGACTAAACTTGAAGAGTCTTTTTTTCACTGAACTTCTTTCCATGTTGTCCTTTGCACTTGCAGCTTTCTCCTTTCTCCATGTATTTATCTGCATTGGGGCAGTGCTTGCAAGTCCAAGTCACTAATGAAGACTTCTCTGTGGCCAGAACTGTGCAAGCCCCCATAAAAAGTTCAGTGTGACTTACAACATGAATATAAAATATTAAGTAGTTGTATAGATATAGACACACAAGAGTACACAAGAGTAAGACTGCATATTTGCATCATACTTACCTCTGGTTTTTAAAACAAGGGAAAAATAGGCTCTGCTATCTCAGAATTTTCAGCATGCACTGAACATGTAGTTATCTTGAAAGACTTCTGTCCCCCTCTCTGAAACTCCTAGGCTTCACATATTTTAAATGCCATTATAAACTAGATTTGCAAAGTCAGGATCTAAATCTGAATTTCTCTAACATATGGGACTTGTTCGGCCTAAATTAAGAAATTAAGCCAAATATCAGCCAAAATTCACTACAGATATAATTGGGGGGTTATGTTGTGCTCGTACTTTTAGTATCAAACATAAATTTCCTTGATTTTGTTGATAAGCTTTTTGGTGTAGGAATCAAGTTTTCTCCTGACAGAAGAATGATGGATGCTATCAGTTCTCAGCAAATTATGAATAATTATACTCAAACTAGCTGCTCTATTTTCAGTTAACTACAAATAGGAGATAATAATAGTTTAGGGAAGATGTGTTTAATGTTGGCCTCATTTTAGGGAAGGAACGTGTGAAACTACATCCAATGTCCAAACAGGTGAATATATAAAGAGATCGAGTAACTGCCTGTGCAGATGAGACAGAGGAACTATCCTGAATTTTTGTATATGGGACTAGGTGCTTTTTAATAAGAACAGCAACGACAACAACATTAAAAACCCCACACGTCCCTACATTCTTAAAGGACTAGAGAAATTTGTTGTCTGTGTTAAGCTGCTGTTGGATCCATTTGTCTGAATACATTTGGCTAATATATTATAACAGATAGTGCTTTGCTTCCCATTACATGATTGAGATCTATAACTGAACTGATTATATATTATTTCAAAACCGAATAAACGGAGAGAATCCCTATTTCTGGGTGACAGTACTCAGGCAGATAAGTAATAATAAGAGGAATGCATGTGCTCTAGAAATCCATTTATTCAGAAAGATCCCAAAGCACTTATTAGATTATTAAGAGAAATCACTTGCACAACCACTTTAACTGTAGCAATGTAACAATACTACCCAGACGTCTGCAATGAGAAAAGAAGAACGTCTTATCACAGTGATTGTCCCACTGCAGTCTATAGATCATCAGTAACCTCTACAATCATTACTGTTAGTAATTGGTCGTAAATATCTTTGTTAGACCCTTAGACAATGTATAGAAGACGAAGTATGGCAAAAGCCTGATCCAAAACTCTTTGGAGTAAATATCCAGGGAGTTTAATAGGCTTTGACTCAGTCTTTTAGCTTCCTTTATTTCAGTGGGACTACTTGATTGCTAGAAGATAACTATATCTTTCAGAGCAATACTGTTTGGATGTGTCATATAAACCATAGCTCAGCAATGTTTTGATTCAAAATAACAGTGGGAAGGAGAAATCATGAGATCTCAACAGCAGACTTGAAGTGAGCTGGAATGTCAAAGCCCTGGCTGCAGCAGAGGATGTATCCACAGGAGATAGACGGGGAGGTAGTGTAATTCCTTCTTAAGGTAAGCAAATATAGAGGGTCTGCTAGTCACACGCCTTTTCATTTTTGCGCACAAATTTTCATTTTTGCCAAGGCTGCTTGTTACCCACTCCCAGCCAAAGGCTTTCATATACCTTGATGCTAGAAGTAGAAACTGGAGTGCCTGGAGTGCCCATATCATTCAAGTACTGAAGACAGGAGCTTAGAGACGTATATGTAAATTAAACCTGTCACAATCTGGTTGCAATAAGTTGTTTTCTAGAGAAAATGGACATAAATATACGACTCATTGTGAATATATGCCATTATCTTCCCTCTGAATCCCATTTAACTGCTTTACATTAAACCCTAGTTAGTATTTTTGCTACTACAACATCAACTCTGACAAATCTGAAATGGTGACAGCATTACCTCAGTTGTATCATCCCAGTGTGAGCACCTGCCTGTATCAAAGGGCTGTTAAATTATCAACATCCCTCTGATGCCACTCTGATTTTAGAAGCTAGCATGCTCTAGAGGCAGTACAATAGTGTCAGAGCAAGATGTGAGCAGGGGCCCAGCTCCACTTCCCTCATTTGCACACTTGGGAACTTAAAATACTGCTGCTGATGGCTGCTCTCTCTCAGAGGGTACCACCCAGAGACTTACCAACCAGGTTTCTGAGACTTTCTTGTAGGAGGACCAGTGCTGGAGGGCAGCTTCCTCATCCTCCACACCTCAGCTTGCCGATCCGTCCTCCCTTTGCGTGGTCCCTGTGTGGGATGCTCCTCCAGGTAGACCTCCTGGCTGGTTTCTCAGTCTTTAGGAATGGTTGGCATCATGTCAAGGTGTTTGGACGTCAGTGAGACAAAGTAAGCAGTACTGAAGTACTGAAGAAATGAAGAAAGTTAACTCTCCATATAGTATGTGATGGAGTAGAAGGGAGTATTGATACTCTGTGCAAAGGACCACGGGGAGATATTGGGGAAGGAGTCATTCCAAGAAGTATGGGGTGATATGTAGATGAATCTGATCAAAAAGTCCCTTGGAAATCAACTGACTACATTAACATTAAAGCAATGAATTTTGTTTCTTCCAGGTAACTGTAGCAGCTAAATGAGTGGTGCTTAATTTAGTAGTGAATCAACATTTTTATTTTCTTTCTTTTCCCCCCTTTCCAAACTTAACAAGAGGGTTTTTTTGTGGAAAACAGTCAGACTAACAGAAAGCAAAGGCATGAATAGGCTATGCTGAAATGAATACACATTTGAACCAGTTTTATCCATCCTTGCTTTTAATGGGGCCCTGAACTCAGCAGAGGCTGTTAGGTGCTTTTGTAATACAGATTAACAATAATACTAAAGTTCCTCCCATATCTCATTCCTCCCAAAGACAGAGACTTAGGCTAAGATACTTTAAAGCTCTCCTTAGGCTGTTGTGAGTTCAGTGTGAAAATACATCCGTTGCCATCTCACGTTAACACTTACGGCTCTAGAAGTGGGGGCCTTTTGCTTTTACTATAGCTTGTCAGATTATGGAACTGAAGGAACCATTGATCCCTGAAGGATAAAAATCAGTGGAAGGCTCCTTAAAAGAAAAATACAGTATATTCAAACAGTGTTAGAGAAAGTCCTCTCTTTGTAGTTTGAGATGTTGAAGGTCAAGGAAAAAAAAAAAGAAAAAGAGTCCTACATAAAAGTTTAAAAAAAAGTTTAGGCAAAGCAGCCATTGCAAGTTAAAGTAGAAATAAAAATAAATCTTTAAAGGTTTTTCTGGTATCTGTGGTATCTGTCCTTTGTTTTTACAGTGTTAGCTATTTAAAGGGGAGAAAAAAAACCCCTTCTGCTTTCAAAATGCTGTCTTAAGGTGCTGATAGTAAATAATGTATCTTATTTATTGTTGAAGAGCAAAAATGTGGAATTCATAAAAGACCAAATGAAAACTTTAGGAAAATCATTGTTGAGGAATTCTGGAGGATTTGGATATCTAATTGAAGACAATGCCATCATTTTTAACTGGAGCCAGGTACCCATATCTCTCTAGAAAGAAGAGCAGCTTTGGAAACTTCAGCATTAAGCTACACATATACTTAGTTGTAACTGGGATAATGCTTCGCAGTGGGAATGAGGAAAACTGGAGCACCTGGATGGTGCTGTTCACCACATAGGCTTTTGAATTCCTCCTTTCTCCTGCCGTGTGTTCCATCCTAATAAATGACATCAGTGAGGTAAAACTTGGCATTTTTAAGTCAGAAGTTTGTAGGAGGCTTTGCTTGGGTGGTGGAGGCTTTCTGTGGCAGGCAGGAGCAGGGAATGGGGCCATGTCTCTAATGGAGAGGACTGCTCCAAGCAAAGCCAGCCCTGCTTCCAGGCACAGGAGTCACCAGCAGTCACCTCCTGAAGGCTCTGGTCCTGTCCCCGTGGAGGAAGATAGAATCATAGAATCATTTAGGTTGGAAAAGACCTTATAAACCTCCCCCTGGCTCCAGCCTGTGCTGGGTCAGGCCGGCAGGGCCAGCCAGCACAGTCTGTGCCCCAGGGATCGTACCTGGGGGATCCAGTGCAGAGAAAACGTAGGGAAACAACCCAGTGAAACCTGTAAGGCTCACAAAAGCGAGTTAGGACTCAGCTGAGGAGGAGAAAGAACTGAGCGAGGGTTCACAAAAAAGTCCATTAACTTTCCTTCATGTGGCTGTGGTTTCAGACACTGCACGTATCTAGAAAACAATGAATTCCTTACTTTATGAAGAAACTTTCACATAACCTTTTTTTTTTTTTAATGATATCGTGCTCTAGGGAAGCTGCAGTCTTCTTTTGAACAATAACAACTGGGTCTGGGCTTGGTTTGGAATTTTTTCTCTGGACAAAGCATTTGTGTCTTGTTTTCAATACCTGCTGGTTTTACCTTACCAAGCTGGGGGTACACTGTACTTAAAACAAAGAGCTAAAGCATTTTTTTTCATTTTTCACATACTAACCTCTGGCTTTTGGCCATGCCCACAATATGTTCACTTTATGCCTGTCAATTTAAATGAGTTCTGTTTTAATTTTTATACCAGATGAGTTCATTTTGTGGTCTTCAAAAAGGCTAGGCAGAGTTTCCCAGAAACCTAGCATTTCCAAATAGCCTCTTCAAGTGGAATCACTGCAATTTAAATATTCAAGCACTTTTATTTTAAAGTTAATATTGTTTATAGGAAGCAAATGCAAATAAGTGGTAAAAACCTTTTGGTATTAGGTCATTAAAAATCCATTCTTGACTTCCTGCCCACAACTACATCTTTTTTCAGACCTGTCACCCATTTCATTTAAGCACTTAGCTTTCTCCTAATGAATGAATTGGCATTTCATATTACCTTATTATCCTATAAAGCAAAATGCATACTCAATAACATTAACGGTAATTTCTCATAAAGACACATTATCGATCCGGGTGCTACCTGTAAGCATTGAAAATTGCAGCCTGCACACAGAGCTTTTCACATCTGGGCCTGAAGAATTAAAGAAAAATTAAATTTGACAGCAGTAAATTCACAGGCACAATCTAGGCACCAATTTATATGCAAAATGAAATGCTTTATGAAAATTTCCTCTATTTTCTCACGGAGATTTGGGAAAAAGATTTCACTAGATGCTTCTTTCTCTAATATCCCTCTACTTAAATATTATACTGCAGTCACTGCAGACTCCCTTTGATGTATAAATAATCAAGTTAAATTATGTGCAGCAAGGAGACTAGTGCTCTGCCATTCTTATTTTACAAAGTAATATCTACCCTAGAGGGTCAAATTTCCCTGACAAATTCTTAATTACTATGTTGCAACAGAAGCAGAATCTATTTGTGCATAAATCCCGGGCATTCCCATGTGGTAAGTAACTAATATTACCAACCATTTCACTTGGCCTGTTCACTGAACTCCATAATTAGATAATACTTTTGATGATGGTACATTTGAAGTCTTAATCCATTTAATTTTTTATGAGATTTTTTTTATTTTAATAGGGATATGTTAGTGACCGCTGCCTATTTAAAAATCATTAAAATTCTGTCCACAGCAGTAATAAAGATTAAAGATTACTAATATGGCATTCATAACCTTTCTGGTTTTCTAGAAATCTGGGGCTTAAGGTAAATGTTAAAGGTCATTTAATATGTTAGTCAGTAATTATAATCCTGGGTAATAGGTTCCTTTTCTAATTATCCTGGTATAAAAGTTCTATTGTTTGGGTCTATTCTTCTGATTTTCTTATTTGGGTTTTTGGGGGGGATGAGTAATCCTGGAATTAAGTTTCCGAACATTGATGAAAGTAGGTAATGCACAATGATTAACTGGATAAAAGCCGTATGTCTGAATGTCGCATAGTATCTTGCCTTGAAGTTACTTACAAAAGATGCAGCATCCCTTTCCAGGAGAAATAAAGCAGAAAGGTCACTGCAGAGATTAATACCTTTTTTTATTTTAATATCAAACATTGACAAATAAGATAAAGGCTTTGTGAGCAAGCTCAGAAGAAAGTGAGAGTGGTTAAACACTAGATAGGGAAGAATTTTAAAAGAATAATCTGCCAGTCATTTCAAAGGCAGGGAAAGGAAACTTCCTCCTTGAGGCCCCGATTCGGGAAAACATTCAGGTATGTGTTTCATTGAATGTGGCACATTCTGCATGCTTTCCTGGGGCGCAGCTTGGATCTGCACCTAACCACTGCTCTGCAATACAAGTGGGATTGCTGAGGCTTGCTGAAGAAAATGTTCTTTCCCTTCTGCTCATGCCAAAAAAATCTGGGTGATTTTGTCTTAGAAGTACACTTATTTTCTATGATGTGGATATTCTGCAATGCCTGTCTTCCCTTATCTGTACATAGATATATATTCATGATGTTTGTAGATTATGCATTAACAAAATTTATATACCAGGGCCTGAAGTAAGCACTTAAAATCACAATTGATTTTAAACACATTCTTAAGCTCCCTTTAAGTTAAGTGTGTACTAAAATGCTGTGTTAGGTCACAGTGCCCTGCTGAATCAGCTCGGACCCTACAAAGGGTCCAAAGGGACACAAGTCCCCCTGCAAAACCTGGATTTCTGGCCAGACATCTTCCTGCTGGCTGTGGATCTCAAGCCACACACCACAACTGAGTGCCATCATGCTCTCACTGCAGAAGGAAAAATGTAAGGGAAAACCAGAACAAAAGTAAGAAAATGTCTTTCGGAGGTGACCTGCTCTTTATAGTGTTTTTCAATTTTAGCACAATACAAATACATAATAGCATTAAAAAAAACCCCAATGTCACTAACTCTTATTTCAGCAGTAATTATGTCTCACGAGCTGGCTTTGGGCAATCGCTAAGGTCACATTTGAAAAGCATCTGCAGGTCATGATTTTTCCATGGGCACTGAGCAGCTTCTTGACCTACAGATTTGTGCTGGAGTTGATGTTCTGTACTTCTGAAAATCAGGCCTCCAATGTCTTAGCATGGGAGTTGAAAAAATGTTGACCAACCTATGAAAATTCTAGTCCTAGCGTCTCTGTTTTAAAGGAAAGACAGTGATACGGCCTGTTGAGGCGGTATGAAGTTTAAACGGTCAATTTTTATATGGCATTTAGCTTTTCAATAGAAAGGCAACTGTTAGTACACCAGTTGATAAACCACTGAAAATCACAGCCCAAATCTTTTTCAGCAGTCCTTTTTATTCTTGAAGATTTACAAATTCACAGCCTCTTGTACTTAGAGTTATTTCACAGGAGCTAAAAAGCAGACTGATGAATATAATTTAACTATGATTGGTGAAATTTCAAGAATGCTAAATCAGAATTGTACATAAGCCCTTGATTAAGAAATTAATCTCTTATAAGCATTTCCTTCATACTGAACCCTAAGTAGCAAAATCTGAGGCTTTCTTGTAAAGAAGCAATAGCTAACTTGAGAAAAAGTTTAACTTCCTGATTTTATCAGTAAATCTATGTGAGCAGCCTTCTTTCAGAGATTTTTTGAAATACTGGAGTGAAGAGAGTATGTTAAAGTTACAATTCCTTTATACTTGTTTGCCTCTATGTTTTTTGCCTTTTACCTAGCTGCAGCTTCCCAATGAGTTGTTCATACCAAATACTACACAACATTCATTTAAAGAAGAATAAAGACAGCAAAAGCTTTGTGTTTACACACTCACACACAATTTAGCCATTCATCAATCTTATGCCAGATAAAATTCTAGATCAATTCTCATGGCTACTTCTGAACTGAAGTGCCACTCCGATCCCAAATTAACAAACTCAGCTGAAATTAGTAATAGTCTAGTTATTATGAATATTCACAGGAACCTCTGGCTCAGCTTCTACCCAGAGAAACTGTGGTCAAATGTTAGCTCTTTAAACTGAATATCTGTCCAAGTAAAGAGCACTGAAAAAGGAAGAAATGTGCATTGTACATCACCGAACGAGCTTTCAGTCTCTTGAATGACACAGAGTCAGATTATGCTTATCCTGGGGACCTGCATGGCACACCACGAGCAGCAGGCAGCCTCTGAGCCATCTCGGCACCAGTCAGGGCATTCCAGACCTTCTCAAAAGTTGGAGCAACTTCAAGACTTCATCTAATCTACATTTAGCTAAGATATTTTGCCTTCTCTCGAGTCAGGATGCTCTTGCCATGCTTCCTTCCTACATCACATCTCCCATGCTAGTCATCAAAAGTAATTGGACCTGCTTTGCCTGTCCCAGATGTATTCTGTGGATAGAGGACCTATGCAGATAAACCACATCTTGCACAGCCACAGCTGCGTAAGGGCTGATGCAAAGTACCCCTGCAAAGAGTAACAATGAAATATTATGGGATATTTATTTTTACTGTGTTGATCTTTAGTATGCTTCTTCAGAGAGTTTTCCTAAATATTTTCCATTATTCTGTAATGTGAATGAAAAGGGTAGCTAGAAGATTTTATATTATTCTGTCATCTGCCACTTAATCCTCATGACTGTGAAGAAGAGCTAGATTTCATGGGACTGGGGAGGAAAGATCCACAGTGAAAAATGATTGAGTACAGTGGAAACCTGCAGTACTCTCAGCACCTTCTTCCAATCTCTAGCAGTGGGTGCAGTCATGTTGCAGATGAATATTCAAGGTAATTCCTCCAGCCCAAAAGTCATACTGGTCAAAGTCTGTGGGTGACTATTAGGCATTACTGGTGAGCCACAAGTGGTAGAGGTCCATGATACCTTCTTGCATATTATTCCATTTCTAAGTGCTGTTCCAGCCATCAGCAAATCCAAGGAAAAGTAAATTTCATCATAGGCAAGAGCTAACATTAGATTTCACCCAGTCATCTCCTTAGTAAAACTATGAGATTAAATTTGGGGTCTGGGCCGGTAAATTTTCATAACAGCCTTGTGCATTTGGTAAGAATTAACTTGAAAGTATCTAAATATATTATTTTTGTTATTTCTAAGTTTAGGACTATAAATGAGCAGCTGATGTAAAAAGAGAGCTGAGAAACTCAGAAATTATACAATGAAACCTAAGTTTAGGACTATAAATGAGCAGCTGATGTAAAAAGAGAGCTGAGAAACTCAGAAATGATACAATGAAACACTATAAAATTATTTTATATTTTATTGTTTTTCTCTCAAACACAGCTTCAAATTATTGAGGTAGAATGAAAGGGAGAATAACATTCAGAATGTTTTAAGCCACGTTTATCAACAAAACTTTTCTAATCTTAAAATTATTTTACATCTATATATACCTTTTCCACTGTTTATTTCTTTGCAAAATTGTCAAAGTTTTTCACTATAAGCATATAATATACTACTACACCTATAAATACCCATAGAGAATCTTGAGGTTTGTAAGATTATATAGGCATAACTTATAGTATAGCCTGTCATAGATCTGAGGGTTAGTTCAACAGCACAGAGCAACATAATTAGAACTATCAAGCTATGTTATTTTGTCACAGATTTTTGCTTGAAAAAATTATAGAACAGAAAGGAATAGATTCCAGTGCCCTATAGACATGCTTAGAAAAAGTAGAAGACAGTACCAAAATGCATATCTTCCATGAAAAATTCACAGAGACAAATACAGGCTGGTCTATCTTCAATCTGAGGTATTTGAAGTCTAAATCCAGATTTCATCCTGTTAGTTTTAATAAACAGTATCTTAATATATTATAAAATGAGCAATTTCCTGGTTTAAATGTTGAATGCCTCAAATAGGCAAAAAGAAATCAGGAGAAAATCACAATATTTAATTAAAAGTGTTCTTTTTTTCCTGCTTGAATTCCAAAATTAAGAAAAAAGTTCTCAGATTTATTTTTAGTAAGTTGGTATTTTCTATTCTTCTTTCTTTAGTTTTCTTTTATAAATCTCCCCTTCCAGTGACTCCTTACACCCTCAATCATCTTAACAGGCTAAATTCTGAAACTAATTGCTATAGCTGTGTTTGGAAGGAGGAAAGCAGAGTGACATCTACCAGATACAAAAACCTCCTGCTGGTACATGATAGACTGGTGTAGAAAAGCAAGGCTTGCTCCAGCAAAAATAACCATTTGAGCTTGCCTGAGAAATGCAAAATTATGTTCCTTTAGTTAGCACTTAGCCTGCCCTCTCCTTCATGAACCAGCCTGGGCTGTGAGCGTGTTTTTCTTTGCGGTTTTGATGCAATAACTGAAGGAATACTGCGGGGTACTCCTGAGCTCTAGCAAAGTGTGCTGCCTCAGTGGAGAGCTGGGACTAGGGACTTGGCTGCTGACACAAAGTTCTCACTGAAATATATAATTCATGGTCCGAAATAATTTTTTGACTCTGGATACATCTGTCCTCTCTACGGGTTTAGATAGAACTACATTCATAATGTGATTTGTTCATCACGAAAGGAACTGAATAGAGTTATCCAAGCTGTACAAGAATCCATGACGTTGAATTAGCTGATTCAGGGCTGGGATAGGAAACAGTAAACGTTCTCAATAGGAGAACTGCTTATTGCTACTGAAAGGAATTGGTATACAGGAAATTGTCTTAAATACCACCAGTCTTTGTGACTTGTAACAGCTCTGGTAAGAGAGGAACATAGTGGCAGCTGAGACACAGTAAACAATGCAAGATTGGTTACATGCAGAAATGCTAGATAAAAATAGGAAGAGACTCAGAGAGGCACAGGATGGAGGCACTGGAGTAGTGATAATGAAGAATAAAAGAATATATATATATTTAATAGGCCTTTTGTTTGACACCTAAGTAAACTCTGCTTGCTGTAACTGGATAGTCAAGGGATAGCAGATAAGTGCTATTTTGCCTAAATTAGAAAAGGCATAGTTCTGCATTTCCTTTGTTTTCCACCTCTAATGTAATGCAAATAGCAGGAATGCAAATACTAGGCATCACCTTTGTATCACTGTAATCTCCTTGTGTTTCTGGTTTTTGGTATTGTAAAACCAACAGATCTTGATTTCTTGCTATAAATCTATGTGGATTAGGCCTACGGAGATTGCTCAGTTCCTGAATCAGTAGGACAGTTGAGACCAGATATTTTTTTCCTTTTTTTGCATCACAGCAGTTAAAAATCACCTTTCAGACACCTCCTTAGTCCCCAGGTTGTAAAATACTATGAGAAGGTGGCAGAGCAAAGATTATTCAATTCAAATGAAAGAAGAGGACAGAAAAGAAAAACCACTCTGTTTAGAGGTTAGGATTCTCACTCGGGAAGAGTGAAGACACAAACTCCACTGGGTTTTTGCTCATATGGTTGCAGACACATTTTACAATAGGATGCAATCTCTAATGGCCCTGCCGTATAATCTAATGCAGTGCTTTCTCGTTTGCTGAAGGAAGTTATGTTTGTGAGGTCTGGAGGCAACACTGGTTCTATACTGCTACTGTAGCAGTAATAAAAACCAATGCTCCTTGCATCATTGGCTCTCCTGTGGTGGCAGCGTGGCTGTGGACACACTATATGCCTATCGATAGGCTTGACTGGAGCTCAGGTATTTAGCCACTGGTCAGGACAGATGATAATGACACTACAGGTTTTGTCTTTGGTCTGCTAGTCCCACAATTCTTGTTTATCCTCCTGAGGATGCAAGTCAGAGGTGAAAGGACTGAAACCCTTACTTTTAAAGATGCCTTCACTGTCCTACCTGGGCATCTGATTTGTTCACTGCCTGAGTTTTCCTGTCTGTAAAATTAAAATGTAGTTACTTGTTGCACTGGAGTGTCATAAAGATTATTTCAATGGTTATAAACCCCTTCTGGAATTATATAGTGATAAGTATTATTGGTATGCAAGGACCTGAAAAAGGGGGTGTTTTGTATAATCTAGAGCTACTCTTTTGTGTTTGTTTTGTTTGTATACCTGGAGCAAACCTTTGATAGCATATTATGGTGCAGGATAAAAACACAGGTGCCTAGGTATATGCAGATGTGAAGGCACTAATGAACATTTTAAATAACAGGGGAACTTTTCTGCTCAGAAATACCAGCACCCATATATATAATTTTATATATATGCATATTGCCACCGTTCTCTTTCAGCTAACCTTTGTGCAAGAGAAACTTCTGCTGATGTCAAACGACCAGGAGGACATTAGCAGCTGATATTGGTGCCTGTCGGGTGCTGTTGGGTATGTCTCCCCACCACCAGGCTGGCTTCCCTCGCTACTGCCGCTGACCTTGCAAACAGCTCCGACAAAGGTCGGAATGGATTCATTGATCAGCCAGGCCAAGCATATGACAGTCTGTGCCTTAATTGAATCCCAAAAGGGGGCAGACTGGGTTTTTATTACAGAGGCCAGACGATAGCACTCATTAAAAGCTCCACAGACTGTGTGGTTTACTAATTAGTTTATTATACAGACACCTTGACGATGGGCAAAGTTGTCATTTTGCCCTTTATCGCACAGGGGATGTTGTTAAAAGTTTAATCAGCTAACACTGACCAACTTAGCTTGGCAGGCTGTGGACAGTCATTACCGAGGTCACCCCTGCTGTAGCAATTCTGACAGGGTCACAGCATGAATCTCCAATAAAAAGCACGTTACATAAGGTAAGAGTGCACCTGAAAGGGAACCAGGAAAAGAGATGTGCTCAGTGGGGAGTAGGAAACAGATGGACTGTTAGGACAAGTGAAGCCTGTTATGGTTTCTCTTTGCTTACATTGTTTAACATATGCTTTTTGGAAATATGGGGAGCTCTGAGCTATTGCTGTGATATGTTCATTAGAACGCAAGATAGCCTGAACCAAGCGGTGTATGAACAGGCATTAAGTATCTCTGGTTTTGAGAAAGTGGGGATGATTTCGCTAGTTAAGCAATGCCTAATGCCCAGGTAATGGGCTGGTCCAGAGCGATAAGAGAACTTGCACTGGGAAAACCGAAGAGTGAGACAACACAAGTTTCCCCCTAGTGTTGCTTTTCTTTCCAACATACTCTGGGTAATTTTGTAATGTACCTTAGTACCTTTATTCCCTTCAGGTGGGGGCATGTGTTACAGCTTAGAGAAACTTTTCGTAAGGTTACTTTTACTTAGTTTTACTACAGTGACATCTGGAAGTCCCAGCAGAGTTCAGGGCCCATTAATACTCAGTCTTACACAAACAAATGCCATGTATCAGCTCCATATCAGAAGACATAAAGTATAACAAGTTATGTCAGATTAAGGCTAGCGTAAAAAACTGAGGCAAAATGACAAAGGTCCTTGATCTTCTTTTCAAAGTCCCATTGACTAAACCATACTGCAACTTGATCTTTTTTCTTAGGGAACTCACTAAAAATAAAAATAGCTTCATGTCTCTGTCAGTCACACCTATGAGTCAACATCATTCAAAACTGAGACTGGATAGGGGCCTCAGTTCCTTCAGGTCTTCTGGTAGTTGGTATTTTCCACAAATGATGGTAGAAGAGTAGCATTTTTAATGATTTCCTTGAGGGAAAGATGGTGAAAACAGCAGCCATCCCTGCTGTTTCATCACAGCTGGCTGGCAAATCAATCGGTCAATGTGCCTAACATACCAGATCAGCCATGGCACGTGCTGTCTTTTATTGAGCCACAAAGAAACTCAGGTAGGGGTGTCACGGTCCACTCGGTGGACTCGTGATGGTTCGTTTGCTACGATCTCGAAAGTGCAAAATTAAGGTGACCAACACCAAAGGGGATAGCAATAATCACGCAGTAAAACTTTATTGTATTGCCTGTGAAGAGGCACACGATAGTTAGGGATGGGTGAAAGAAAGGAGAAAAGTAAAGTTAAGTTTAGAGAGAGAAGAAAGAGAAGTTATAGCTACCACCGCTGATTTCAAGACGTCCTAACGGTCCCGGGTCCAGCTAACGCTGCGTCGTCGATCGTCGTGGTCCTTGGTGGGGAAGCTCCAAACTTCCGTTGTTCAGAAGTCATCTTTTATGCTTAGTAACACACCTTGCTCCACCTCTGCCTCAGGATTCTCCGCCCTTCTCAAGCGAGGCTATCACGCAGGCGCAGGGTCAGTGTCCGAGGCGTGGTAAGTCTTGGAGGCGGGTAGCCTTCGACCAGGAGGTGTGTTTTGGTATTATAATGAAGCAAAGTTCATTTAAAGTTCATGATTTCTTCATCAATGTTATGGCAACAGTTGCAATCCATCCTTTTTGACAGTCTAATGGCTCTAGCCAGGTACCTTCCAGGAGCCTTGTACCACGCGTTCCGTTCTTGGGATCGGCCACTGCGCTCCAAACAGGCCATTGTCAGGAAATGTACTGTTCATGTTCCTGATGATGATGTTGAGACAATGCTGATTTTCTGACCGACTCCTACAAGGGGACACAAAGTAGATGGAGAATCTGTGAATAGACCACACCGAGCAAGAGGGTATTTGAGGGCAGGTTGGGGAAACATCGTCATTTCACAGGGAGGAACGGGGCAAGTGGGATGACATGTGCCAATGAGTTTAGAACGGGCTCTTAAGAGAGGGATGGAAGGAAAATGAGTTTGTTGAGGTTGGTATCTGTAGAGGATATGGGACAAAATTCTGGATAAAATGAGACTTTGTTAATTGCTACACGTGGGACAAATAATTTATTTGGGTGTAGAGCAGTGTGACATGAAAAGAAAATCACTTTCCAATCCTTGAACAGGATCGTGACAGAAACAAAGTAGAGATGACCCCAGAAGGAATCTCCTTAACCTGAGTGTCAGTTTACAGGGACAGGAGTACAGCATCAGGTGATCTAGAACCTGGAAGTGACTGTGCCTGAATGCACATGTTGCTGAACTAGCAGCAAAGATACCCATGATACTGAGTCACAGCTACAGCCTGTGACAGAAAAATACTTGTCAAACTGGAAGCATTTAATAAGTGTTGTGACTTTGTTGTCCTGGTAGAGTATTAGGATATTTATTCTTGGCTCCAAGTCACCTAGGACAGAATAAGCTGGACATGACTGCATTTTGGCATTGCCACAAAGCACCATCTGTATTCTTTGTCTGGGATCTGGGTTAGGGTCTCTCGTTTCAAACGTCATTCACAACCAGCATCTTTAATTCCAGAGTACCAGTTCAGAAACCAGAAAAAAATATTAGATATACAGGATGTGTCGTCTTCTGGGAGCTGGAGCAGTATATGAGATATATTGCATTTGTTTCACTTCTGACTTTGGCTTTTTTATTTGTACATAGACATCAGCTGAAATTCTGGCTTTGGTGAATCAAATGGGGGATTTGGTTGTTGACTGTAATAGAGAATTTCGCACAGGAAATCCCTGCATATTTTTGAGATGTGCTTTCTCCAGCCATACACCATTTACAATTGCATCACATACCAAATGAATGTGGAAAGGTAGGAGACCAATTTTCGTGTTTCACTTTGGCTTTTTTTCTGTTCCAAATGTCCAGCGCATCCACTTTAATATTCCATTATCATGGAAGACATGAATGGCAGAGTCCATGTCGATCATGTTCAATCCAGCATAACTAAAAAACTGTTACAGTCTCATTTAAACACAAAATGCAACCTTGAAACAAATAGGCTAGTATCTGTGTTTAGTGTAAACTACGGTCCTGACTCTTCTATGCCCAGGCTGAGAATTTTGTCAGACCTCTCTGTAGCTTTTGCCAGCCCAGAAACCTTGGTTCCTTTGCCAAGAAAACAAGTCCTAATGTAGGGGATCTCATATACATGAAAATCTCATGCTGTTCAGGAGCTGAGATATAGAGATGGGCCCAGAAGGCTGGTGTCACCATCATATTCCCAAATAAATGCATATGGGCATACAGGAAGGTAAAGCACAACCTGGTGTGCTGCAATGTATACTATTCATTTTCATTTGAACATTAGCATAAGGTGCAGTGGCAGCAAATTTGTACCTGTCATCATATGGAGTAAAGATCAATGAGTGTGTATGTACAATATGTCCTGAGCGCAGCGCGCTGTGAGGTGTGCAATAAAGGGAATGTGAGAGGGAGCCAACTCCATGACAAAACACAACAGATGCACCTCTGTTCACAGCAACATTATCTGAATGCTTAGGACAAGAATAGAAAAAGAACATTGGACAGACCCTCAACTTGCTTTCATCAGCATAGTTCCCTTACCTTTAATTTTTACAGGCTGAATTTGGCCTGTGTCTCTGTTAGAAACATGGATCCATTCACATTACTCACACAGGAATCTGGCCAGAGTATATTGCTACACTGGGGCGAGCAATGGGTCATGTAAAATGGAGGTACCATTGCTAGTTAACATGTCTTAGTAGTCACCCCAGGAGTCTTCTCACAGTGACAGATTGCTCTGTTACAACCACACAGGCAAACGCTCCATCATTAACTCACTTTAAAAAAAGCTGCCTTAACTGTGAAACTAAAAGACTCCAACTTTTCCTTTTGCTGTAGCTCCCTCAGGCAATGAAGGAATTTGCGATGTGTGTCAATGAGACATTTGAAATCTCACACATTTAAATCGTCCCGACTTCAACAGCATTTTAAATACACTGAAACTAGCAGCATTTCTAAATTCAAACACTTACCAGTTTCCTTCCCACAAGCTTGCTCCTACGAGCCTCAAAGGCAGTAGAAAATGTTATTATGCGAACAAAGCATCTCTCTGTAACTGAATTAAATATAAATCCATTAAAAGGAGAGAGATATAATATAATAATTAATACTTTGTACTACGATATTACCTTTCAATTGCAGACTAAAGCTATTAATTCAGCCTTAGCCCACCATTTCTCTTCCCATTTTACAAATAAAAAAATTGAGGCATTAAGGGGCAAGTGATTTAAGTGAAGGCACAAGGCAAATCAGTATCAGGGCAGCCATAAAATCTTGGACATCTGGTTCTCAGTGCTGCATCCACTGTTCTGTCACCAACCTTACCGCATAGCAAAGATACAATAGAAAAAAGGTGCCACCAACAGCACTATCTGAAAATGGAAATACAGGTGACTGCAGTGAAAAACAACAGTGAATTCTCAGTCCCCAAATCCCAGCCTCAGAAAGATATACGGCTCAGTGGAAGGAAATCTCTAGGTACCGTGACCATTACTTCAAGCAAGCTACCACGTGCATTCAATGGTGGGCAAACTATGATAACTTCACTGCATCATGTGTGGTATTTCTCAGTTTTACATGAAGAAAATCTCATAATCCTATCCTCCAGTCTTTCACCATGGAAGTCAGTGAGAAGTTCCCATTAAGTTCAGCAGTGTGAGACTGCAATTAAGCAGCGATTAAGAGTCACACAATGCAGCGCACTGGAGGGATGAGCTGTGTTCTGGCTAACACGATCGGCAAACAAACTCTTTTGAAGTGCTTAGACATAGTGCGTTAGAAAAAGTACCCAGCGCGAGGAATTACTGTTCTGCCCTCACGCAGACATAAATCCGGGCTTCACACAGCCCTGTAGATGGATGGACCTGTTTATCCTCCAGAGGGATTTTACATGGCACCAGTGGGCTGCCCACAATGCAAAATCAGGCCTTTAATGATTGCTTGTGAGAACTCAGAACGACAAAGCATTTCATTAATCGTCCATTCCTAATCAGTCTCTTAATAGATCTATAAATGAATAAATACCCTAAGGAAATTGTTACTTTAAAAAACAGAAGAAATTGGGTACCACTTTGAATATTGGCAGACACAAGAGTTGCCTTTTAACTCTGGAGTCATTCAACTTTTGTTGGAGTGTTACATAAAAGCTTTTAATTTACCGAGTACCTTTTTGTGAGTCGAGGGGATCATTTGTGACTAATGAAGAGCAAAGAACATTTTAATAATAGTGACAACTGGCTTTGATATTAATATTGTCTCCAAAATAGTCTCTTTTGAAGTCTCTGAGATTAGGAAAACCCTTTATATTTTATCCAACCGTGTTAATAAAATTGCCTTGCCTACATAATGCTCTTTCCGAAGTGAAAGTAATTTTCCCCCATTTAGTTCCCTGTGTTATCCTTTGGATATTTTTATATAAATTTTTTCTCACTTGTCATTTTTCTGTGCATCAACATTTCTAATTTTTTTATTAGTTTTCAGAAATCATATTTAAATGAAAACCCAAGTGGAATGCTCTATTTCTTACAAGAACTTGAACATATTTCATATCTTTAAACATGGAAGCTTTTTTGCATGTCATAGATATTTCTTGAGACTTTTTTAGGGAGGAAGTAGGATGATATTTATGATCCTTCAATGTTTCTTAGAACTTCTAGAGTCTATTAAAGGATCATAAAAAACAGGTCACGCAATAACAATACTGTTAGGTGAAGATGTCTTCACACGTTTATCTAGGCAAGGAGATTTAGCTGATATCCAGAAATATAAAAAATTAAACTGTTGCTGAAAATGGCATTATCAGTTTAAGCAAGACACCCTCCCTAGAAATGCTGTGCTACTCCAGTAGGATTTGCTCTGGGGATCAGAACAAAAGCCCAAATTAATACAGGGCCTTTATCCTCCTAAGAAGTTAGCACACCGTCCCTGTGTGCTAAGGGACATGGTATTTCCACACCCAGTAGGAGGCTTTATGATTCCTGACCACTTCTCATTTATTATTTCCAAGATGAAATGCAATCCCGGTGTAACAGTTATGGTTTCTTTAAATGCAAGGAATTACACTGTACGATATTCCTGAATTTTGCCTCTCTAAATTCTTCCTCCATTTCCAACAAGAGCTTGTTTTCTCATCTTTTTCATGACAAACTGTTGTACAGTACCCCATGTCTGTCAGTACATGCTATACTCTCCCCAGAGAGAACTACATTTGAGTGGCGTACATGACATGGACAGGTGCTTTTCCCTGTAGGAGTGCTGAATTGAAGCCTTCTTCAGCAAGGTACAAGTTTTGTAGAAACTATGTCAGAAGAGAAGGAAAACATTAACCTAATTCTGTTCTAGGTCTGTTGTTCTATGAACAATGCCATATAGATGCTACTTATATATGACAGACCCTGAGATTATGTCATCTATTCAGGTGGACGTAGAGATGACCACAGCTCAGAGTAGGTTAATTCCGTTTTGTTTGTGAGCTCTGCGTCCCTAAAAACTTTGTTACATGTCACAAACTTATTAAAGTCATGGTGAAACAAGACGTATTTCTGAACTGAGAGACACATCAATATTTATTTCCACTGAAGGGGATCAGCTACAAATGACTAATGTGAAAAAAGTGTCTCCAAAAAGTGGTGAAAACAATATAACGAACCCAGTTCCTCTTGGGTCTACATTCTGTCCTCACTTAGTCTTTCATTTTTGAAATGAAGCACTACTCAATTTTCCCATAGTTTTCAGAGAGGGTCACAAGTTAAAGCAATACACTTGCTTAAGAATCTTGTTGAATCAGGACTGCATATGATGTATCGCAAGTCATGAATCATTTGAAGCATAAACCAGAAAAATTTCTTTTTCTTCAGTTTCTTTCCTACTGCCCATGATGTATTCCCTCCAGCTCTTCCTTAATTAGGGAAGTTAAGACCAGTAATTCATCTCCAGTTGTTTCCTCCAAGCAGCAGCAGCAGTAGGAGCATTAGCATAGACTGAGCTCCAGAGGTTTTGCCATGTGCTCTAACGCTACAGAGTAGGTTCCCATCAGTCCCCAAAAGCAATGCTATTGCTCTTGGTACCTTTTCCAAAGAATAGACAATACAGATAGCAGTCCACTCAGGATGCAAACACAGAAAAAAACCAAGTTTGCAATCTTAAGCTGATATCTGAAGATGCCCTGTGTCCTTGGTATGTTAAATACGGCCCAGCTGTGTTATACTCAGTGAGGAACAGGAGGGCGTGAACCACCTCTCTCTCTGCTAGGGTCAGCCCCCCATAGCACGTGTTTTAGGCAGTTGTGACCAAATCCAAGTCCAGTTTCCTGGTTTGATTTTAACTCTTTTTAGTTACAGGAGAGACTGGAAGCTTTGTACCACCTTTATCCAGAAACTCCAGGCATGTGATAAAGATGTGTAATTTTGCCACAGAGAGGTTTGCTACAGGGTAACTAAACATAGGCCTACAGCTAATATTTATGGACAAGTTTTTAACAAAGGGATGATAGGTCTAAGCTGCTGACTCAGCCTTCCCTATCTATATAGGGATGCTGTCGCTAGAGTAAAAGATAACCGAGAAGGTTACGAGGGGCCACAGAGGCCCCTGTGATCTACAGGAGCCAAAGCGCCCGCAGAGACTTATTCACTTCTACTGCACCTCAAAGTGGGAGGAAGAAAGGACCTTGGCGAGTGTTCGTTCAGATGAAGAAACCTTTTATGGGAGTCTTTATAATGCTTCATTTTGAATGACTATGTGGTAACTAGAGTTGGATGACTGTATAATAAGGCTCACTGGCTCTCTGATAGAAACTTTCATAGAGGAAAAAGTTACTGATGAAAGTGAACGGGCTTTTGTGTGTGTGTTTCTTGTGCGGCTTGAGGTTTCATCTGGATTTCAGTGCCTGTAAAATGAGGGACAACAGGGGAGCAGGCCACAAACCTTAACTCCCTGTGCTCTCTTCCTGAAAGTGAAGGAAGAGCATCAAAGGGAATGAGAGTGACAGACTCTCTAACTGAAAGGCATTGTATATTCTTGCTTCAGGTCACAGCCATGGTTTGCATCACAGAGCAAAGTCTGTCTAATTTAACATTTATGAACTCCTTGTTTCCAGGGTGCAGTCTTAAGTGGGCTTGGAAACTTAGGGTGATAGTGCAGAGTTACAGTCATGGGTTTTTATTTGGTTTTTACTTTTGGCAAATTTAAAACTTTCCATTTGTGCCCAACACCCAAAGGTGTTGGATGACCCCTTTATTACGGATCCTTTCCCTCCTTTTCCTTAACTTCTCTTCTTCTGTGCTTATCAGGCTGAAAAAGTAAAAGCCCTACCACGTCCCCAAGTTTATAGCAACACTTTGACATGTATACTGCCTTTGTTCATAAAATATACCAAAACATTACAATATACACATGAATGTAGAGAAACCATCAATGAAGCGTATATCAACTGTTCCCACCAAATGCAAATGAGAACCTTGCCTAACTGATGTTTCTGCTTTCATGTTAAATTCACTTTTGCATAGGGGTCAATAAATGAGAAAGTGAAAAATAAAAGCATGTGAAATATTTATTGTAATAGGTTAGGAACAACAGAGCACAGAACCATGATTACTGTATTTGTAGTTCTAAGAAAAAGTATAAACTCATTTTTTTCCAAGATTTTAATAATTTTACAGATGTTGGAAGGTGTTTTTGAAATAGCTTTCAAGTTATTTCATTTTCTTGCTAATTTGATTTTTCAAATGCTCAGTATGCAATTTGTTATATATATTTGTATATGTGTGTGCCCATACCGTAATCATGACATCTCAGTTATGAGATCAAATGGGCTCACTTGAGTAAGTGCTCACATTTACAATGCAATTGTGAACTGGTGTACTGTGAATGCACTAAACTGGTGTCCCACTACCGTGCTCCAGTACCAGGCTTCAGCAATAAGGTGTCTTCTTTGAAATGCAAAATATCTTTTTTGTCTTATACACCAACAAAACAAGAAGATCAAATACACAAAGCTTTTTTTTTAATCCACTGACAGGATGATTTGAAGGACAGGATTAATGTTAATAGGAAAAACAGTAAAGTAAACCTCATGCCTTCACTTAAGTTGTTGGGGTATGTTTTGGATAGATTCTGCTAGTTTTGATTCTGCTCAGTAGAATCCCCCATTAGTCCCCTCATTAGTTACTAGACTGGCTAAAAGAAATTCCCAAGGGGTTTTCTTGCTATATTCTTCACTAAAAATAAAGTTCAGCTGTCCAGCACAAAGAAATAAGAGACTCGTATAAGCGAAGAATAAACTAGAGATCACATTGACAAACGTGAACTTTTCCTATTATTTCTGCGTGGGCTGAAATAATCCAGAACAGGCGAATAGGAAAATGAGAGAGTGATTGGAAACCTAGAATACAGGAAATGAGCTAACGTAGTATCTGATTTTTAAACAGGGGAGAATTGCAGATAAAGGAATTCTAGGCCAAATAGATAAGGAGCAATACTCAACCCACCTGTAAGCAAAGGATGTAAAAGTGATAAGTAACAACTGACAGATACATCAGACTAAGAATCTGTCAAACCAATCACGTTTCCTTCAATGGCAGGGTAACGGGATTTGTGGAATGAAGTGGTTGTGAGTCACCATCAGATTCTGACATGATTTGAAAGATGTTACCATAAATAAACCAAGAAAATGCAGAATGGGCAGGTACTGTAAGCACATCAAGTTAGAAAACTGAATTAAAAAAAAATAGTTATACATGGGTTTCTGTTAAACAGGAGCAATGCAGAAAAGAAAGAGAGGAGTCATACTTTGACCTGTCCTGGGTTTGGTATTATTCCCTGTTTTCAGTAATGAAGGGTGGAATCGAGCACATGTAATAATTTTTGTGGATTATACCCAATCAGGACGAGTGGCAAACACCTTGGAGTACAGGATTAGAATTCAAAACAGCCTCAATAAATTAGAATCGTAGTCTGGAAAAATAAGAGGTGGTTTAATAAGGCCCAGACCAAGGTTCTATGCTTATTTTGATTCTTCCTGACCAAACTCATGGCTTCTGCACAAATGCAAGACGAGGGAGGGCCGCCTACACAGCAGATTTGCCAGAAATGGTTTTGGGGTTATAGGGGATAATAATCTGTACATAAATCAATAATTTTAACCACTTGTACTAGGATGTATAAAAAGAAGTGTCACATATAAATCACGGTAAGTAATCTTTTCAATCTTCTGGTAAAGCCCTCAATTCTCATCTCCTGTTCAGGTTACTACATTTTAAGAGAGATGTGAAGAAAGCAGAGGCAGTCCAGAGGAAAGTGACAAAAATGATCAAAGACCTATAGAAAAATATCTTACAAGCAAAATTTGAGAGGACTGGGCTTGTTTAGTCTGAAGATCAGAAAACTGAACGGAGCTGTAATAACAGCTTTCAAATTAGTTGATTCCTGTGAAGTGAATGGCAGTAAGTAAACTTCAGTGAAGGTAGAAGGGGGAGGATGGCGAGGGGTGTTATGTGGAATACCAGGGTCCCTTTCTGTCTATGATTTTCCATCTACTTTCAGAAGAAGGAAAGAATTTCCTCCCCCTTTCTACCTCTGTCCTTTCTAAATTAAAATTATTCACTAGATTTAAGTCCTGGAGCCTAAGTCAGTATTTAGGCAAATGTGAAATGTAAAACTTTCCAAAAAAACCAGTCTGGGCTCTGTTCATTAGACATTTAAGCACATGACTAAATTTAAGTCATTCAAGTACTTTAACTACTCAAGTGATTGAAGTTGGGTGCTGTTTGTTACATAAATCTGAACTTAATCTGAATTTAGACTAATATAAGTGTACTTTGCCAACTTAGTTCCTCTGTTGCTTAGGAATTTGTACCTATTTAAATAGAAAATTGATGCAGATGAACTGAGGTCTCGAATTTCTGAACATATACGTTATAGACCTTCATCTCTTCCCCTCTTTCACTCGCCAGCAGGGGGTCTATACATGTATACATCAAGAATATGTGTTCTGACCTTACAGTTTGAAAGGTATTGAGTGCTTTAGCCTCCAGTATTGAAATCATTGGATGTCTGTTGCTGACTCAGATGGAAACAAGGTTAAGCTTGTAAATAATAACATTATTGAAAATCGCTTTTTTAACTGCAATTTCCTGACTAACACTGAGGCTCATTTTATCAAACCTCTCCCCTAAAATCATGTGTGAGGGCTTGTACACCCACAAAACTATTAACATGCTGCTGGAAAAGCAGTCAGCTTTGCCCACGTTTTGGGGAGGACACTTCTGAACATGTAGCTATTAAAACAGTAATTTCTCTGTTGCTGTGCAGTCTGGGAAGTGACTGCAGCCCAGACCTGCACTGACACTGCACACCTGCGGGGACCCACAGTCGCAGCTACCTAGGTTTTGTATGGGAACCCCCACAAATATGTCACTGCTGTTAAGTCATTCCTCCTTCGCTGAGAAGGGTGAATGAGTGTAAAAGAATCACTGCATCCCAAGCATTAGGAAATATGTGGAATATCTGTTCCTGTAGAGCTACAGGCAAGCTGATGGCCAAAAGGTGGCATCTGATGATAGACCATGAGGAGCTAAACTGTGCAAGTTGGATGCGCGAGGTAGTAGTTAGGTGCGTAAACCCCTTTGTGAATCAAGCCCATAGAAAACAGAGGAGAAAATTCTAGGAAGCCACTATTATGATTAACAATTCCTAATGGACATTTTTTTTAATCATTCGCTTTGTAAATCTTAATGCTAAATTACAATAGTAGAATAGAATCTCATTCTCTACCTTGAGGTAAAAGATCATTTTTTCTATTAAAAAAAACTGTAAAAAAATAACAGAATGTTGCATGCTTACTTATTTGTTATGATTTTTTTTTAATTTTAATATCTTTCTAATGGTTATTCAAAATATTTTGGTTTCTTTTTTCCAGCTAAGGACTGTCTTTTAAGCAAAAACACACTGTGATACTGTCAAACTAATATAGCATGAAACCTGTCTATGGTATAAAACCGAAGTATGTATTCATTAAGCAGTAGAAATTGTTGCTCTTTGCCATTTAGGCATAATCATCTTTACTGCTGAGAACAAATATAGTGATGAAAAATGAAAGTCAGATCCTCATCTGATACGAATCAGCTTTTTTTTCAGTTGTTTCAAAACAGTTACTGGAATTTGCACCTTCTGAAGTCAGTGGCATATCGTCAGTTACCACATGGGAAACTACTTTTAAGAAGGTCTGGTTTGCGCTACTTAATGTAATGTTATGCAAAGGCTCATGTTATGCACATATGACCTCTCGAAATATGCCCACCAAATAGGAAAAATCTCTACCAGACACCACAGCTGTCAGTGTAAATTGTGCAGTGTAAGGTTCAGGTAAAAACCTGGCTCTTGGGTTCCACCTGCCTGCAGTTGCCCAGCTCAGATTATTACCTTGAAGGTTGCTTATAATCAGCTTTGGGAGTAGCTGATTCTGTAGGAAATATTTTGGTGACTTGTAGTGGAGAATCAAAGGTTGAAATGGACACCTTGATATCTATACAGTTTTGCCTATGAGGGGAATGATGTCTGATGATCTACAGTGAGTTTACCAGTTCTTCCCCCTCTCACTACTGTCTCTCATAGTCATGCACTTCATGGGCTGAATTTACGCACTGTTTTGCACACATAAACAGATCATAAACATAATCATAACAAAGGTATTTGAAGGAATTATTTGCAAACCGATCTGCCCTAGTTTTATTTTGGTCTACTCTTTATTATTCTCAATTTTTCTCACTGGAGCAGGTGATTCTGGTGGGAAAGAACATGGGTTTTGTTTTTGTTTTTGTTTTAATTCTTTCACTTTTAAAAAATTCCTGTTAATTAGATCTTTTTCTCCCTTATCTGATCCAGTAAAGCAGCTAAAGTGTGGTGCTGAATGTCAGTAAATTCAAAAGCTGTTATGAATAACTAGTGGTAACATTACACAGTGGATTTCCCAAGGTATTCCATAATAGAAACAAACATGCTCTTGCAGTACAATATTAAGACATACAGCATTTCAGCACTTTCTGTGCTTCCAACAATTAAATTACAGTCTACCCTGTGCTGGGCTATAGGAGGAGGAGCAGAATTCTGTTCCCATACGACTCTGTGGAGTATTAAACCTAGTTATTTTATTAACTAAAGGCTCTCTTGGGAAAACCAACTAAAATTATCATATCCTCTCACACACATAATGTAATTAAGGCCCCTATACAAAAAGGTACTTAAGCACATGCTTTACTTTAAGCACAAAGGTAGATGTCTTGATTCAATCAGGATTACTGCTGGGTTTAAAATTAAGTGCATGCGTAAGTGCTTTGTACTGAGGTTCCTATCACCAGAATAGCTAGAGCGCTATCAGGAGATAAGTTTTGCCTTGTTATCCAGAATTAAAATGGATGAGCCACAATGCTTTTT
Organism: Harpia harpyja; assembly: GCF_026419915.1. Taxonomy (NCBI): domain Eukaryota; kingdom Metazoa; phylum Chordata; class Aves; order Accipitriformes; family Accipitridae; genus Harpia; species Harpia harpyja. The sequence continues at coordinate 13,800,310 of NC_068945.1, read as the reverse complement.
CCCCTCAAGTCACTCTTGATGCCTACTCAGAACTTTCTGCACAGTGAAACCTGCAGGATCTCTGAGGTCTCATCTCAGGGAAAAAAAAAAAAGAAAAAAAAAAGTTATTTTTGGTTTGCAGTGGGCACCACATCTTTATTTCCTTATTTTAGGCCTCTTCTTGGGATTTCATTGATTGCAAAGGCACTTCAAGGATATTATATATTATCATTGATTTTCTTAAATGACTGTCCTAAATGAACAGCACTGAGAAAATATGAGAATAATTGCTCTGGGAGTCAACTTCTCCGTACATATATTTTTTTGCATGAGCATTATATGGTCAGCACAAGGTAAGCCTCAGTCATCTAACATTGCCAGAATTTTACATGAGTGTCCTGTGAGACTGGAAGTGGGACTATCCCCCGGTATAATTCTGTGTCTATGGGCAATGGTGTAGTGTTCCTGCTCCAGATGAGAACTTCAGTCATGCCCCAGAAGTAAGACAGAAAACTTCAAATCAGGACTGACGAAGATAAAAGGTTGCGTAGCTGCTCTAAGTTACCTGTTCTGGATTTGAACTGTTCTATTGCAAGGATAAAATGACCTATAATGTAATGCTGGTATCCTCAACCATGATTTTATACTCATGTAGCAGTGTACAAGAATGCATACCTATGGAGAAGAGTGGAGAGGAGAGGAGAGGAGAAAGACCAACAGACTGTGGCTGCTCCGTGCTGAATAGGAAAGCTCTGGAGATCAACTTAACATTAGCTAGATGTTGCTTTTTATATTTGTGACTTTCAAAGGCCATGAAATGCCTGTAACACAGGCATTTCCTTGCACTACAAACTTAGAGTAGCCAGGGGGATCGTGTGTGTCGCCCCTCACTCCCTTCCCGAACACAACTGTAAGTGTTTGAGGTGTAATGGAAGTATTGACATTCTTTAGTCATTCTCTGTTGGGTACCAGAAATTTGCATCCAGTCAAATCTCCTGATGGTGGTGAGCCAGGGATGCTGCTGATCATGTTTCACTTTGCCTTTAGACAAATCTTTGTTCGTCTGGGTTGTCAGAATCCTATCATTCCTGAGCACTAATTTCAGATAGAAAATGTTGAACAACCAACCACGCGTGTTATCTTTTGTGCTTTTACATACACCTGCTTCTTTCCCCTTTACTCTTCTGTTCAGTCCTAAATGCATCTTTTCCTGTCCTGGCTGTCAAATATATCTTATACTTCAACTGAAGGAGAAAATCCCTTAAGCCACGATGCCACATGTTCAATGAAATCAAAAGGAGTTTGGCTTGTGTTAATCTAGGTGTGCTATATTGTATGCACCTGGGGTGTGTGTGTGTGGATGTGCCATATTGAGAAACCATACATTACTTATCTCTGAGCTGTAGCACAGAGAAATAAACAGCCATATGGCAAATGAACTTCATTTTTTATTGCTTGGTTTTATTTGTTACAAAATAGCTCAGTGCCACAAATCCAGAATATTAACAATGCTCCATCTGGAAAGCGGAAGGTTTTGCTGCTTTGCCATCCCAGCATGTTAGCTTTCCTGAAAAACTTCAGTTGCTCTCCCCACCTCCCTGCCTCACACCTCAGGGATTTGCCGTAGCCAGGGAGGTCAGTGAGAACAGAACATCTTTCTTTTGTCTTTGCTGGGCTCATTAAAAACTCATATGCACAAAGTAATATGTCAGATATCTAATAAAGGGAGTCAAGTTAGAGATACAGCTTGGCGATTTCTTTACTCTGTGATTTCTTTTCCTTTTAAAAGGAGTCATTTCTCGTTCTGCCATTCTTTGGCTGAAAGAGCTGTTGGAGAAAGTCAGTGACGAGGTCTATGCCTTTGTTATTCCAATATAAAATGGAAGTAATGCATACTACTATAAATAAAAAGCAATGATTACTACAGTATGCAACTATCATTTGTCATTATTCCTATATTGAAATGCACAGCTATATAACCAGACCTCCAAGGAAAGTGTATGTATAATTTAACACAGTCTGGGTTACCATTCACTTTACTACTGTTTCTTGCCATGTCAGAATCACTTTTTGCCATCTAAATCACTTAAAATAGACTATTCTTGGCCTATATTTGTAACCATTATTACCTCTTACGGGCACAAAGTCACAGTGTTCATAACCACACAGTGATGTTCTGATGCACAGCCTGTTTTGCAGAGTTTAGGGTCTAACCTCCCCCGTACATAATCAAGTTAACATGTATTAATGATTTACCACTTGTGATAACTAACTATGGGCAAACTCCTAGCCAGTAACAAACATAATTGCCTAATTTTCCATATGAGAATTTTAAAGTAGCACTTTTTTAATGCCTATTGCGACAGCCAAAAACATGCCGATGGAAACTTGTGAAATTTTGTGTTTGAATTGTAAGTCAAGAGAAAAGTAGCAGCATAATTCCCCTTTAAAAATGAGGTATGACCAAGACGTATAAAAACCGAAGAGGAAGGTTGTTTGAAGATACAGATTAATATTTGAAAGTAAATAGGTTGCTGTGCTTATTGGTTATCATTTGTAAGCGGAACAGTGGCAACTGGCTACGTGACTGGTTCCACGTCTGTTGCAAATGCTTTGTACAATGTTAAAAGGACCTTCATGCTCAGTGTGTATGGGACAGCTCAGGAGCCAGCAAACAAGCAGTAACATAGTACAGAACACAAATACTAACATTTGTGTATGAAAACGCAGCTGTTCATATGCTTGTTGTACGGAACTGAACACATTACTTAAGTTCAGATACCTTTTCTCAACGTTAAGGTCATTATCCTTTTCTTTTATTCTTCTGCCCTTATCTCTTCTCTCCTCTTTCCCTCAAATGGAACTTGCTATTTCTTTCAGATTTTAGGAAAAAGAATTTACACTTATGTGTATTTACATGTGATCATATTTTCAGTGTCTTTAGCTTTTTTCATCCTTTTCATTCCTCAAGCAACTAGAGGTGTGAGTGAATATATTAAAAACTTCTACAATCATGAACAATGCAGTTCTAATTATAGGAAAGTGCCATACTGTAGTCAATCTCTCAGCAGTTCTAATTATAAGACATCATCAGATTAAATTAATAAATAATGAAAGTTAATTTAGAAGAAGTTCTGCAAAAAATGTAAATGACATTTTTACATACAAGTAGAATTTGTAGTTAAACTGAAAAACATCATACAATAACTTCATAGTTGCATGCACAAGTCTGTGAATTCTTTGCTTTGATCTTTTTCCTCAGATGTACTGGCAGATCATGTAGGCTGTCAAATGGACATGCTAATTATCCATTTACAAAATTTCTTGCACTTAGTACAGATATAAACTCAAATCAAACTGAAGCGCAATCTATTCTAGACATGGACAGCAGTGCTTTGTCCTCTACTCTGTACTCATTCCTCCTGTTCATCTGTTGACTATTTCACCTTTCTATATTTTAAGACCTATGTACTTTAATCATACAAAAGAGACTTAAAGTCTTTTCATGATGAAAGCAGACTATTATAATATGCAAATTATTATGCATTTCATTTACCTCTCATCTAAACTTAGATGGTTTTCTTTATTCTTGGCTTCTTGTCCTCTCCCCAAATCAACATGTATTGTTTTATTCTCTGTCTTTGTAATGCTATTAATAATGAAAGACAAAGCACCTAATAGACAAGGTTCCTCTCTGATGCCTGCTTAATTTGGTAATTCCATTTGCTTTTTATGAATTTCTGCCCTACCAGGTAGATTCTTGAAACCAGCTGCCAGAAGGGAAAGGTAAGATGTTCGAAAGTGACTAATGATCTAGAGAGTCTGGAATTTTGGCTGTAAAATTTTATTTCCAGTATTTCCTGGAAGTGGAGCTCCTTTATTTGGCAGTACTCAAAGTCAGTATTCACTCCTCAAACTTCTGGTCAAATGGACAAGACATATCCCTATTTAAAAATCAGTGTCAAACAGGAGCTTTGCCTTTGGTTTTCATAGCACCAGGTGTCAAAAAAACATTTCATTTAAAAAGGACACAAGACTTCAAGCTGCCAAAATTCCTTAGCTTCAATTTACTGCAGCTTTTTCTGGGATCCATACTCATACTATTGATCACAGCCTCAGAAGAAGTGTTTAATGTTTTAATATCAAAGCATTAAATGAAAGGAATTTGTTTCTTATTTTTCTCCTTAAAAGTGTAGAAAGGAATAACAGTGAAACAATGGGGGAAAAAAGTTTAAAATATGGCCTTGTCTTCACTGCTTAGCAATGGACAGCCTTGAAAAATATGTGCCTGTTGAATAACTTTTTCTGAATGTGGTGGTGTTTGTAGCTGAGAATTCCCGTGCTACAGACAGTGAAATGGAATAACCATGAGGAAATAAGCGCATTTATCTTCATCTCAGTTTTAGCTACTCTTCTGTATTCTTAAAGCTCAGCATCTAAAATCATGACAGATAGACTCTCTGCAACTGTTTACTGCTGTTGTCACCTCCATCACCACAGTGAGATCAAAGTGGTCTTTTCGTTTCATATACACACTTTCCGTTCTGATATATTTTACAGAGATAATAAAAGAGACTCCACCACCGACTTTACTTGGCTATTCCAGTGTATTCTCTCCTAAAATCATAACTGGTGTTTCCTGGAAGGATTTTTTTTTTTCAGCAAACACCTTTTCTATTCCCACAGCTACCCAATAACACAACTGCCATGGCATACCCTCCCCTTTCATCATTACCACAGGTTCCAACTCCTTCCAGAATACAACTTTGAATTTAAGGACTTGGTGAACTCACAGGAAAATCTCTTGTCATGATTGTGAAAAGCATCTCAAATAAGTGACTTACCAAGAGCTGAAAAGGCAAAAACTGAAGAACCTGCTTTTTTAATGACATTATAACCATGTTTTCCTAAACAACCCCATGATTTCCATGGGACCTCATTTATTGTTCCTGAATACTTTGAACCTGCTATGGTATAAACAGCCTGCAATAAAAAATTCATTCATCATATACACTGGTAATTTACCTTGAAGGTGAAGGATGCCTGACTGACTCATTGTAAATTAACTGCAAGATTATCAAACATTTTGCTGGGTCTAAATTATTGCATAAACCAAGGTGGGATGAAGGGGGTGGGGCAGGGGTGGGGGGAGAAGCAGAGGATGGCAAAATAATGCTTTTTCTTGAATAAGTACATATTATTATTTTGAGATACTTTCACACACAGATTTTCAAGACTTCAGTCTAGTTATTAGCATTATATCTCTTTTGTAGAAGAAACAAATACCTATGTAAAATAATCCAGTATGCAAGTTCCAGAATTGGGAAAATATCCCTTGTTCTTGAGTTGCAGTCTGGTGTTTTATTTGGTGTATACCACTGTGTCCCATGTATGCTATGTTACTTGAAATTAACACTATTTAAATTTACATAAAGCTTACTCCAAAGATTGACTTTCTTGTGTTTCAGATAATGCTGCTGGAGTTCCACTGTGTATCAGAGACACAATATAAAATATATCAGATTAAATTACCCTATACTTTTAAATGAATAGCTTTTCTTAATTTAACTACCTATAAAATGTGGTTTTACTTACCTTTCTTCCAAGACTCTTGTAAAAGTGAATCAAAGTTGGTAGACTACCCAGAAAATAACAAGTGCTGTATTAGTGCAACAGTGTAGTGAATCCATCGCTTGTAAGATTGCATTAATGAGTGCTGTTGGAAAGACAGATTTGATTTTCATAGGCTTCTAACTCCTAGACATTTCCATGTGTCCATAGAGTTGTCAACTGTTTTTTAAGATTGGGGGCTTCATGACGGATTTGAATTCTACCCTTTCAGATACAGTTTTAGTTGAATAGTTTGACTTTCAAAACAATCCTATAAGATTTCTTGGCATCAGTCACACGCATAGGTTTTTGAAGGATAAGGCTCTTAGCTCTGGACTTCGGTCATCAACTTTACTGAAGCCAAAAATGGACCGAACACGGTTCAACACAGAGACAGTTTGGTCCTAGGTTGCCAGCAGACAACAGTTTTAGACTACAATTACCATTCATGAAATTGTTTAAGAGAAAAAATAGGTTAATTTGATAGAAGATTGAAAAGTAAATGGTAAATTAAAGCAAAAGTAAGCTTTTGTACTTAGTTTATTTCTCCCTTTCTGCTTGGAATAATTTTGCATTTCTCCCGCCCACACTGAATGCAAATTAATACTAACAACTACTTCTTTCTAAGTTTTATAAAATTACTTTAATACACATTATGTATCAAGTGCACATATTTTTTCTTTTGCTGTAATAATCATTGAAGAGTAAAGCAGTGACAGCAAATGCTAACATAGGTGTTAATTTATTTCTTGAGAGTGTGTGTCTGTGTGTGTGCGTGCGCACGCATGTGTGTGAAATGTAGTTTGTAATCTAAACCTGGCAGGGGGAGCTATTACACTTCAGTAATATTTGTGAGCCTAACTTGCTGAGAATTCAAGCCAGATAGTTTGCTATTCCTTAGAAAAACTAAGAGATGGTAAAATCAAGGCAGACAACACCCAAATATACTTTTCTTACCCCATACATCTTCACTTCATGTCCTAAAAGGAAGCTTGCTCTCTCTGTATGGGGATTCTCATTTGATTTCTAGTCCTGTGGTTCAGCAAAATTAAAAATGTGTTTTCCCAGTGTTGGTTATATTCACATCTGGCCTCAGAGCAGCAGGTAAAAATATACTCTGTGCATTGCCTGGTTTATTTCATTTGGATTAAATAGCTATCAAAAGCATAAAGTATTTGAAAGACAGATTTAGGTATGTGCCAGGATGAAGCTCTATGTGAAAATTAGAAATGGGATTGCATTTAAAGGTATTGGTAAATAATATGGTTCTTCCAAACATTGGGAAAATTGGAATTTGAACTTTGAGAGTTAGGACTTTTCTGATGATGGTCCCTTGAACGTGAATAACTTTGAGGCAAGCTTTGCAGAGTGGATCATGTTTAACATACATATTATCAATTCATGCAGGAATCAATTCTGAACTGCTTACAAAGATGAAAACCCAGACCAATTTCACTGGGGTCACATGTTTTTTTGTGAGAGTGAAAGTCACAGATCCCAAGATCACACAAGTATTTAGAATCTGACTCCTGAACTTCTGTTTTTTCTCATATTTTAAATCTTTTGTTTTAAAGAGAGATTCAAACAGCAGAAACAAAAAGTGTTTCATGGGTAAGAGGAAGCCCTGTTTTATACACTGAATAGGAAAATGCACACTCTTCACTCTAGAAGCGTAATAAACAAAACTATTCAGATTCAGATGGGTCCTTCCAGGAAAACACCATGCAAAATAGAAAATATATGAAGACATTCTTTGTTCTTCTTTCCATTGGTCATCTGCAGTCTTTGATTTCTGTAAGGTCCTCTTTTACTAGCCAGTCCTTGCAAAATTAACAATAACAGCAAATTTTGCACATATGACTGCTCACAAAAAATGTTTTTAGGATGCTTCCTCTTTTCTTGTCTCTATTTTATATTGCTTATATATCTTATGAACAGCATCTGTCTGGAGTGCCTATCAAATGGTAGCCAAAATCTTCTTCCTCTTTCCCTCAATTGCTTAGGTTTAGAAAAGTGATTGTGTTGTAGTCCCACTAAAGGTGTAAGTGGATTGAAATTGCAAGACCCAAAATTGAGCCGTATCCTGTACACTATTTGTACAGCACTCTTGGAGCAGGACATGGAAAGGACAGCACTGGAAAGCTTTCTCATATGCAGTATCAGGTGTGTTTTCACAACCTCTTAGACTACAGAAACATCCTGCATCCCACATACATCTCACCTGGCAAGAAAATCATGAGATTGGAGCAAATATTGGAGAAAACATGGGGTTGAGGTCCTTTTTCTTCACTTGCTCTGCCTTTTTGTCTTAACAGGTAGACATGAATTTGCTCTGCCTATGCTTTAGGCCAGCAGGACGCAAGAAAGCAGCTCTCCAAAAATCTTAATAGTGGACAGCTCAAGCTCTTACACCTCAGCAGGAGTTAGTAACACAGGCTAAGCAGCGCTCTGGTGGTGTGCCTTCTGCTTCAGAGCTGGTTTGTGTCTGGCTAATCTGGAGCACAGGAGGAACTTGTCTGTAGCCTGCCATGCACAGGCAACATTTAGAAGCATTTCCTCAAACCTGAGAAAGTTACTTTTATTTTAGAAGAAAGCAGAGATCATCACCTAATCCCTTGACCACAGGTGCTGGGATTTTAAGAAGAATAACAAATATCACAACAGTCCCAAAGAAAACAGTGAGAGCTGGCATTGCTACTGTTGGTAATTTGAATTTATGAACAAAGTTCAGGCAAACTGTTGGTTTTAGTCTCATTTTACATTCAGGGCAGTGTTGATTTTTGAGTACTTCTGTGGTGTGACCTAAATAGTTTTTACTACACTAGTTAGGATGATTATACCTTTGATGCAGGCTGTAGCCCTTGTGCTTCTGCACCCAGCTCAGTTTGGTTCTCTAAGACTCAGGTAAGAGATCAGCATTTCCCAGTTATCGCAATTATCATTTGTATATAACAAGTGCACAAGCCTCTGTAGACAAATACGATGGCTATATGAAGCCTGAAATCTGACTGCATTTTTGCATTCAGGTGAGACACACAGATTTTAGGCTCTGTGTGCTCAAAGTGTTGCTCTGTTTTCCAACAACTTTGATTAAAATTAAAGTTGGGTCTGTGATAAGGAGACTAGACCAGGGATCAGGAGAATTTGGTGTTATTCCCAGTTCCATTATTGACCTGAGAAGTAAATCTATAGAAGTCATTTTATTCCTTGGTACCATCTTTCTAGTCCAATTTTCTCATTTAAAATGTAAATTGGAGATTATTGCTGACTCTGAGACAAGGACATGCCCATAGATCTAAACCTAATAAACACAGTAAATTAAGATGTGGGTGTGCAAGTGAAGAATTTGTACAGCTGGTTGCCAAATAGCTATACACAAATGCCCATTTAAATTTGAGAACTCTGAGCTATATTGACAGATATATTTTTTACCATAAGTCTATTAACTATCTTGTTTCTTGCAAACAAGAGGAATAGTGTCCTGGTGCTGTTGTTTGGGTGCAAGTTTCATCTATGCTTGTGATTCTTTGAAAAAAATGTTGGCTCAAAAAACGTGATCAATACTAATTTCCAGTGAAAACATAAAGAGCTTGAATATGCATGTTTCTATACAGAGTCCCTGTTGCGCACATTACCACAAAATGCAAAATGTTGTTTACTGGGAAATTATATAAAACAAAGAGCAAGACTGTCAATTGAAGAGCTCAACAGTTTCTGTCATTTAATACAGGGAAGTAATAGTTTCTTAAAAACCCCATTTTTTTAAGTCTGCATATTTCTTATCCATCTTTCCTAGAGAGAAGAAATCCTCTCCTTCCCTTCACCCCCTTTCAGGCTAACCCTTTAAATTTGGGAGAGGTGGGCAGCTGTAGCTTAAGTGGTTCCTTAGCAGCTGGAGTGCTAGCTGTGTTTTCTTCACTCCTGTGAGTACTCTAAATTTTTTACATTTCACCTTTTTTTATATCTAATAGGGAATGTGTTCTCTCAAAAGGGGGAAGATATGAAGTCAAATTTTCAGGAACTGAAGTGACTTAGAAGTGTAAGGCCTCTTGAAATGCATTTCTGGGAGAAAAAAAAAAGTTTCCTTTTACGTTTTGGAGTTGTGATGTTCATGTGGGATGAAAAGGGGGGAAAAATTATGGATGAGGTTGTGAGGGACAGCTGCTAAGACTGAGAGTCAGTTGAAACTAGGAAATAATGAGCAAAAAGTGATATGAGTTCAAAACAGGGCAACTGTTTGTTTGTTGGGGGGGAGGGTGGTGGTGTCACATTGAATTAACTTAAGCCTGCTTTATAAGTAAAGAAAATGAGTGCTGCTGAGAATATAGTTCCTTTCCAGGGCAGTATATAATTTATCTTCACTACCTTCAACACCTGAAGTTTGAAGAGTTGGGATTTAGTAAGAGCATAGAAGCAACTGTAACATTCCAAATATGAAGTGATTAGGATGGCAACAGGATTGCAGAGAGGAAAACTCAAGGGAAGGACAGATTCAGATGGTACCAATAAACTTTTTCATAGAGAAGCTCTGGCTTTTTTTTTTAATTTGTTGGCAGTTTCTTTGTTAATTTATCTTCTCACTTGAGGCCTCTACGCTAATAACATATAAACCAAAGTTTCTTGGGAAGGAGTATCAGCAGCTCAATGTGTTTAGCTAATTCTTGTCCTAAACTCTTACGTGCTGTTGCAGTATGCTGTGAAACATGGACCGCAGTCCCCTGCGAGACGATTGCATTTTAGTGGTGGTTACGGTGATGATTATCCACATATTGGGGAGAGCTGTGTTGTGTTTCAGAGTTACATGATAAAATAAATCTCCTTACATCTTTACCACTTTGTCAAAAGTACCTCTAATCAAGCTTCTAAACAATCATGAGAAACCCTAAACATCCCCCCCCCCCTTTTTTTTTTTTTTTTAGTAAGGCCCCAAATCTAAAATTGATTCCCCTTAACAGGGAACCTTCCTACCTTGCAGGAAGGCTAATGATTAGTCTGGGACAAGCAGGGTGTTTGAGAATCGATACTAACTAATTTACTACTATTAGAAATAAGGAACTTGTCATTGCAGGAAAAGAGATGCTCAGTGGCACATTTTAGCATCGCTGCCTCATGCACGGAGGCACCAATGTATGGGATGTAAAAGTGAGATATATTTGATTGATGATGACTGGGTTGAGTTCATCTGATGGCTCTCGAAGCTTACAATCTAACTATTATCTCCTGATTAATGTCAGGCATCAAATTCACAGTTGCTAACTATGACCGTCTGTGCCAGACTTTATCTGTGCTGTGAGATGCAGGAAGTGCTGTCGGTCCCATTTAGGTTGTATCAGCCTGCAGTAAGAATTACACTGAGGTGATCGACTACCATGTGATCATTTTAACAGCTCTTGTGGATATTCTGGGTAGGATGTCTAAAAGTTATGCGCCCAAGTTTGAGTAAGTCACCTAAGGCTCCCTTAATAGTCACAGAAATACAATAGACATCTCCAGAGTGTGATTTTTCTGACCTATTTTAGACACCCCCATCTCGGGATAAGATAAATTGCTCTCTGGAGATGCCTGTTTCTCTCTACTGATAATAAAGGGAACTGAGGGTACCTGCCTCAGACCTTGGGCAGATGGTGCCTAAATTAGAGCAGATGAATCACACCTTTGCTATCATTCAGAAAGAGTAAAACAGGATTAGCCTCGTCGTTTGGGTGGCAGGGGGGAAGGAAGGAAAATAAGAATAGGGAATTAATGTACCTCCATATATGATGAAAGAGTTCCAATGCTGTCAAATAAAAAGGTGAGTGGTTTATTTCACTTAAGAGTCTGGTTAAGATTTCCAGGTCAGCACTAGCTTAATCAGAAGATGAAAAGTAAGGAGCAGCTGAGTGTGTAATTAAAGGCAGAAAATGTAACAAAAGGCAGAATCTTGTCCAAAGGCTTTATTTTCCTCCCAAGGCAACCATCAATCATGTGAGAAGGGAGCCCCTTAAGCACTCTAATAACCCAAATTGATGATGATGATTATTTATACTTACCTGGTGGTTTTTGTACAAAACTTTCAAATCCCTTCAGAAATGGGGGTAAGTATTATTGCCTTCAATATATGGAGGGAAAAACTGAGGCATAGAGTGGGTATAATGTGTCAGAGATTATAAGATTAATAAATACTGAAGTTGGAACAGGAGTTCAAGTATTTTACTCCCCATCATCTGACCGAAACACTAGCTATTGCTGCTTTTATATCTTTCTTCTCTCTCCACTGTCAAATGCACAATATGGACTTGTTTGTTGCAGGGAACCATCTGGAGACGTGAGCCGAGTAACAACCGGACACCGATACGGTTAAAGTTGTTCTCCCTTTATTGCCCAAATAGCGTGCTTATATACCTTGTGAAGCTAAACATCAGCTGTCCATGCGCCAAAAGCTAAAATATAATTGGTTATACTATCTCTGTCCACGCGCATAAACATAGGACACAATTGGTTATACTAACTAAAACATGAGAAACTTGTCTCAGCCTAATTGGTCAAGATAAACTGCTGAATTGAGGTTCTTCGTGCCAAGTTCCCTTTATCTTGGAATGTGCACCTGTGTTCTTCTAATTGGCATCTTTCTTTTTTTTGTCTTCTTGTTTATTCTGTTCAAGGCCTTCTAAAGGCGTCTGGAATACTTTTGCAACCGTTAGCTAAATATGTGTCCGCAACACTTGTTCTTGTGGATTTTTAAAGAATATTTTGGAATGACTCCCAAACTTTTTAGAGGCTCACCTATCTTTTTTGTGAAGGCTATGAAAGGAATTCAGCTTCTATTGCCAATAGGAGCGGCTAGCTGAAGACAATCTAGGCATAAAATTGACTACTGAGAAAGTAATATGGAAATGCTCTGAAGTGCAGCTACATTGTGTAGAAGGAGAAAAAGTTTCTGAAAAACTATATTTGTTTTTTTTTTATTTGCTGATTTCTTTTTTCTTTTAAAAATAATTCTAGTCACATTTTATTGAGTTCCAAGATGCACATTGCTATTTTTTCCTGTTTGTACTGCAGAGTGTTCTGTTAATGGAAGACCTAGGCCAGTTCTCATAGACTTAGGCTAGACGATGTTTTTAAGAGCAAAATAAATTAAAAGTGGTCCACTACAAGTATCAGCAACTTGCTGAAATCGGCACTTGAAATAATTCTGCAGGCAGCTCCCCTGATTTTTAACAGCCATGTCCCCTAAGCTTGCTGGGAGTTCAGCCAATCAAAATGACGCTGAGAAAACTTCATATGCATTTCTACCACTCATGACATAATGGTTCACATGAGAAATGTGTCTGCATAGGCAAGTTTCACTGTTCCAAGAGCAGAACTCCTGCACTCTGAACTCAGTTAGCACCTATTTGAGATCAGTGGTCACAGGCACGTTATTCTTTTTTTCTTTACTTTTGCTTCACCAAAAGACACTGAGTCTGTGGTCCTGAAGGCAATAAGAAGCAAAAGAAAATGGAAGTCAGGGTATATTGTAGCAGCAGAACCCTTTAATATGTGTGATTCCTAAAGCTGACAAGAGAGACCACATCAAGACAAGGTGTGTGAGAGGCTGACTTCTGTTGTGCAGCTTGTTCTAGCACTTGTATTTTGTTGAAGCTGTATGAAAGTACTTAAAGGTACGTATGTAGCTCAAAATTAAATGATGAAGTATGTGTTAGAAACATCATATCACACTAGAAACATCAAATCTGGGCAAGAACTTTTTAAAATAAAATCCAGGAACTGCAAGCACTGCTGTCTCAAAAGAAATCATTTCATTTCAAACTCTAACTATGAAATTTGGTAGAACTATTAGAAATTTTGGAGGGCAGTCTGTATGAAGTGACACTTACTTGATGATTGTTTTGGGGGAGGAGTATTTTGCTGTGGTAGTTAGTGCTCCAGAAATAAAAATGAATGAAATGGCATTTTAAAATTAGAATTTTAAGTGGATTCTATGACATCTGACAGACTGAGGTCCTGAACAGAGACCTGAGATGGTGTGTGGGCACCAATGCTACAATAAGGTCTATGAAATGACTTTTGCAGGGCACCAGTGACTTCAAGTGCATGTACTACAGGCTTAGAGGTCTGTCAATGAGCAATTACACTGTAAGATGAGGAAGGGCACCAGGACTTCCAGGTCATCACAGGACAAGCTCTCGTGCTCAGTGGTAATACATGGATGGTCTGAGGTCTTGCTGAGATGTTTTGGAGGAATAGATGTCAAACAAAATAGGTTTTCAAGTCAGAAATTATTCCATTTTTTACAGCTCTTGAAGTCCCTGTTGAGTCACTTCCTAAGCCAATGAACTGATTATTCCCAAATACATTAGTAGAAACAGCATTTTGTGTTGTGATTCCATGAGAATCCTGAACGCCTTTCCACTCCTGTTGAAATCACTAAGTATGTTCAACATTTTTTAAAAAGGATTAAGCCTTTTATTTTATTATTTTCTATTTTATTTTTAGATGGCCTTATCTTCATAGAGAGAATTCTTAAAAACATTATAGTTTCCCTTGTGATAGTGAGGAAAACTTTTTTAAAGAGTTTGATTTTCATTCTAAATTAAACATCAAAATGAGGAAAAAAAGATCATGTTTTTATTTTTTTAAATAGACAGATGAAAGATTTTGTTATTAATAATTGACATGAAAGCCTTTCGTCTTGAACACTGGTGTATGTAAACCTCAATAAAATCCTAAAAGTGCTTTTGTAGAACAAGAACAGTCACAAAAATCTGAATAAAGCCACCTTTTCAAAGAACATGATGAGAAAGGGGAAAACTCTTAGATGTGCAGAGCAACACATTTTACATTCATGCCCTAGTTATTAGGAAGCTTTGAAGTATTCACTGTTATTGAATACAGTGTATACTGTAATTCATTTAGTGCCTTCATGTGCAGCTAAAAAGTTCTAGCCAAAGTGCTTTGCCTATTTTTGTGAGCATGAGAATTTGGATGTGGGGATAAAAAATGGTGTTCCAGTCTAAATCTCGTGTAGTCCTTAAGGTTTGACTATAGAAATTATCATAGCAAAGCCTGGATGAAACTAAAATAATAAACACTTGGAGGGGGGTGAGTCAGGAGATGGACTTTTTTTGTCTTTGGATTATGTTCTTAGTTCTTTATTGCAAAGGATAAGAAAATAACAGTTTACATTGTGAAGCTAGCTTCCAGAAGATGTTATAAATTGAAGATCCTGTCTGTCTACAGAATAAAACAAAATCATGTTCTAATCTAGCGCAACTCCACTGAAACACAACAGGTTACCTTTGCTCAGGGCAATTTTAGGGAAAGATTCCAGACTATACCCAGACTGTAAACCAATACTTCCTTCATCTCAGTAAGATATGAAATAGATGGTATCTCTTAAATAACTTGTTCTTGATTAATTATTCCCATGTCCTTGGGAAGTAGGGATGCTGTATTATTGTAGTTGAGAAAGTAACAGTAAGAAACTCATTACTGACCCAGCCCAGCCATTTTCTCATGTTCAGTGGACCCCTGTAAAACTACCCACTGGAACCTGGTAAACATTGAGTAACTGTCCATTACATGAACATTACTTGGAACTAAGGTCTATCCTTATCTCATAGCTTGCTGCTTCAAACCCATTTCCATTCTCTAATGATCTGCTTCAAGAGCTGACAACAGTATTTACTGCTCTGTCTCTATTTATCTCTTTATCTCTGCAGAAACCCTCTCCCTGCCAGGTGTTACAGTGCTTGCCAATACACGATTGATGTGCGCATGTGTTTGTGTGGACGTACTTTCTGATGTGCTGAGATTATTGCATGTATTTTTTCCAAGGCACTGAGTAAATGTCATAAGATAAAAACTCCTGTTGATTTTTGCTTGATTCTAACTGCTGTCCCCAAGAAGCAATGTGTGCAGTCCATAACAAGCCCTTTGGATCTACTGGGCACTATGGTGTCTATTTTACTGGGTTTCTTTCTTCCAGATTGCTTATGATTCATCTGAGTCTCTGTGTACTGCACTGTAAGCAGTTCCTATGGAAGTGAGCAGAATGGAGCAACCATTTGATTTCAGGAGAATTGCAAGTAGCAGTAAGTTAACTCACAATGGAAATATTATTCCTAAACATAGGATGACCATTCAGTAGACTTGCATTGTTTCTAACCTTCCTAAACACAGTCACCCGTTTCCTGTCTTCCCTCCTGCAGAGAGTGCATAAAAGTTCCTTTCCACCAGGCGCTTCATGTCTCAAGTAGTGTAGAAGAAAATCAGCATATTCATTCAGCTCTGCCTCCTTACCCTTGGACAACAAGATAGAAGGATTGGCTCACAATTTGTTTTACCAGAATTCACTATTGTCATGTTCAAGCCCCTATTATAGAAATGGCAATACATTGTCCCTTCAGTCTGGAATTGCCCTAATTTATTTAAAATAGTGAACAGACAGCTAAATTATAGAGTCCAGCAACAGATTATTTCTTTTTTTAATTACTTTATATCTGGATTCTTTTAGACGTAATAAAATAGCTTCTTAGTCACTTCCTAGTTATTTCCCTAGTTATCCATAGTCATTTCTCAGGCAATGCCTCCAGTCTGTTGCAAGCCTGGAGGGGAAGAAAGGGACACTTTAGCTTTGGTAATTTTTTTTCTGGGAAAGGGGGATATTTTTTTTTTTTTCTTCCCCTTGACTGTGGCCTTAAACATATTAAGCAAAATGAAGCATGTATTTTTAAAGCTGTGTGAATGATTGTGGTAAGTAACTGAAACAATCATATTCCTATTTAAGAACATTGTGATTTCTAGACTGTTTGTTAGACTTCAAGCATAGGAAGTAACTGAATGCTCCCATAATATTGTTATAGAGGCATTTTATCAGAAAAACAAAGGACAAACTTCTTCAGTATACCTGGCTCTACCTCTGGAAGCTTGAGGATGTTTTCTGCCTAGGCCTTTAGTTCTTAGCTGGCACTAAATTAGCACTAAAGTAGGAAGAAATTTAAGAGGAAGAGATTGTTTGGTTTGTAGAACTTTAGTTAAATTCTTTTATTTAGATGTTGAGTGCATGTGGATGTAACACAATGTTTTAGCAGTGAACTCAGTTTAAAAAGTCCCTTCTTCCCACCCAGCCCTCCTCCCACCACCCCACTCATTCCTACATTGGCACTTCAGCTGGCTGATCGTGCAGTGCTGATACAAGAGTTGGGAACACATTTTCCCCTCTGATTTTTTTTTTTTTATTTATTTTATTTTTATGGGATTTTCCTTCCAGCCAGATCTCTTGAAGGCAATACAGCAGGACCAATCAAATACCTGCATGCACACATTTGAGCATATAAGGAATGATGGTATAGGGCCAGGAATAAGCTGTCAAATGTTAAATTAGTAGGAAAAAAGTAACTTGCATCTATTAGGAACTTCTTAAAAAACCCCTATGTATGGTATATTGTGAGGCATCTCACTTAGGAGACTAGCTGCAGAAAGCTCCTATATAGTCAACAAAAATAAGATTCTTCAAAGGGCAATTAAGATTCTGACATCAGACAGGTGACCCTTTCAAAGAGACTGTGGAAGGATATTAAACTAGGGTGACTAGACTTCCATATCTCCATTATGTGTACGTAGACTTGGTGGCAAGCTGATACTTAGCAGCTAGAACTGCTTGCCACAGGAACCATTCAGAATTTTGTTTTGTAGACCTTCTGTCCCTCGGCAGAGAAGGTTCTTGAGCAAGTTCCATGTATCAAAATGCAGAAAGAATTGAAGATACTTCTTTGTAAATTTTTTTTTTTTTTTTTTTTAGTATGGCTGTTACCAGCATCACCATTACCAGCCCTATGTAGCCAAAAGAAGGGAGAGGGGACAGCCAAAGTTCAGATGGGGTGCTGTCTGCACCTTTCCTTAGAATGATCTCCCAAACAACCAAACGATTTACTTCAAGTGCAAGTAGAACAAATGGCTCTTTCCTTTTTAACGAAGATAGCTCAAATTGGCTAGGTAAAACAAAATAGAAATAAAAAGGCTTGCAAACAAATCTTCTCCTGCCCACTGATCTTGCAGGTGTCATTTCATTCAGTCTCTCTTTCATAGACAAGTGAGATTTTTGTCTACTTTCAGCTCTTCACACTCCTCTTTAGGGTGCAAGGAAAAGTATTTCCTTTTGCTACCTCAGTAGTTCCCTGTTTTTTCAGCAACCTCTCAACATCTACAGTATTGCCCCATTTCTGAGTTTTCCTACTCTCCCAAATATCCTTCTGCCTGCCTCACCCTGTGGACTTGGAAGCATCTCCCTCAGCTGCTACTAAAACAGAGGTATCTTTTCTCCCAGAACTAATGTTCTGTCCAACACTAGAACAGTACACATGAAGCAGCCCCACTGCTGCACAGCCACTCTTTGAAAGAAACATGGCATGTCTTTTATACCAAAAAGCAAAACAATTTCTAGCCCTCAGAACGCCACTGCCGCAAAATCATGAGACTGGCTTAAAAATTATGGATTTTAAACTAACAAACAGCAGGCGCTTCTTTGTTCATCTGCTGTTAGAGGCTAGCAGTTTTAAAGCTCATCTTGGCAATTACTAAAGCTGGAAGTATACTATCGGGCGGGGAGTAGAAATCCAAAACTTGTATATAATTGCAAAAGTTAGGTATTTAAGAGGCAGGGAAGGGAGGAAAGAAGTAGGAATATTTCATCAAAAATAAGAGTCAACACTCGTATCTGATCATTGTCAAATACAGTTCTAACTTGCAGGAGGGCTTGCCAAAAGAAGAAAACTTAGGTGGATGGCTCTTTATATCTGGAAAAGGTAATCAACTCTAATGAGTAGGTGGCTATTTTCCATCTTTTTTCTTTTGTAGACTATATGTGCCTTCCAGATGGTAAATATTTTTAGTTCCTATTTTTGTCCTTCTTTCAAAAGAGATTTAAAGATCTCAGAGGAAGCATGTTCATTTTCCATTATGCCAGTTTAAAGCCTCTAATGAAGTTTGAGAGGAGAATTTGGCCCATAAAACATAGTTCTATGTCTATGATACATATTACACAACCCCCCAAGGAACTTCAATAAATACACTTATTGAACTACTGTAACACTAAAATATGCTGCTGGGCCCTTTGGTTTCTTCTATACTAGGAGGTTTCTGAGAATTGTTGTTTACATCAGCACTTGTACAAATGGGAAATCAAATCATTAATTTATAAAATGGCATCTGGAAGTCTTAATTTCTGATTGATCTAGCTCCCTCTGGATTTTCCATGTCATCCAACACCACAGCTTTTGAGCATAATGTAACTTAAGTAGGTTACATCCCACAATTCAGGGCAGATTTCAGAGAGGTTTCTGTCCTGCTGAATTCTTAACTGGGACTGAAGAATCGAAATGATTCTTTCTTAAATGTCTTTCAAGCATACCTAAAAAAGCCCCAAAATCTACCAGGTGAATTTGAATAGTTCATAATACTGGCTTTGGATGGATTCCTTTTTGCAGACTGACTCCAGGGGCTTCAGGTAAACACAAGCTTTTTAGTTCTGCTAATGGAGTAGGACCACTAGCTCCAAGACAAATGTAGGGGAGGGGGGGTGGGGAGGCTGCCTATTCTGACCCCTTTTAATTTTGCACCACATTTAACTGCCTTCCATTTCTCATATACTCAGGCCTTTCCTCTCCTCTCCAGCTGTCTGATGGGGTAAGGCCATAGCAGCGTTTTGTCAGCTTGTGGCTACATCTATGCTGTATTTTCGATGTTGCTTTTTTTTTTTTTTTTTTTTTTTCCACCCCGACTCTATTACTGAGCTTTAGCATGGGCTATCGGCCATTCCCAGATGCCCAGACTGGGTCTCAGGTGGAAGGCAACAGGTGCCAGCCTCTCTGAACCAGAAAATTTCACAAGCACCTCTCCGCTGAGGGGTGGAGGCAGTCCAGGACCTCTCTGCTCAAGGAAAACAACCTCAAAAGAGAGTGTCCGTTCTTCTCGGAAGCCGCTCAAGCAGGCAGTGGCAGTCAGGAGGTTGACCAGCAGTGAAGTGCCGGGCCGCCCGCGCTTGCGCCACGCTCCTGAGCAGCCGCGGCTGCGTTGCCCTGTGTGCGCGGTAGAGCTGCCACGCTCTGAACCCGGGTGGTCAACGGGAAGAGCGGAGCCTCCTGCGCAGCGGGGATCTGCCCCAGGAGGGCAGAGCAGCCAGCACTGCCCAAGAGCAGTGGCAGTGTCCCTCTCCCCTCTCTTTCAAGAGGGCAAATGCTGGTCTCTGCGGGAATAGGGCTGCTGGGTGCATCCTGCCGGGAACTGAGCAGAGGAGATGCGCTTGTTCATTCAGTCCTGCTTGGAAGTGGTGGCTGAGAGCTGCAGAGGGACAGAGAGGCCCTGAACCAGAGAATGTGGTAGACCAAACTTAGGAGTTAAATGTAGGCAAGCGAAGGTGCAGGTATGGGCTTTCTCTGTGGTAGTCTACTCCAGCATTCCCTCTCCTCACAGGTACACTTACTGTGTTACCTTTATGTTTCAAAATCATCCTCTGATGAAGCAGTAACCTCTTTTCCCCTCTGGCATTACCAAATACGAGGGGGTTTTTTTCTTAATCTTAGATGTATGACTTGGAACTGTGGACATTACATATCTTTTCTGTGACTAAAGCCCTCAAGGATACCAGTGCTATGTCTGCATTAGCAAGCGGCACCATGTAACAGGAGCAGATTTGCTGGGTGAAACAGCTTGTGCTGAGGGCCCCCATGCTCTAAGCCTTTGCGATATGAAGGCAGACGAGAACTCGCGCTAGCCCTAGCCTGGTCCCGTGAAGCAAAGACCCGTTAACAACTGGGCTGCCTCTTCAAATGTTCCCTTCAAGAGAGCAGTAACTCTTCCAAATGAAAAATCTAGTAAGGATGCAGCCCCACCTCCTGTTCGGTATTTTGATCCTCCTGTATATTGTCGATATTTTCTGAATTACATAGTTCTCAGGAAATTCCAACAGGCCCCTTTGTTGTGTGTCAGGCTATTGAATGAAAATAAAGGTTGTTGCAGGGTCAGCCATTGAGAAAGTATTTTCAGACATCCCTCTGGCTTGGCAGTTACCCCTACCAGCCCTGCTAACTCTTGTATTTCAGCTGGTTCCTATGTAATACTAGCTGCATAGCTACTGACTATGCAATTCTAATCACCATCCTCTCCCTTTTAACTAAAAATGCCATGTGTAACACAAAATCCAGTGCTTTTCTCAATACTAAATAGATTAGATCTGCTGTGTTGCCTTGTCTAGAAAATTGTATCAAAGAAGGATGTCAGGTTTGTCAACTCCCTACCTTTAGCGAACCTGTGTTGCATTTTATTTTACTCTCTATTTATGTCACTATTTTCTTATTCTGCATTTCTCTTGTCAAAATTCTTTACTTCAGATTTCTTTCCTGAAGCTTTATGTGCTAGTAAGGTCAGATGATTCAGTAAGGAAAAGAGTTGCTCAATTCTTCCCTAGTCCTTAAATACAAGTATGATATAAGAGTTGCTAATGGTGTATCATGCTGTCCGAACTTAGATATTTCTTAAACCCTCATGAAATAAATTGCTGTTTCATGTCCTTGTTCTTTTCATAATACTTGGACAGACATTAGTTGGTGTTTTGACATGAATGCATCAAACTCCTTTGTTTTTCTCCTGCTTCAGTTCTTAATAAGCTTACCATCTTTTTTTTTTTTAAGCTATCCTGCCTTTGACACCAGGTTTGGCAACACGACTTTTATTGAAAGCCAAAGTTTAGCTTATGAAAAATGTCTAAATTATTTTCAGTTTCTGCTCCTCCTTCTTTATCTAGCAGCGGCTTTTTTTTTTTTTTCTTCAGATTTCATATGGGCGAAGAATCATTTGTTATTTATTTTCATTACTTTGCAAAGTCTGTTTGACTGGTCGCTCTCACTTAATCCCTGTTGTCAGCTATGAACATAGCTTTCTTTCCTATAAATACCTTCTTCCACTCCTTGAAAGCTTCTGTTTCTCTCTAGTACTCTTTAAAACACTGTTACTAATTCCGTTGTGTTTGGAGCCCTTCTGTGTAATTCTTCTCTTGTGCAAAATACAAATTCTATCTAATTTGTGTGCTTTTTGGGCTACAAGTGGAGAAAGCTTAGACTTTCTGTAATTTCTTACCTTTTTGGTCTAGCTGGTTTTGCTAACTAGTTCATCAACCTCCTCAGTGTTTTGAAACCAGAAACCTTAGTTACAGATCAGAGAGGGAGGGGTGTTTGAGGCTTCTTCCATTCAATTTAGGTTTAATCAGTTTATTATCACCCAAGCCACACTTCTTTTCTAAAACATTTTGTAATTTATAAAAACAAAGTATAAATAGCATCACCTGCTGTTAGTTTTAGGAAATTTCTGGCTATCCAAGGTCTTCTGGAATTTTCTATAATTAGTCTAGTTTAAGTTAATCAGCACAGTAATTTTATATCTTTTAAGGAAAACTAGGAGGTGCTGCAGGCCCTCAGAACCAACTTTTTTTTTTCCTATCTGTATCTGGAATGTTTTTGTGACCTGAAATGGCTTGCTATTACTGGAGCAAATTTGCATAGATGCATCCACAGGCAATTAAAAAAACACAAAACAAGTTTTTCCGCCATTAAGAACAATTTATATTTGAAACCTTCATGTGTTTTAGAGGCCTGCAAAGTGGACCTAAGAGGGGAAAAATGTGCAAACCTGTTGGAAAGCTCAAAACTATTTTCATTTCAGTTGTAACCTGATAAGGAAAACAAAAACTAATTGGACTCTTTGATATTTGCAGCAGTCTACATAGAAACATGGAAAAAAGAGCTCTGAGAAGTGATACATGTACATAATAAACTATATTTCATCAGATCTATAAAATGTATTTGAGACACATGCTTAACATGGTTGAACAAGATAATTTGTTGTGCTTTAAACAGTACATGTCAAGTAACTATTAAAAACAGAAAAGCTGAGTTTCTTAAATGAGCCCTGAGAGAATCCGGGAGTGAAATGCAAACCCCAGTGCCTAAATCTCCTAGGCATGTCCTAGACTCACAGCTTTAACACCTACTTGTGTTCTATGACCTCTGATTTTCCTTCTAACCTCAAAGCTGCACTAACACTCCTAAGTGAAGCAGATCATCCATTCAACTCAGAGTGATACAATCAGTGTCTTTTCTTGTTCTTGAATTGTTGAAAAGGGGATATTCCAAAAACTGATTGCAACCACAAGCTGACTACAGAGAAACTAGGAGGTAGTGGTTTGGTAAAATGCAAACAAGCAGAGCTTTATTGTTATTTATACTGATTCTTACCCCATCATTTTTTTTTTATTGCATAAAGACAGAGCAAGTTAAAAAATATAGTGGGAAGTTATTGTGTTGGCAGTGGTATATGTATTTTCTAAAACAAACAATTTAAAGGCCCATTAAACAAACATCTCTCATTCTTGACATAAGATCACAGTGCTGCTATCTGCTTTTTAAAGCCTGATTTACAACAGAAGGTGCAGGGTGGAATAAAAATGTGTGAGAAGCATCTGATTAGGGCAGTTGTAAACATCCTCTCTGCCAAAGAGGTTTTTTTATCTATAGGTAATGGACAGAGCCACGTTGTCTGCATCTTCTTTCAGTGGCATTATTCTATTCTGACCAGGCTCAAGTTAAAAATACAGGTTTGTTGCATTGTTTTCCTGTGATTACTGTATGAATAACTCTTGCTGCAGATTTGCTCTCATCATTTCACAGATAATATTGGCAATGATCTTATTTATGATGCAGGAAGACAGTGTCTGTGTATATATTCCATTTCTATCTATTTATCTATGACCCAACTGATTGGTGACAGCAATATTATAGTAGCTAAACAGTGTCAGACATTTATTTGTTTGTCGGGAATAAACTAATTCTAAGTGATCCTGAATTTGTTCCTAGTGGAAGCGGAATAAAATGACCATCACAGCAGGTTATTATCAACTCTGCTGCTGGCAGTCTAAGGTAAAACGTATCAAGAATTGAAAGGTTTCACTGGCAGGGTAGGTCCTTGGGGTCTGGGACGAGGCAAGTTAGAGGGTGT
This sequence comes from Harpia harpyja, assembly GCF_026419915.1. Taxonomy (NCBI): domain Eukaryota; kingdom Metazoa; phylum Chordata; class Aves; order Accipitriformes; family Accipitridae; genus Harpia; species Harpia harpyja. The sequence continues at coordinate 13,776,694 of NC_068945.1, read as the reverse complement.
GAGACATTGGGGAGGTGTTTGTAGGTACCTATATATTTACTTTTGCACCTTGACTGCAATTGCATACCCCAGGAAGGCAGGGCATCCTCTGTGGTCTTGCTGACATGACTGGAACCCAAAATAAGCTCAGCACTTTGGAAGTTCAAGGCCGTAACAAATAGCAAGCACGGTTTAAGGGCATGCTCACCTCACTCACCAGTAGGTTAGTCACCTAGTTTCTCCAGACCCCTCTCTGGCCAAGGGAGGGCATGTTTACACTGCAAGTGAAGCCCAGATGATCCCCAGGTGTGAGGCCTGAACTGCTTCCTGTTGACTTTGTCAAAACCAGATTTGAGGGCTCCTTTGCTCCAAGATGTTCTGAAAATTGCTGTGCCCTCAAGGGTCAGCACAGTGAGGTGCCTATATGCAATGTAAATATACTTGAAAGGCTAGGTTTAGCCTTGCTCAGCCTGGCATAGCTTGGATCTTGGGTCATTACTGCTTTTGAATTTTCCAATAACCTCCCGCTGCTGCTGTGGGAATCCTGGCCTCAGCAGTAGCCATCTCCTGTTTTGCCAGTTGTCAGATGCCTGCTCAAGTACTAGAAAAATCACAAAGTCCCTGTAGAGTTTTGTTTATTGTTAATAGGTAGCTTAAAATTAACCTGCCTACAACTACACAAAACACAATGAGACACTAACACTATTAATTGCTTTTAAAAAATGTTGGGGAAGAGGGGCTGGCAACAGTCACTGGGAACTGTCATTAGTCATTAAAAAAGAAACGCAGCACAACAATGAAATTCCCCCCATCCTGCTGTAGCCATGCAACTTCAGTAAATTTGGCTTGCTGTTTTGGTGCAGGAAGCCACCCCCATAGCAGATCCCTGGCAGGGGTGAGGTGACTCCCACAAACTAATTTATAGATACCCATTTGGGCTTTGCTATGTGGCATCTAATTGAATGCAGAGATTTGTTGTGTTTCTTTGGGTTGCAAAGTGTCTGTAGAGGTAGGTCCTGATCAAGGGCACCACTACAACACATAGAGGGGGGACTTCTGAGGCAATTTGGAGCATGCAGTTAAGTTCCTGCCACAAGTCTTCTCCCCTCCTTTTTCTCACTTTGTTTACTATACAGGGGCTGACAGTTCTCAGTTGACTGGTGAACAATGTAATTCTACCGTTTGTTACCTTATGGGGTAATGCCAGCATGTGGAGGACTCCTGACCTGCTCTCATGCCACTGGGTCCTTTTCTCCATCCCCTATCCCCCCCCCCCCCCACTCCTCCTGGCCCAGAGTGCCTCCCCTTTGCTTGCGCTGCTACAGATGACCATGGGTCTGCAGTGCGAGTTGGACAAATACACTGATCCAGGCTAAAAACAAACTAACACACACTTCGAAAGAACTTTAACTAGATTGAAAACAAACATCCAGAAGAAAATCAAAGGGAAAAAGAATCTGAAGCCAATTTTGCCTCAAACTGGAGTATTGTGAAACCATAGGCATAGCAACTTAATTGGTTAACACTGAAAACTACAGGTGACAAAATGAGTTATTTTTCCAAAACCTGTAAATGATTAGGACTGTACAAGACAGTAGAGAATACAGGAGTTTCTAGTGTCAGGGTAGTAAATGAAACCTTGACTTCTCTCCTCAGTTCTCATAGAATTATTCCTGCTTTATCTGTAGTCAGCATCACTTAACCAATATCAAGCTTTTTCAGAACTGCAATGTGCTTTAACTACTAGGTAAAGACATAGATATCACATTCCTGTTTTGGGTACTCTTTCAGTGATTACCATTAACCTGAACATAAACCTTCAATTGTAAGTCAGCAGTTACCCATAAAATCATAATGAAGTAATTGGCAACTGTTCTTTTTTTTCTTACTTGGGAAAAGGTGCAGATACTGTCCCACAGTATATACTTGTAAATGCTAACCACTAAAGACGACTGGATCTTCACTGACACTCAGATGCTAAGAGCTGGTCTGCTTAATAATCAGAAATAGAATAGGCATATTAATAAAAGGCTAAGATTCAATCCCAAGACAAAATGGTACTTGCTTTTCCAGGAATCTTTTTTTTTTAACCTACATGTCCATACAAGCAAGGGACTTTTCTCTTGAAACTGTTGGGCTGTGTGTAAAAACAAATAAACAAACTGACCTCCCCTTTTTTCTTTCATTCCGAGAACTCCTGTATCAGTAACTATAGATGCACCCAACAAGAATATTTAAAGTTCATGTCAGAAGCAGAGCCTGCTCCTGCCAGTAAGACAGTCTAAAGTGGATCCATTGCTAAAGATTAATTAGATGATGTTTTTTATTTCCTCATTATTTTTTTCCCCCATGAATTTCAGTAACACTGTTCTATTCATGAACACACAGAAGATTTTT